>NC_136500.1:95530813-96053211 GCF_053919585.1 Euprymna scolopes | reverse complement strand
TTGAGGAGTGAGCAGAAGGAGAAGGGGGATGAGAGGGGGGGGGGTAAAATGGTTAAAGGAGAGAGAGAAAAAGAAGGGCAATCTCCTTCTCCAGATTTGGCGATGATGATGAATCACAATAACAAAATGAACAAAGCTCGCAGATAAAAAAAAACAAACAAACAAAAAAAAACCCAACTTTCTCTCCTCTTTCACTTTTTCGTCCATTGTCGCGCCAATCTAGCATTATAAAAAGCGACAGACGACCAACTCCCCCCTCCCTCTTTTATTGCCGCATCATTTTCCTAGCAAAAGCAAGTTTGGGTGTTTTTTTGTTTTTTTTTCAACGGAGTCTGTCCGAGGGTTCGATACGATGAAGTCCCGGTTACGTGTGTTGTCCCCCTTCCCCACGTTACACAATCGGTCTTAGGAAGAGTAGCCCCCTCCCCCACTCCAGACATTATCTCCTCGTTTGTAGAGGAGCGGGAGGGCTGATTCCCTCAAAATCGTTCAAAATGTGGCACATGCATTTTTTTTTTGTGAAAAAGGAAAATAAAAATATCAATTGTGCTGCCAAGGACAAAAGACTCTGAAAACAATATTTCCTTGTGCAATGTTGACTGGTTGTCAACATTGCTTTTCCTTGTCAGGAGCAAATTGTAGTATCTGTTTTGATACTATATTTTCTGTCTCACAATCAATGAAAAAGAAATCTTTCTAGATTGGTGAAATTTTTTATTTCTTTTTAACCCATTAAAAGTGCATTTTTGGGAGAACTGTGTTTTCTCGAAATGACCATTTTCCTATTGGGGTGAGGGTATTTTTCGTTTATGTTTACGATAAACATTCTATTTTTCGGTCGCTTTGAGATTATTTTCAAAAGTTGATAGTTTTCATTTCCTTAAAACTAATACGAACAGTGGAAGCATAGGGGCCCGTTTCCTCCGGTCACCCTTTCGGGAATGTTTCACGAGACAACAAACCGAAAAACTAGTCAAACAACTGTTACCAAAGCCAAGATAAATTAGTCTAAGAATAACTTATAATTCTTCTACCTACCTGGATGTGTGTGTGTGTGTGTTAAAATGTGTATTTAACTGAAAACACAAGCAGTGCGAAAGTGACCGACATTGAGGTTGCCACCCTTGAAATCTCGATAATGGCTCGAAAATAAAAACTAAAACAATTTTATTGTCGTTTATGTTAGCAACTCTGCGCTACTTGTGTTTCGAATTGAATATACATTTTAAAATAAGTTAAAACACAAAAAACTTATATCGGTAGGGAGAAGAATAACGTATCGTGGGTTTGGTAACATTTCTTGAACAATTTTTCGGTTTAGGGAAACATGCCCACACTTTCGCCAAATATAATATTTCCTGGCCAGATGACAGAACTTTAATCTCGAATCGAAGGCCGAGGAAGTTGTCTTTTTTACAAGACATTAAAAAAAAAAAAAAAAAAAAAAATGGAATATAGGGAACAACGTTTCAAACTAGCAGCATTATCAATGAGTTTCCTTGGCAAACAAGCTGACTTTTGAAAGCGGTAAGGTCAGCAGATAAGCTAAAATTAGCGAACAGATGGCGTTTGTAAATACAAGGATTCGCAGCTAATGAAATTTTGGTAGAAAATTTAAGATTTTTAACAAAACCAAAGAAATGTGCCTTCTCCGAAAGAATGTTTGAAATCACAAACCCTTGAAGAAATCAACAAAAATTAAAATAAAAAGAATCCTTATATTGATGAGTAAAAGATGAAGAATGTAATCTTTTTAAGGAAAGGCGCGATATCGGCAGCATGGACTTTTGAAAAATCAAAACACGTTGTCTCTCAACGGTCGTGACATAACTGAAAGGTATTCAGAGGAAGATTGCTTTATATCATATTCGGTACTGCTCCTTGTCTACAAACCGATTTTTTTAAGCAAAAACAACAGTACTTGTCATGTCGAAAATAATATATACAAAAATTACGCAAATTCATCGAATCGAAAATTATAGTTAAAAGTAATTTTTACCGAAAATGGGGGGGGGGATTGCATATTGATTAGATGTAAACACCTTGAAGGTTGCGAATACAGGGGACATACTTATATCCCTTTTCGCTACTTTAACTACTGACGTTTTGTTTTAGACCACCAGTCACCACAACGCTAGACTTTTTTTTTTTTTAACTTAGAAAAAAAAAAAAAAAAAAAAAAAAAACTTCTCCATAAATTATCGCGTCACGGTCGAACTGACTTTTAGCGGTCTTGTTAATATTGAACTTCACCAGGTACCTGGATGGAGTTCTTTGGTGCAATATCTCGTTGCGGCAGTACTCTTTTTGTTCGCCACCAATCACAATCAAAAATTAGTCTCACGTAACTGAAATTAACCAATCAATGGCAATCATTTTAAATTTAAGAAAATCCGTCCGTTTTGTAAATTAAAAGAAAGAAAAATTTTAAACAAATCTACTCATCTATGATTGACATTGCACGCGCGTAAAAAAGATGTCCGCCAAAGAAGACAATGCATAATACAACTTTTTATATTTCGATAACTAATTATTTCTGCAAATTTTCAATGCGATTTTCGTATTCAGCATAGTCGAAAACATAAGTGTCATTTAAAAGAAAATTGTGGAGGTGGACCTAATCTAAAAAAATACCAAACTTTATTTTTACGTCTGCTCTAAATATTTACAGATTTTTATAAGATTTTTTTGGCAGCTGTGCTGTGCTGTAGGTGTATCAGAATTTTGAGGGAATTTTTGACACCCCTAACAGAAAACTGCGAATAAAATATAAAAAAACTCGTAATTTCTCTTTTTAAAGTGGGTTATTTATTTTCTGTATGGAATATACTTCCAAAATAAACTATTAAAGTTGTTTAAAAAATAATAGAAATATTATTTTTTATTAAAAAAAAAACAAAAAAAAACTGCCAGTGCGCGTTCAACCAGCCATCTTTTTTTTTACGTATGAAATCAATTGAATTTTACGAGTGAAATTTTTTTCAATTTTTAAACTTCAAAAATCTATAAAAAAATTTCTATTGGTTCAATTTTTACGATATTTTCAGGGTCAATGTGAAATTTTATGTTCTTTCCAATAAACCAAATATAATATTTTAGACAAACGTTTTTTTTTTAATTAACCCCCCCTCATTTTTGAAATGTCTTAAAATTTAAATAATTTACTCACCAAAGTTTTATATATCACAGATTGAAGATTATATATCAAAAATTGAAGATCAATAAATAAAATATTCTAATTTAAAAAAAAAGAAAAAAAGTGTTTTTTGGAAATTTACCTGTAACGTCCAAAGTGTAAAACCTTTTTTTTTTTTTTTTTTTTAAAAAAAAAAACACGTTGATTTTTTTTTTTAAATGAAAGCTCATGTTATGCTTATATCGTCAAGTAAATACCGGACGCTGACGAGAATTTTTTATATTTCATTCAATGTTTTCTTTTTTTAGATATAAAAAAAAAAAAATTCACTCGATAGGTTTTTGTTTAACGGCAAAAACTTGTGCTTTTTTTCATCTACAGAGGCCCCAAAATACTAATTTTGGTTAACAGCATGCAATAAAAAGAGATCAATTATGGCGTTTATAAGTCACTGTAAAATAATTGCGAAAAAAAAAAAAAAAAAAAAAAAATCAGAGATTTGTCTCTTTATTTGAACAGTCAAAAAAGTAAATGCCAGTGCTCGCAACTAATCACCCCAAACCAGCACTAATCACCAGTAACCATCAGTGCTGGCAATCACAGCCAGTGGCTTTTGCTACGTCCACTGACAGACAATGCACGACAGCAAAAGCCAGATGATTTAAATTTGGCAAGGACTGCCAGTGCCAGCTATTTTCTAGGGCCGGTAGTGGCACCCACTAACAATCGTATTTTAATTTGTTTTTGGAAGGGGGGGGATAAAACAACTTTGCATTTGATGAAACAATAAAAAAAAATAAAAGAAACATTTAAATAAAATTATAAAAGATCAAACTATTAACAGAAAACAATGTCACACTGGCAAAAGTACCTGAATAAAAAAGACTGATTATTTCAAAATTCTTAACATATACAGGATTTCAGAATTTAGGAATTTCTATAATCATTTTAAAAAGTTCCTTGGTTACAAAGAAAAAAAAATCAATAACATAAATTGTTCTAGACACCAAACTATCACATTGCTTGATAAAATAATTTAATTTCAAATTGAAAAATTCTGTTTTGTTTCATTGAATTTGATCAATTAATTCTAAAAAGATAAGAATTCAATCATTTCTATGAAACTATTTTCTTTACTTTTTATAGTTGCTTTGTTTTAATTTGGGAAAGGTAAAAGACATTCTCTTGAATTATTTTCATTAAAAATGCAAAATCTAATTTTCCATAAAACTAGCATGTTCATTAAAGTTAATATTTATACTATATTTCATATAATGTCAACCTGGTCTTCAAATATACAGTTCATTTTGGAGTGATATAGAAAAGTCAGCTATCACATTTCCATGTGGAATGAAACATCAATAATTGATAGTGACACTGGAGTATTGACACTGGAGAATAACCCTAACTCAACTGGAAAATAAGTTTGAAAAGGTTCTATCATATACTAGATGGTCACAACATTTATTTTCTTTATGGAATATACTTCCAAAATAAACTATTATAGTTGTTTAAAAAATAATAGAAATATTATTTTTTATTTTTTAAAAAGACAGTGTTTACAAAGTGCCTGCTCGCATTCATGCAGCCATTTCTTCTACGTAATGAAATCAATTGAATTTTACAAGTTAAATTTTTTTCAATTTTTTCACTTTAAAAATCTATCAAAATTTTTACGATATTTTCAGATTCAATGTGAAATTTTATGCTCGTTCCAATAAACCGAATATAATATTCTAGACAAGCATTTTTTTTTAAAATTCACCCCTACCCATTTTGAAATGTCTATTCAAATGAAAATAATTAATTTTCTCACCTCAAATTTATACATCACAAATTAAAGATAAAAGATCAATAAATAAAATAAGCTAATTTAAAACAAAAAAGAAAAGTTACTTGCAAATTTACCTGTAAAGTCCAAAGTTTAAAACCTTTTTTTTTTAAAATCACATTGAATTTTTTTTTTTTTTAATTTTTTTTTTTAAGTTAAACCATATAATCTTGTTATATTGTCCAGAAACGTAGAATTACAATAATTTTTTCTAGTTCATTCAATGTTTTTATTTTTTTTTTTAGATATTTAAAAAAAAAATTCACTCCATAAAGAAGAAATAAAATATATTAAATCAAAAACTCATGTATTTCTTTAAGAAAAAAAAAAGAAAAAAAAAAGAAAAAAAAAAAAAAAAAAAAAAAAAAATCGAAAATTCGTCGAGTGATTTGCGTTTAATCGGCGAAAACTGATGAGTGAAATGTGATCATTTTTTTACGTACGGTAACCCATATCGACCAACTTTATTGACTTCAAATATTTAATTCAAAAGGGAGATAAATGTTTGTTTCTTCATATAGTTACTATTGAGATTATTTTTGAAATGTATTTGGTCTAATGTGCTGTTTTTACGTTTTGGAAATAATTATTTATGTCCTTTTGAGGCCTCTGTATTTGACAACTTGAAACTCGTAGAAACACCGTTTTGGCTAATGGCGGATAACGAGTTGCGAAAATGTGGTTTTCTGGGACCCTTGCTTTAAAAAATCCTTTTATTTAAAAAATACATACGAATATAAAATATAAATATGGACAATTTTTATAAATGAAGAATGGAAGCACACATTGCTTAGTATCTTTTTTATAGGCAAGTGATTTTTTGTCATTTATATATATTTATTAGATTTGGATTAAGTTAAAATTCGTTGAATTTTGTGAAATCTTTTTTAAAGAAAACCGAAGAAAAAAAAATATTGTATTTTTTTTGATTAAACCTTTCATTATTTAAAAATTTGGTCTTTGCTCATTTTATTGAAAAAAAAAAAAAATTAGGGTTTGAAATTACATTTTCATATTGTTATAAGCTTCGAAACAGAGATAGTCTAAATAATCAAATGTTTATTCACTAGTTTGTAATGGCGACTTCTGATACTGCTAACAATCTATTGAGTCTGTCAGCGCAAAAAATGTTATAAAACTAAACAATAACACTTTAGTCACAGTCGCGATTATTTTTGGCAAATTCTTAAAGACTGTGCCACTTTTTAAAAAATTTTTTTAATCTTTGTAAAATAAATAAATAAATAAACAAGTTTATTTCTTTATTATTGAAATAAAAACAAAATGAATTTAGTCAGTCACAACTTTCAGCTGAGAGTTTCTTGTTTTTTTTTTTTTTTTTTTTTTTTTTTTTTTTTTCAAATCAAATTTTACAAGTGACCTTTTTTTTTAAATTTTGTAACAATAGCAATGTAACACTAGAAAATCTTTTTAAAAAGTAGAATAAATCTTGAAGACTGTAGCAATGTTTTCAATCTCGTGTGCCTCTTTTGGGGGAACTAGTTTTCCTCACATTTAAAACATTAGTGTCTAACTGCTTTTGTGGGGAGGCAAGTAAATAACTTATTGTTATGTGGAGATAGGTAACCAACCCGGAACATTCTACATAAGGAATCGAGTCACCAGTTTTCACCGGACCCTTTGTAAAGAAAGAGACTTGCTTCCTGAATGAGTAACATGTTTTATTTGTCTCTATGTAAATAAACTTCTCTTTTAGTATTCAAAACACAGTGTATATTTATTTATTCCTTTCACGGAATACTTTATTTTTGATTGTCTGAATTAATAGGCCACCTTAGGACATATCAAACTGGCGACGGAGACAAGATGTGGACTCAGTAAAAAAAAAAAAAATAAATAAATAATTGTGACCACATGGTGAACGAGAAAAGAAAAGAAAAATTCTCAAAGAGTTTATATCTGATTAAGGAAATACTTAAGCGAAAGACAAGTATTCAAGCAAGTACAAAGAATTTTTATATTCTTATTGGGTTTTTTTTTTCTTTGAACTTTCTGAAAATTTGAGGTAATATCGTCTCGTGTTGAAAACCAATTTGGAGGTTTTTTTTTTTTAGTTAATTCGATAAAACGAATTGTACTGTGGAAATTGTTTTTCTATCAAAGAAATTCTTAAAAGAAGTTTACGTGTATTTGAAAAAGACGAAAAGGATCTCTGAAAATTTGTAAACTATTAATATTTTGTAGGGTGAATTTTTTTTTCTCTTCGAACATTTCTCAAGTGCCTGGTAATTATTTTTTTGTGACAAGATCTGAAGGAGAACATCTTATTTTTTGGAACAAAATTTTATATACATAGACTTTGTATTCGTGCGTTAAAAAAAAAAAAAAAAAGTGTCTTCAGAACAAATAACAGAGTTAACAAAAACATTAACTGAAAGCTTAATCGCTCAGCAAAAAGCTCAAATTAAATTTCAAAAACGGATGTTGATTCAGCAAGAACATTTTGAATCATTCGTCATTCAGCAAACTACAGAGAATCATCTATTATGTGAAACTGTTGTCACAAAAATCTGAAGATGGCGCATCTAGATTTTTTTCGGCAGAGGGTATAGCCAACTCTCGCGGAGTTCAAATACTACCCAGAACGAGGTAATACATTCCCTGCCTATTATCGTAGGTTCAAGACAATTTTTACAAAAAAGATGTGAGAAATAGTCGGACGAGGAAAAAATCACACTCCTACTTCAGAAATTGGGTACGGAGGAAAACACAAAATTTACAGATTTGATTTTACCAAAGAAATCGCAAGATATTTCTTTTTCGGAAACTGTTTGGATTTTGGTGAAAAAGACAGCCTTTTTCATACACGGTATAAGTGCTTGAACATGCAAAAAGAAGAAACATATGCAGGTAAAGTCAACGCCCAGTGTGAACTATTTAAATAAAAGATTTGTCAGTTGACATGTTTAAGTGTTATATATTTGTTCAGGGACTAACAGCACCGAAGGACAAGGATTTAAGGCCAAGGATTTTATCGATTATGGAGCAACATCCAGAAATTAACTTGCAAAAAGTGATAGAAGAATGTCAGAAATTGGTAAATGTGAAAAGGGATATCACTAGGATAGAGGAAAAAACTACATCCTATGTCCTAATGGTAAAACAAAAAACATTTCCCAAGAACAAAGTTTTGAATGTTGGAGCTGTGTGGGTTCGCACTTAAGAAATAATTGCCCTTTTAAAGACCAACCTTGTGCCAAATGTGGTTTAGTCGGACACCGAGCTTCCCAGTGCCAAACTAAACAAAATAAACAAAGACAAAAATTTAAGTCTAAAGTAAATGTGGTGTTGTCAAAAGAAGAAGTGAGACAAGGAGGTAAAAGAAAATTTGTCAAAACCAAAAAAAATGGTCACATAGTGAAACTACTTTTGGATACAGGTAGCGATATTTCAATTATCAACGAAGTAACCTGGAAGAGGATTGGGTGTCCCAAACTGGAAAAAACAATTAAAATTGCCAAAGGAGTATCCAGCAAGAGATTAAAATTCATGGGAGAATTTAATTGCAGTGTATCCCTTGCATACAAAACTTTTTCTACAAAAGTGTCAGTTGTTCCAGGTAGAAGTTCTTGCCTTTTCGGAAATGATTGGATCGTTTTGTTTGATTTATGGGAGCTAGCCATAAATTCATGTGTGAGTGTAGCTGAAAAGAAAAATTTCAAACAAAATGAGGATTTTCTTACGGACTTAAAAAGTGAATTTTCCAGGGTTTTTCTGAGTGGTTAGATATGTGCACTAAGACCGAAGTGAATTTTGAACTAAAGCAAAAATGTGAAACCTGTTTTTAAGCCAAAAAGAAACCTACCTTTTTCTTCAAAAAAAGATATTGAAATTGAACTGCAGTTAATAAACTTCTCATTCAGTATTAAAACTAGTGTATATTTATTTATTCCTTCATCTTTGATTGTCCGAATTAATAGGCCACCTTAGGACATATCACTTATTTTTTAAAAATTAATTTTCGTTTTTTCTTTTCTTTAAATAATATTGCATAAAGTTACATTTTATGATAACGTGACCGATTCATTTCTCAAAAAACAACGTCAATGTGCACTACTTATCGAACCTACAAAGGGTGTTTATTCCAAACGTCATGGGAAGGTTGAAAATAAGAAAATGCCTTTCGAATTACCACCGCTAACTTCCCCATGTTAAAAACAAAATAAACACTCCTTGCAGGTTGGACAAGTAGCGGACACTAACCAAAAACAAACAAAAAAAACAAACAAAGGAAATCAACGACTTAAGAGAGAATATTAAAAAAAAAAAAGTTTATCGTTTGCAAATATCTTAAGGTATGAAACTAAAAAGATATTTGCCAAAAATAAACTCGACTGAAACTTGAGTAAATCCGTTTCATTATTCATACAAGATTTTTTTTTTTTTTTGTGCTAACGAACTGAGTAAATGACCCGTGTCGAAGTTGCTTTGACTAATTAAACTCTTAACGAATGAGACAATTTTCTCATACAGTATGCCAAATAATTGTCTCAGGTTAACGATTTAATTAGACGTACATAAAATCATGTTTAATCTTCAGTCGTGCATAATTAGTAAAAGCAAGGCACGATTAAACTAAAATAAACTTGTTTACTTTTACAAAGATTTTTAATGAAAAAAAAAAACAAAAAAAAAAAACAGAATCAAAGTACTACACAAAATTGGAAAAAATAATATTAAAAAATTATTTTGTAAATACTTTTTATATGAATTTAAAAAATATATTTGCTAATAACCTCTTGATTGGAATTTGTGAGTAAAATCATTTTATGGCTTATTTTAATAATACAACAGATTATCACGATATTTTGCACTGACAAAAATAGGAACGTCCAAAAGTAAGCAACAAAATTGAGAAAAACAATGTAAACAGCCAAAAAACAATAAAAATACATGTACAATCGATATTTAGTAAATGACCCTTTGCCCTCAATGACAGCTGCAAGAACGAATCAGTTCTTGACAATCATCGATACTAATTTTAGATCATTCTTTTTGAAGATTCACCCACAAATCCTCCGTGTTAGTGGAATTTCTTTCCATAACTTTCACTCCTAAGGTCTTCCAAAGATTTTCTATTGGATTTAAGTCAGGACTTTGCGGTGGCCAATCCATAATATCGAAATTTTGCTCGCTAAGGTAACTCATTATCACCTTTGCCTTGTGATATGGGGCATTATCTTGCATAAAAGTAGCCCTATTGAAACCTGAATTCTGTATGATTGGCACAACATGATCTTGAACAATGTTTTTATAGATCTGCACTTTTATACAAGTTTGTAACCAGACAAAAGATGTACTTTGGCTAGAAACATTCCAAATACTATGACACTTCCGCCCCTAAACTTGAGTTTTCTTAGTACACTTTGCATATAATCTTTCACCAATACGTCTCTTTACATTGTTTTTCCCATCATTTCCAAATAAATTAAACTTGCTTTCATCACTGAAAAATACTTTTGCCTAATTTTCATATGTCCAAATTACATACCTGTTTGCAAACTCTAATCTCTTCTTATTCTTCAAACTAACAAGTGGTTTCTTCCCTGGAGTTTAATTAAACAACCCTATTTCAGTCGTCTAGAAACAGTGTGTCTTGACACATTAACACATAAGGTACTATTCATAACCTTTTTAATTTCTGTGCAAGACTTAAAACGGTCCTTTAATGACATTTGCTGCATTATTCGATCTTCTTTTGCCAAAGTTTTGCGAGGTCTGCCAGTTTTAAAAGCATTATTTTGCTAATATCATTGTAAGATTTAACAACCCCACCTACAATACTTTTGGAATGTTTCACTTTCTCTGAAATCTCTCTACTGGTGTGTTTTTCCTTGTGTAGCTTCACAATAGATTGTCTCACAAAGACATCAAGTTTTTGGCGTTTCGCTGTGGTGCCGACTGATGCAACATTTACAAAAGACTAAGTAAGACATATTCTTTAGAGGAAATCAAAAAAATTACATCTAGCATACTGTTTATATTGTTTTTCTCAATTTTATCCCTTACTTTTGAACGTTCCTATTTTGAAAATAAATAATTGTTATAATTCTTTTTCTATCCTTTGCAAATGATTCAAATTTTAATGTTATTATGGATGATAACGACTAACAGCTGTCAAAATTTCAGCTTTTCACAGTTGTTATTTCTAACAAATATTAGATTTTAAAATTTTGTCCCTTAGTTTTCGACGCTACTTTATATGTTCTTGCAGAAATAATTGAGCACCAGTTATTTCTCTTATAATACTAAATAACACACACAATTAAATTAGTTTGTCCATCTGGTTTCTCAGATAATAAATAGCAGGTAAATAATTAATGATTCCAGACCAAAATATACATTAGTTGCCACAGTTAGTAAAGAATGTAATTTGCAATTCATAAATAAAATAATACAACTTTCAAGCCAATGTGTGAAAAAATGACTACCAGTAGAGTCCAACCAATTTATACAATCGAATCAACTTTAAAGAACTCTTAACCAGTGCTAGCTAACATCTCCACTTAAATCTGTTTTAAAAAGCTAAACAAATACCACACAGGTTGCAATACAGACTACATAACTCATTAATTTGATAACAAGCTTAGCGAATAACCACCATAATGAAGCAAGTAACACTTCAATCTGTCTGTGACAATGAAGAATTGCTCTGCATGTCTTTACAGATTTCCTGGTCATTAAGCCGACATAGGCAGTGAAATAACAAGAGTTCTGCACTGAATTCATTAACCAGGAAAAAAGTGCAATGTGACAAAGGTGGTGAATAATGGTGCAGTTATAAACAGGATATTTATCTCAGTAAAACTGCACACCACTTGTTCGCTCATCCACCCTCTAAAATTGTTGTAGGCGATTTTGTAAAAATACTTATGTTTATTATAGATTAAATTGTAAATGTTAGTAACTGTATTAATTTTAAAGATCTCATTTGATTATAAGACCTTGGGAAAGTAACTTGGGCAAAAATGTATTAATGACACAAGAGTCAGAATTGTACAATTATAAAGAGATAAAGATTAAATTTGCTTCACATCCAAATCTTATCAAAATAAAAACATATCACAAGTTGAAATTGAATTTGGCCACATTTGTTTTTAAACTTTAAATTAAACTGGTTTGTGATGCTTATTTAAAAATTGTATTTATTTTATCTTTTGAAAGCACGCAGAAAACTATAAATTAAAAATAATTACAACATAAAAAATAGGAAATTTTATTTTCAATATGGCCTGTAAGGACTCATTTTACAATGAACTAACTGTGTGTGTGTGTGTGTGTGTGTGAAGAAAGAAAGCAAGACGAAACAACTTTTTCATAAACAATTCCGTTTCAACTAAAAAAAAAATAAAACCAAGACAAAGACTAAAAGTATGCATAGGAGACAGAAAGTCATTCTTTGATGAAACAAGAGTCATTTAGCTCCCCTATCCTCAGCATGAATAATTTTATGTTACAGCACAAGTGTTTTTCAGAAAGATCTGTCATAAAAGAGAAAAGCTAAGACAAGACAAGATAGCGAAAAGAAGGAAAAGACAAAACACAGGAAGAAAAAATAAAGCAAAAAAGACAAAGAAACAGAAATAAAATCCAGCTAATTAGTGACAAAAATAAGGAGGTAAGGTTCTCGTGATTTGAGAGAAACCAGTTTTTTCGTATTAAAAAAAAAAAAAAAAAAAAAAAAGAATTAAATAAATAAATGCTAGGGGTTATTTTTTGTAAATTGTCTCCGAAGATCTTTCAACTAACAGTAGTAAGAGACAACAGCAAAAAAGTATATATTTAATTAAATGGCCATAAATGATTCAGAAAATAAACAAATTCCATCTGTTTATACAATGAAAGTATGTTAAGAAATGTAAATTGTCCCCAAAACTTTTCAATAGAAAGTGACTAAGCAAAACTCAAGATTTTGTCATCTTTGTACTGGTCCTAATAAACAAGAGTACAGAATAGAACTTGATCAACCTTTAAACTATTTCTTTGGCCATTAAAATAACTGCATGTACAAACGTGTGAAAGAATGCATTGCTTGATTCACCGTGTGTGGGTGGGTGTGTAACAGTACATATGAGCGTGTGGGTAAGTATCAGCAGCTGCGAAGGACAGCTGGTTTGCAAAGAGATTAGCAGCAGCAGTAGTAGTAGTCGAAAAATGCGCATATGCAAATTAGAAAGTGCGAGAAGACAAAGGAAAAAAAGGAGAGAAAAATGCACCATGTGCTCGTGAGCAAAGCAAAGTGGGCATCAAAGAGAACGGATGAGTAAAGTCGAAGTTGAGAATGGGCCGGCTGTGCCCAGCGTGCAGCTGGAAGAAAGAGAAATGTGTGCCAGGCCAAAATGGACAGGTGGTAGCAAGAGACTTTTTAAGTTATGCCAAATCTAACAGTAATAAAAACTTTTGTAAAAAAAAAAAAAAAATGTCGACCCGGATTTTTATTTATTTATTTATTTTTGTTTGTATGTAACGTCTATGTTACATTATAGTTATTTTGGTAGCTGTGACTAGGCCTTTTAACATAAAAGGTTTAATATGAAGAAAAACAGAAAGAAAAATAAACGTTACCCTGAAAAATGGAACCACAAAAGAAGTGCGAAAAGAAAAAAAAAAGAAATGCAGTTTCAAATAAGGACTTCAAATACAAACCCAGCTGAGAGTGGAGAACTTGAAACAAACATGATATTACACCAATTGGTGAGTACATTTGTTTGCTGCTTTTTTTTTTTCTTCGTCTATTCACTTTCAAGTTTTCTTCTGTCTTGTCAGTCATATTTTCTTGTTTTGTGGGGACTGTGGTTAACAGTCAATGTTGCTTTAGTGTTAAAAACAAATGTTTTAGTTTTATGGGTTGATTATGCATTATGATAAAGGGCTATTGTTTCACGCTCATTTTAATGTAGCAAATAGCTTGTTTTGTTTTAAAGAGAAATTTGGAATAAACCATTTTGATGTGAACATAGTTTTATAAGTTTGTGTTTAGACTGTTTAAGTGGTATCTTCAGTTTTATTGTTATGAATTACTAAAGTTTTAAAATTTGAAATAAAACTTGGCTGGAGGTTTTGCAAGACTAGAATAAATGTTTAAACAATTATAATGCATGAAAAAGTAAATATAAGTACTAAAGTAAGTACTAAAAAAAAATAAATAAATAAATTTGACTTTATTTCTATATAGAGTACTACTTTTGTCCTATAATTGACTATTAATCTTGCTATTTTGAAGAAAGATTAAATATAAAGACATTGTATTTATTTTATTTTTTTTAATAAGAAACTGAAAAGAAAAGACACGCTCATTTTTAGCATGGGCTTTGCTGAGCAACTTATAAATAATTTTGTTTTATTTGCGAGATTTTCCAGTGTCTGGTGCTGTTGTTTGTCAGTATTTTGCTACATATATTCAGATAAATACGGAACACTGAAATATTAAAATGTTAAATAGTTTTCATTTTGAAATAAAAGCAAGACTGCATGACGGTCAGGTAGGACACTTGACATGAAAAATTATTCTTTGTAACTGAAACTCTTTATGATAAAGGCTTGCATTGCCGCAATAGTAGAAAGATAAGTGCCTACTAAATATTTGGGGTGCTCAAAAAGTCGATTATAGAGATGGAGGATGTAAATAGTGACAAATTTTTTTTCTGTAGACAGTTCGAAAGTTGTCGACAGAATTCGGACAACAGATCAGATTTCCAGGGTATGCACATAACCTAGCCATCGGAAGTTAGTGACTGAACTTTGGTGGGTCGGTTTATGAACAAAGAAGTTTAGAGGATAGCAGAAATTAAAGAGTAGTGAGTGAATCAACAATGCTCGCATTAGATAGCAGATTTGCTGATGCTTAATAAGGTTAAACTGTATCGTGACACTAAAAGGGGAAAATGCAATAATTGTTGTACAATGTTAATATCTGATTAACTCGGTGGCACAGATAATGCCTCTAGCCCGTTGGGTCAGATGTTAACCGTAAATTGTCTTGTATAATCTTATCAAACAGGGGCTGAGCTATTAAGAGACAAAAGAGGCTGTGGACTAAACAAAGGATTAGATTAACAAATAATCTTGTTAAAAGTAACTAAGCAATAAAGAGATAAGTCATAGGACTAGGAACAATGTTATAACTAGTTTAATCAAGGGTTTCAAAAAGGAAGTTTTAACCAAAATAAAACTATTTGCGCAGTTGGTGTAAAAATCTATCAATGAGCAAGGAGAGATATAAATGTTATG
Source organism: Euprymna scolopes (assembly GCF_053919585.1). Taxonomy (NCBI): domain Eukaryota; kingdom Metazoa; phylum Mollusca; class Cephalopoda; order Sepiida; family Sepiolidae; genus Euprymna; species Euprymna scolopes. The sequence continues at coordinate 96,037,993 of NC_136500.1, read as the reverse complement.
ACTGATAGGATATTGAGAGAGAATCGAGAGAATGTGAAAAAAAAATTACATGAAAAAATAAATGTGTATAAATGTATCTTGAAACACTATTAACATTATAATATATGTGTTATGAAGACTGTCAAGTAATAAACTAACTTTATTACTAAAATAAAATATTCCGTTTCAGTTTGGTGAATTTGAAAACTTAGGACGAATAAACATCATGCAAACTCTGATTTGGTCTTGCAATGATTTGATTGGCTTTGTAAAATATTTTTCACAATTAAAATTGTATTCTTACACAACCAAGCGGAAACACTTTGACACTGTTTCAGTGACATTTTTTTACCCCCCCCCATCCTCGCTATTTAAACAGGCCAAGTTTTTTTGGCCCCCTTTCAACGTATTAAAATGGTGCCTTTAAATAATTGGAGGGATATGTTGGAATTCCTTTATTTTCACAAAAAAAAAATAAATAAATAAAAATAAATAAGGAAAGGAAATTATGATAAAAAAAAAAGTATAAAATGGAAATATCAAACAGATTATATACGGAGACATTTTTATTTGGATTTGATTATTCAGGTTTTATTGTGTGAAATTTGGAATTTTCCTGTTTCTTTTATTTCCTGAGGCAGGTTTAATTAAATTCTTGTAAAGATTTTTTTTTTTGGTAGGGAAGGTGTGTAACAGTGCATATGAGCACATGGGAAAGTATCAGCAGTGGCAAAAGATAGCTAGCTTGTGAAGAGATTAGCAGCAGCAGCTGAAAATATACATATGCAAATTAGGAAGTGTGCATGAGAAGAGAAAGGAAAAATAGGAGAGAAAATGCATCATGTGTTAGGGGTAGAAGCAAAATGGGCGTCAAAGAAAATGGACGTGTAAAGTCAAAGTTGAGAATGGGTCGGCTAGAAGAAAGAAACATGTGCCACGCTAAAATGGAGAGGTGGCAGCGAGAGACTTTAAGCAGTGCCGAAAGTAATTTATTTCCTCTTGTTTGTATGTAACGTTTACATTACAACATAAGTAAATTGCAGTAAGACATGAAAAACAAGCTTTTTCAAGGACATGAACATTATATAAAAAATGAATAAGACTTTTTTAAAATTAATTTATTGTCAAATGTTATGTTATTGTGAAGAAAAGTGTATACAGTTGTAGAGATCATCCTATTTAAGATTAACTGTAAAATCAAACAAAGCAATGTTTTTTGGGATTTTTTTTTTTTTATTGGAAATGGTTTATTATTTGGATTAGACTACTTGCTGTTCTTATCCTGGATGTTAATCACACAATGTGAAAATAACATCAAAAACAGTAAATGCAAACTCTGTAGACAAAGCTGAAAAAGCAGACTGCATCATAAGTAAATGCAGCAAACTAGCCTCAAAGGAATATAAAAACAGATATGCTCGGATTAGGAACTGTGTAAATGACTGACTTTTGAACATGCAGAAAAATGAAACAGACAAATTGAAGACAGTATTAAAAAAAAAAAATTAAAAAAAAAAATGGAAGGTACAAAATCTTCTTTGACATGGCAATACAAACAAATAGATTCATTTAATCAAGAACAGACCAGACATGATAACAGCAGACACGAACAAAAAACATGTCAAATAGTAGATCTTGCCATCTCAGCAAATCATCGAGATTAAGGAAGAAGAAAATATGAGCAAATAGATGGAACTTGCCAGAGAACTGAAAAGAATATGAAAGAGTATATTTCATAATTGTAGCAGCATGAGGAAGTTCTGAAAATCATGGGACACAACTAAAAAAAAAAAAAAATGGAATCCATACAATACAAAACAACAGTATTGGTAAAAACGGTTCAAATATTAAGGAACATTTTTCAATATTAAAGCTAACACACTTAACTTTGCCAGAGAGCTGTAGGCGCGTGAAACATGATGAAAACTATCATAATACCAATAATTGCAAGAGTACTAGGAATAATTTTATAAATGGGAGGATGGAAATGAAATCAAAGCAAATATTGATACCATAAAAAAATATGCCATATAAAGAAAAATCGTAGAGTACAGAAACCACTTAGCTACCTAACTAACAAACAATCGCCAAGTTTAAATAGAATATCACTTCATATATATTTTTTAAGTATTCAAATATGCTAAAACAAATGCAAGAGAACTGTAAAATGCCAGGTTATAAGAAATTTGCTGCAATTTTATTGACAAAAAAAAATGTTGATACAAAAAAAAAAAATGTTTGTGTAGGGTTTGAGGGGATGGAAATAGAGAGAAAAGCACTAGCCAAACCTGAATGGACATAAAAAGTTCTGGAATCTTGAAGAGACTGTCACTCAAATTCCATGGAAAGCCACTGATCGTTATCAGCAAAAACATCAATGATAAAAAGCTTGTGCAAAAGCACAAATGGATTTAGAAAGGTGATCGAAGGAAGCAAAGAGTACTTCAAATATAGATACTTGTTTCGTTCAAACACTTGTTTTCACCAGTGAGAAATCATTGGTAAGAACTTATGTAAGAACTTCTTGTATATAAGAAATAATAAAATAAATACAGTGCTTAAAAAATTAAATAGAATTGCACCAAATTTGGCATAAAGACTCCTTGAAATATCATAAAATTAAAAGAATGATTGTGATGCTTAACTAATGCTATATCCTTCCATAGAAATTAGACTAAAAGTTATGCTTTGAGAGACGTTTTTGACTACATGTAAATTAAACATTGAAATAGTCATTAGTTTCAAATAACTTGAAGAAAGAAAGAAAAAAATAAATAAAATCTGCTATATTTTATTAAGCTGAAGAGGTCTTTTATGTATGCAATAATTGGCAAGTTACCAAAACTTGAACAGTTTTTTTTTGTTCCACAGCCTTCAAACAATGATTTATTGTTTATGACATCACAGAAATAAAGAGCATTATCATTATAACTTGACCTTTACTGCCAACAGAAAAGAAAATGTTAAAAGTAACATAAATTGGTAAATAACTGAATCAGGTCATAAATATTAAAAACGTATTAATAAGCATGTAATATAATCTTGTTTGAATTTCTAATTATGATTAATAGTGAGAGTTTTGAAAATATACTTGTATAAACCAGTTAAAAAAAAAAAAATCATATAGAAATAGAATTACTCTCCTCACACACACACAATCAAATGGATGACCTTTCTATTGTTTGTTGGTCGGTTTGTCGGGTTTCAGCTTTCTTTTAAAAACAAGCACAGCATTAGTTTGAACAAAAATCTGTTTAAAGTTCAATGCTGTCGAGAAATAATTAAATTTTGTCCTCCTAAATATTCTGCTTATGAGTTTAGAGATTATCTCTGCCGTTTTTAAGTTTTGAATGACACTGTTTGTCTGAGGAAAGGTCTCTACTAAACTCCAATTTTTTGTTTACAAACTGGAAACTTGATATATAGAGGATTTGGACCTGTGGGACAAATTCAATTTGGTTGTTAGCCAGTAAAAATAGCTACTAAGAGGTGAAAATTGAAAAAAATTAGAACTTGGCAAGCATAAGTCAAATTAAAGTGCTTTTCTACGCATGTGCAAGTATACATTTCTATGTTAAAATTGGTTAACTTTTAATGTTTTCTTCTTCGTCTGACTATAGCTCAAACAGTAACGATTATGACTGAAGAGTTATGTTTTTGTTTTGCTTCTAGCTGATGGCATAAAGCCATTTTTTTTTTTTAACTTCTGAAATCACTGCTATATAATAACTGACAGAGAATTGACTATATTAACAAATACAAAATCTGCATAAATTAAAATATTGTATTTAAGCATATTTTACAACTAGGCAACACCAAGCAGCCTGCTAGTTTCACACAAGTTTGTATGCGACTATGTATTTTTATAAAATAAAAACTTCTCAAAGTAAAAAAAATAAGATGAGAAAATCTTCAGGCTTGATTGTTACGCCAACACTTTCTCAGAGCAATAACGTTTTTCAGTATACCAAACATTTCATATATATTTTTTTAGTCTGTCTGTCTATTCCACTTTTTTTTTCTGAAACTACTAAGCCAATCTTGCTGAAATTTTGCATGTAACTTTGTTATAAGGTGCAACAAACTTAGTATTACAATACCTGTTCAATACACAGTTAGGGATTAATAAGGGTTAATATAGATTAGGATTTAATGCAAAAATGAACATATATTAAACCATATTCCATCATCAATTTGATAGAAAACACTTATTCTAAGTCAACAGGTTATAACTAGTCTGTTTTTAACGGGCAAAAAGTTGAGTGTGTGTATGTGTATTTTTTGCAAAAATCAAGACCACAAAATATAAAATAAGAACATCATATGGTGTATTTCCTTATGTGTTACAATTGTTTCATAGCCATTGGACAAATTTAAACATTATATCATTTAAAAATATTCCCAAAATAGCAACTCTTCAGACATCAAAATACACACACACACATATTTGAATATATTCATAATCCCTATTTAAAGGGATCAAGCAGTTGGACTCACCATATAATATATACACAGATGAGTCATTCCAAAAGTAATGCCTCCCATTTTTTTCATTCAAAAAGATAAAGAGCTACAAAGATGAATAGTACCATTAAAAACAAGTGACATTTTGAGCTCCAGAATTTATTTTTCTACATAATTATCACTATTCTCAATGCACTTTTGTCAACGATGAATTAGAGCCTTGATGTCTTGGCCATAAAAGTCAATGCCTGTTAAAAAAGTTCATTTTTTCACAGCTGCGATGACAGCATCGTTGTCAAGGAAATGCTACTCACATAATGCTGCTAACATAAGAGAACAAGTTGAAGCCTGACGGCAGGTGAGACGCCACACTCTACCTAAATTTTATCACATATTCCATGATCTTCAAACGTGTTTGTGTTGCAAATAAAATGTTCCCTTTTTCTCTGGCCTAACATAGACAATCTGGGCCTTCAGCTTTGTCCACGTTAATGGTCAGAGTTGACAGTCAAGTCTGGTTTCAAGAAATCCAGGAGGATGATGCCTTTCTTGTCCTAGAAGATTGTGCACATCACTTTGCCTGCATCTTGAACTCCTTTGCTGCGGAGCGTGAATAATGCCATGCCATTAACTGCTGTTTGGACTCTGGCTTGTAATGGTGACAATATGTTGCATCACCAGTGATGATGCAGTCCAAGGATTTGTCACCTTCAGCTTTGTACTGATTCAACAAGTCCTGATAGACATCCCATTGATGGTTCTTTTCGTCCTGCATGTACATTCATGCAACTCACCTAGCAACTTTGCTGTGTTCTAGGGATGACAATACTTTCTTGTGTACTCACACCAACACTCAACTCTACGTGCATTTCATTCACCAATAAGCACAGAGAAGTTGGTCGAAGCACACTTTGTATTTGTTGGTGGCAGTGGATAGGTGTCTGGAGCATGCTTTGTCACTCACATGTGTCACATGTGGTCTAAGCAACAATAATAAATGCAGGTTCTGTAGCACTGAGGTTGAGAGTGTGGGCCACCTGATTTCTGGTTGCAAAGTCCTACTTGGAGATGGTTATTATACAGATCACCATAACGAAGCTTGCAAATACCTTCACTGGAAGATATGTAAGAAACTCAACATTCAGTGTAGTAAAAAATCCTGGGAACATATACCCGAACGAACAGTTGGGAATGACAACTACACTATTCACTATGACTACATAATCCCTACTGCTACATATCTAGAAAACGCAGCTGTTAAACCAGATATAGTGATTTGGGTCAGAGCAAACAAAAAAGCGACCGTAATAGAGGTCAGTGTACCCAATGATACAGGGCTTAACAGAGTTGAGAGGGAAAACATAACAAAGTATCAAGGACTTATGTATGATATGAAACGAAATTGGAAATTAAAAGACGTTTCAATTATACCAGTCATCATAGGAGCAACTGGGCTTATGAAAAAGAACTTTAAAAAGTACATAGCAAGCATACCCGGTGAACCAAGTGCAAGTGGAATACAAACGATTGCACTGAAAGGGACGGCTAGAATCCTGAAAAGACTCACTAAAATAGGGGTAAATGTCAGACATCTGGTTGGATGTCCCATCCCCTAGAAGAAAAAGTTTAAGAAAAATGAAAAAAAAGGGAAATAAACAAACGCATCTCCTAACTGCTGACGTCAACTACATAGGCTTTACAAACATTGAACACGCACTGGTGAATATTGATCAGTTCATTTTTTTCTGCATGAAGGAATTCAATGACATATCTCTACTTCTGACACGTCTATGACAGGAGTTGCTTTCTTAAAGTCTCACTGTCAATATCTGCAACAGATAGATGAATGCAGAATTTACAACAATGCAGTTTGCAATTCCCTCTGATCCATTTGAACTGAAAAAAAATAGGAGGCATTACTTTTGGAACAATCCTCGTGTGCGTGTTGGATACTCCTGTCGAGTTTGACTTATGAAGTCTGGCACAACAACTAAGTTGTTTAAAAATCCACACAGATGATGTGTGTAAAGTGAAGATTTTGTGTAGGACTAACCACACTTTTTGGTACAACTGCTAATCTCAGTCGGTGCAATCACTGCCACAAGACAGCAAACCTCAGATTTTACATCAGAGTTTTCCTTCTAGAGCAATAAATTGTAAAAAATTTTAAATTTAAAACACTTAAAACCTTAAACAGAGACTGAGAATGCATCTCTTCCAGTGGATTAAATGCGTTCTCAGATGCCAATCTATGTCCCAATACCGATCTATGCCCCAGTGTAGTACATATTGCACCTAGCATTCCCAAATGGTTACCCATCTGGCCAGGCTCACTGTTGCTTATTGCCGGTCATCTGGCAAGAACTGGTGTGCTAACATGACTATATATAGATAAAGTTTACATCCACAGGTAAAAAAAAACAGAATACGTACTGTGGTTATATAAGAGTGCTCAATAAATAGAGCTTTTTAATAAGTATATTGTAAAAAACAAAGACATTAGATGCTCTATGGTCATGACTGAAACAACTTTTGCAAATATCATCATATTCAGTTTAATGCCCATTTCACATGCTAGTATGCATTGGACAGCTTTAAGAAATTGACTTCCAAAGTAACCTTATTCTAGTCAAATCTTTATCCCTTTTTCTTTTAGGTTCATTTTTATCACTTTTTTGCATTTTCATTGCTTTTCCTGTAAAATGAATCGGATGCATCAATTGTTTTATTTCTACTATCCCAAGAACTCTAATCCTTTTAATGTAGCCATACCACTGAAGTCTACCCTTCTACACACATCTTACTATATTGTCCAGAGTTAGTCTCCATTTGAGGTCATTAGTTGTCTTTAAGATTCATATTACACATTCATCAGATCATTCTCATACCATTTCTATCTATACAATGTATGCCTCATTGGCCAAGTTTCACTTCCATATATCACACTGCATACACATGCCCATGCCTAATGGATTCTTCCCTTAGTTGATAGTAGTAATGCTCTGCTAGTTAGTAATGACAGTTCTTGTACTTGTGCGATAATCTATAGGCTTGTTTTACATGCAGCCTTCAATATTTCTACAAAAATGCATGTGGGTCCTTCTAGCCTTATCCTTTTTGATCTTACAACTTCCCTTACTCTTTCTTTTGATTCTTATAGCTAGACCAGTTACTGATTTAGCAACTTTTAAATCTGCATAGTTCCATGGAAACTTAGTATTCAACAATTTCTCATAAAGGCATTTTCAAACATCTGTCTTTTCCTGTTCATCTATTAGTAACACTTCATTGTCATTTCAAATGAACTTCTCTCCAATAATATTGCAGTTGCCATCTGCATACTTCATTCTTTTACTCATCCTTCAGAAACCAGATTTTCTCAGCCTCCTTGAATTTGTATATTGTTCTTCTTGCTTCCTTCTTTATCTTCATCAATTGCCATGATATACTTTGATATACTTTTAAATTTACTCATTCCACCACCATGCAACCTGATGCCTTGGGGACCATTCAACCTCCCTACAAGTTTGGTTTGTTACCTCAAAAAATCTTCCACACTTCTTATAGTGGATCTGGTAGCTGAACTCGTCATCACATGGCCTACAAACCCTCATATCATATGTTCTTCATTCAACCTCAACACCCATCTCCTGGGGATAAACTTTATACCTTGTGAATTTTCTTCAGTATGAAATTGCAAATAACCGATTTGTCAATGGGTGACCCAACATATCACATTTTTTTTTTATTCTGGTATACAGATAAATAATTTGAAGAGAGCAAAGATACATTTTTGCACACCTCATGTATCTTGACAAACATGCTTTGTTACCAATCTTTATTGTCAATTTTTTCACTCCAGTGAGTTATATCAACACTCAGCAACCTTGGCCCCAAGTACACCAGGCCTTATCACAAATATCAACTATAAAACCATACACCTATGTGTCCAATTATGTAATCGATATCAATAGTTTACTAATTCAAGAACATAGAAACAGTTTCAGGCCAACTGTCAATCAGATGACATCAATGGAGAAAAAAAAATTAACACAGAAAAAAAAGGAGAAAAAGTCTTTATTAGCATACGTGCTTCAAATAAAGAATATTAAATTCAAGTCAATGAAAAGAGGACATGAACAAGTTTAATATTCTCTTTTTGATTGCAAATGAAAAACTGAATTTGAAATATTAACATGATTTCAGAAGTTGCTGACTCATTCCACTGATAATAATCCTATTAACATGGTCACCGAACATATTGAATCCAACTCATCTCCTGCTGCCCGCACTTATCAACTGGATATCCTAATTTGTGATCCCAGAGGAAGATTGTAGCAACAACCTGGTTATCAAGAACTCAACCCATTCTCACCTTATATTTATCAGACTCTTATCTATTGTGTTCAGTAACTCTTATTCATTTTGGACTCTTCAACTTTGCTATGGATTACTTTCAGAATTACCCACCTGTGTATTATAAATTGAACCCCTCCTTCTCTAAAACTAAATTGATATTATTTATATAAATGTATTCTTTGCTTGTGATGTATATTGCTTTTTAATTCCTTTTCCCTTATTAGATTTGGATCTTTTGCTTTGTACTTCTTTCCTGTATTTATATAAAATATTTTTTAAATGGTTGTTTGCTCATTTTTCCAAAGCATTCAATTTTCAACATGATGTCTTAAATCAACTTAGGAAATTCTCTGAAGAGAATTAATGACTAAAAAACCCATCCAACTAAATAATGGAATTAGCCCCTTTATGTTACCCCCAGGACTTGATACTACTTTGTTGCCAGGACAATAAGAGCCCTTCCAGAAATAATCCCACGGCACACACACGCACCAAATTATACTCCCCATGATACAATGTATATAATGTGGTGCCATGCCTATGATAGGATCAAATTTTTTATTACTATAGCAAGCCCACATGTTTTGGAGGTATCACTTTTTTTTATCTAGAACATAGAAAGGAATGACGATCAGATCATCAAGTGTGGCTTAGAAATAGTTTCAGGCCAACTACCAGTAAGACATCGATTAGTAGGAAATTAGAGAGCGAGTGGAGTGCAAGGTGAACTGCTGGGGAAGCAGTTCAGCATTATGCGTTGCTGTGCAAGTGACATCTTGGTTGGATTGAAGAAATTGAAAATCAAGATTGTTAATAAAGTATGTTTGGTAAGATATGAGAGATATACAGGAATTATCAATTGCCCATTATTATAGATTTTTCCAGAAATTGCGACTTCCTAATTTCTGCGAATCAATGCATTTTCTGGTCATCTCAGTACACCTCCTCTTAGCTCTAGCTATTACACTCTTCTGGTTTTTGATGCTATAAACTTTTTTTTATTTGTCTTATGACGGTTGAATCAATGGAATACTTGTTGTCTATGCACAATAGCAAAGTTTACCATTGGGGAGAGTGGGACTTACTATAGAATTTTCACATAAGGACATGCGTTTCTTTGCTTGCTTTGATGTATTCTGTTACGTTATTTGCATACTGTTTAGCAGGGAGAGAAAAAGTCATAGTCCATGGGCATCTCTGATGGATTATATGACACATGTAAGCTAGCACAGAAGAAACTCCAAATAGTTAAAAGTAAAATTAAGAGACATTATGACTGAAACGCCGTCCCCAGAAATTTTTAAGTTGGACAAAGTATGTGTATTGTTATCCCTATTTGGTCACCCATTTAGAGCTCAGTTTCACAGTGTTTAAGAAATCATCTAAATGCCAGCAAGCTAAAGTGTGTTAACACTGTAGATTGTAGAAAAGCTGCACAAATATATCATGTAAATATGCTTAAAGCTTATTGCTAACAGGACAAACCAAACTGTTTTAACTGCAACTGAATCTGTCCATACACCTAGCAATGTGAACATCCATAAGGAATTCATAACATAAAACTGAACAGAGATATAGTGAGATATAGGAATAGTAAATATATTAACTATTTCCTGCATGAACATTCATTGCAAGCAATTCTTTTTCTTTTTTTTGGTGAGGAGCCATTGTGCCATACTGCTAGTTAACCATAATATTTTACAAGCACCTTTACGAGATAAAATACCAACAGAGTGCAGAAGTACATTTTTATTTCCTCATTTCAGTTTGTAGACAGAAAGCAGAGAAATAGTTTCAACTAGGCAAAGGGTACATATTATGTCCTGTAACTCCCATATTGTCCTGCCAAACAGATCGATTTCTTCAACCCAACACATCCAGCAAGCTTGGCTTTAAGTATACCTGGTCTTATCACCACTATTGACCATCAAATCTTGCACCTACGCAAAAGAATACTTACGCATCCAATGAAATGACTGAAATCTACATACTTTCCTAATTTGGGAACATAGTTTCTTGCCAGCTATCGGTCTGACAATATCAATGAAGAAGAAGAAGAAAAAGACAAGAAAAAAAAAGAAAAGGCCTTTATTATCATACATAGGAGATTGGGCAAAAGTGAAAAGTGTGTCCAAGAAAACAAAGATGGGGACATTGCATCTATAAAGTGTCATCTGTTAAATTGACAAGTAATATATGATGAACACTAAAAGGTATGCAATGAAGACTGTTATTTCATCTCAAATGAATGCTAGCATGTTCAATCTGTCAATACCCTGTACAAAATAAATCACATTCAATCAAGTATCATCATTGTCTAAAAAAAAAAAAAAAAAATAAATAAAAAAAAAATAACTATCACAGTTATCCTAATAAATTAACACTTTTCCTCTTGATTAAAAATATTAAACAATTAAATTTTCATTTAATTATTGCTTGTTATTTTACTACATTCTGACCATTCTACTCTTCTTCAGGTCTCTTATGGTAGTGGGCAACCTTCCAAGAATTTCAAACTCAACCAAAATTTAATCCATTGGGTTAAGAGTAATTACAGGATGACTAATATTCTTCTACAAATTCCAAAATTTAATCCATTGGGTTAAGAGTAATTACAGGATGACTAATATTCTTCTACAAATTCCAAAATTTAATCCATTGGGTTAAGAGTAATTACAGGATGACTAATATTCTTCTACAAATTCCAAAATTTAATCCATTGGGTTAAGAGTAATTACAGGATGACTAATATTCTTCTACAAATTCCAAAATTTAATCCATTGGGTTAAGAGTAATTACAGGATGACTAATATTCTTCTACAAATTCCAAAATTTAATCCATTGGGTTAAGAGTAATTACAGGATGACTAATATTCTTCTACAAATTCCAAAATTTAATCCATTGGGTTAAGAGTAATTACAGGATGACTAATATTCTCCAAATTCCAAAATATTTACAAATTTGAAAAATAAAGTTATAGAGTTGCTGTTTTTTTCCTCTAATTTTCAAATTACTGCGAAAACCTATGTAATATGGGCATATATTTTTGCAAAATTAAAAGTACACTGAGGGGGGGGGGCATTCCACAGATACAACTATTTTTCTCTCATGTTTTCCTCATAATTAATACAAAGTAATCATTTGATAACTTTGACATTTTCATCTATATTTTTCACTGGAGCCATATTTTCTATTTATCCACTGGTGCATATATTTTCAGTGTTAGTTTTTACCTAAATTCATTAATATGATACAGACATTTTAGTTTTACTGCTAATTTAAAACAGTACGTATTTCTCGAAAATTAGATAGTAAACAAAAAAGAAAAAAATTGAGAATAAAAATAAAAGAATTGTTTTTGAAACCAGAATTTCTTAATTTCTGATTCCGATTAATCATCAAAATACTAATTAAGCATGCTCTTATGCAAAATTCAATGGCTTTTAAACGTCTTGTAATATATTTGTTTTTCAATTCCTATACGATGGATTGAACTCACAACTTTGAGGTACAAGGATGAGAATTTGTATTTTTTTTTTGCACGTCTCAGCCTCCTCCCATAGACACTATTATAGAAATAGCTTTATTTCAAAATAATATTTATGAAAAATAATTTTTTTTTTATTGAAACTGCATTGTTATTTTGATTTTCATAAACTTTTTTAGAAAAAGATTCTACTTGGGCATCTAAAAAAATTTCTTTTAAATTAAAGCATCCTTTTTTTTTGTTTTTAAAAATAATATTGCTAGTAAAAACAATAGCTGTAACATTTTAAGACCCAATTAAGCCAGAAGCTTCTTTGTAAAATTAAAATGAATAATTTTGAAACACTTTCTTTTGATAACAGTGCATTATAAAGATTTGATGAAAATTCATGCATAATAATCATAGATCATTCAACATGTCTGAAAGAAATCTAAAAATGATTTTTCAAATATTCTTAAACTCAAGTAATTCTAAACCAAAATAGAAAACTCCTATTGACACAATAAAATCGTTTGAAATGCATCACATCATCCCACACCATTCATCAGCATTTTTAAGAGGGATATTTTACTAAAAAAAAAAAAAAATCTGCACATTTCCACCAATTTAAAGAAAATTCATTGTAGGTAAAGTTCACTTTCATATTAACCACCCCCATTATTTTATAAGCATTAACCATCCCCTTTATTTTGTAAGCTATGTGTCTTACCAGAAAGCAGAATGGGAGTGATCTACTCCAGTGAATTATATAAAGGGTTCAGTTTGAAATTCCTCTAAAAGTTAGCAACACTAACAAAAAGTATCTGAAGAAATTGAGGGAGTAAAAAAAAAAAAAAAAAAAAAAAAAATGGACAAAACATTGTGAACATGACATCAAATAAAATGATGAAAACAATTTCCAAAAACGTAAAAAGCAACAAAATAAAAAAGAAAGACTGCCAAGATTAAAATAAATAAAAGTAAAGTAAAAAAAAAAAAAAAAAAAAAAAAAAAGATACCGTTTGAAGTGATTTAACTCCGTCATACGGTCTTTTCAGGATATTCTCTTATGAGCAAAAACAAATCTTTATAGCAAGTAAATAATAAAAAAAAACAAAGTTTGTTTGGGTTCAGATTGGCTTATTAATATTAATTATAACTAATAACAATAATAATAAAAAATGCATTATTATTCACTTATTCTGAAGCCATTTACATTTTACTTACAAGTCATAAATTTTTAAAAGAAAAATTTTTTAATTATAAACGGAAAAAGAATTCATTGAAAATTTACCTTAAAAAAAAAAAAAAATTAAATTAAAAAAATTAAACTAAAATCAATTATTCAAATGAAAACCAAGACCAACTAAATCATGTGGCACAGAAATGAACGTCCTAGTGATGGAAAATAATCCTAAGACAATTTAATCTAATATTATTATTTACTTTTAAATAGTCATCATCTTAGTTATTGTCATGTTCACATTTCAACTGTTGTACCTCTAGAAATTTTACACTAGATCCTTTATTTAATCTACTATAGTCAATGATTAATTCTGCATTCCATGCCTTTTAGATATCTCGTATTAGTTAATTTTCTTTTCAGGGATGAAACTCACAACCACTATAAAATATTCAACAGTTTATCTACTTGGCCATTGTCCAATAGAAAAATATAGGCAGTGTGTGTGCGCGCGCACATGCAATGGGGAGGATTTATAAAGTTAATATCTGTAGAATGTTTATGAATACTCATCATATTGCATATTCTATCTTCATATACTAATAGATTATTTATCCTAATTTCCTAATTATTTTGAGAACATGACAACAACAATGATGAGGAGTGCAAAAGCTGGAAATATGTAAAAAAATAAAGAAACCATTACATTACTTTGAAATATCAGTATTTTTTTTTTACCTTCGTTGATTCTGTTGGGCTGCATGCATGTGAGATTTTGTCAAAATTAACATGCAAAGGGTTAAACGCTAATGGTAGTCAAAATAAATACTAGTCAATGATAGAGGGAGGAGGTGCTGTTGGTAGATTTTCTTTTTCACCCTCAAAAAAGAGAAGAAACCTAAAACATTTCAGGTGGACTTTAAACAAATATCATGAGAACATGCATATATTTTTAGCAAATTAACAATGAATTGGTGACATAGTTACAATTCGGAAGAAGCCTTTATGAATAGATATTTGTGATAAGCAGTATAGTCTGCAATTCATTGAGCTTGAAAATGTTCAAATATTCTATAACTTTTTTTTTTTGTCAGAAAAAAAAAAAAAAAATGTAACAATGTTTTTGAAATAGTTTGAATTAAAGCAAAAATTAGAAATATGTTTTCTTCATTAGTTTTTGTCCATAAAAATAAACCAAAAACAATGTTACATTCTTGTGAGATAATTATTTTTTCTTTAAGGGAATAAAAAAATTTCTTTAAGACAGGTGTTTAGTCATAAATTACCATCCATCATGGAATAGTCCTTATTTATTTGAAGACATAGCCATGGTGGATATGTGAATGTTACTTATGAACTTCAAGTTTTTAACAGAAATTTTTTTGACATTTATAAACAAAAAACTATCCAGTTTTATTTATTGAAAAATTATCTAAAAAAAAAAAAAAAAAAAAAAAAAAAAAAAATCAACAAAATATTTCTCTTTAAAATAAAAACAATTACTCAAACTTAATACTTAAATATCTTTTCTTTTAAAATGAATTAAATTTAATTAAAAAATTTTTTTTTTAATTTTACAAAACCTCTAAAACTGATTTTTAAATTAATTTTAAATAGATTTTCTTGTATCAATGCATAATATTTTTAATTTAATTTTTCTTCCTCAATTCAGTATTTGCTTAAAAATTATAAACATTTTCTACACAACAAAAAACCTTACATTGTAATTATGATATTTATAATAATATGCAAACTCAATACTAATTATAATATAAAAAAAGTGTTCAAATTCATATATATACTTGAGTCATGTAATGTGATGGTATTCTTGTAGCAAAAAGACATTCTCATTATATTAATTTTAATTATTCCTGGCTCTGATTTTAAAAAATATTGAATAAAGTTTAGTAGTATAAATTGAATAACATTTCTTTTTCCTTAATTGTAATTTTAAAACACCCTTTCTAATAAAAAAAAAAAGAAAAAAAGTGAATCATATGTTGTAACAACTAGATCTAATTTGTATGTGTTATCTGTAGCCACACTTCTAGTCCTCATGGCTTTAGAAAAAAATGGTAATTGAAAGTTCCAGACATGATAAAACTAACCCGGCCAATAATTATGACTTGTAGAAATTAATATTGAAGGTTTATATTTATCCATAACTAGCATTCAACTATGCAAAATAAAAATCAAGATGGCATCACAGACCCAATTAGCACATGAAGGGTCTGGATACTATGTGAAACTATCAAGATAATCGCTGAGAAAATAATATTGTAATGCGACTATCACATACATGAAATTATGGTACACACTTTTGAAAAATGTTATTTGAAACTAATTCTTTAAAAGATGCCATTGCCTGTAAAGAAGAATGGATATTAACTATATAAACCATCTCTGTAAACAATTCTGGTATTTAAAACACTTAAAATTAAAACCTACCATTTCAAACAACTCAGTATTTATGCTTATATATATATATATATATATATATATATATATGTATTATATAAAACACATTTGAAAGATGCAAGCATTTTCTCTACATTCGACCTTAAAAGAAGGTCATAATTAAGGAATATGTAACAATACATTCTTCTAAGTTGTTCTGCCAACCTTCGACAATCCATTTGTTTACTTGTTAAATATAAAATAGCTAAGAGAAACAAAAACCTCACAGACTATAATAATAAAAATGTTTTTGTTTTTTTTAAACATCAAGAAGGAAAAGTAATTTATATTGGAAGTTTTTGTTGGAAAACTTCTAAAGCATGAAAATCTATATGAAACTAATTTGAAAATATTCTCTTTATTTTTATTTATTTTTTTACTCACCTTTGCCCCAAACAAGGCGTATTGCCACTTGGACATAAAGGGCTACTAATGGAGACCATGCTTAAGAAAGATTAGGATGTTGGTTTACGTTACATTTGAACTTTTGCATATTAGTACAGTTTTGGAAGCAGGTAGCAGGAAAGGAATTCCAAAGTCTAGTCATTCTAGGGAAGAAATTATTAGAGTAGAAAACTTTCTGACATTTAGGGACCCCAATAGCGATTTGCTGCTAAGCAGCTTTGTCGGAATATGTACATCGAAGGGGGCACAAGTGCAATGAGTTCAGAGCATATTCCATTAAAATACTTGTAAAACAGGCACAGGCATGCAACATTGCAGTGATGGGACAGGGGCTGGAGCCTAGTTGACAAAATGGAACCTATTAGATTGGAGACCCATTTTTTGGACTTTATCCAAGAGGGAGAAACTAGTGGCAGAAATACTCCATGCATGGACAAATGGTGGCCTTGTAGAGGTACAGGATACTCTTAGGTGCGAGTTGTTTTCTAGCATGATAGAGGGAGCCCACCTTCTTTGCAGCAGCCTTCACAATGTCCTCAATGTATTTGTTCCAGTTCATATTTCCTGTGAATGTTAAGCTGAGGAGTTTAAAGGAAGAATTTTCAGTTAAGGAGTTATTTGTCATGGGTATCGGTGGTTCAAGAGGCTTCTTGTAATTGTTAAAAGAGGACAGCTCAGTTTTACTAGCATTAAATGTCACCTTCCATTTATGTCCTCATTCCACTACGGTCTGGAGGTAATTTTCTAAGGATTCAGCCATTGTCTTGGATTTGTGTATATTCGCTCTTCCCTCATGCATGTTATACCCATCTTGGACACAATATTATTCGGGAGGTCATTGATGAATAACAGGAATAATAGTGGTCCAAGGATCGACCCGAGGCACTCCGGCATTAATGTTATGCTGCTTGGATGAACGTCCATCAATGACAATCTAGATGGTCCTATTATCTAAGATTAAATTATATTTAGTATTTGTCCAGTTATACCATATAACTTGATTTTCATTAACAGCCTTCCATGCCAGACTTTGTCAAAAGTCTTAGAAGTAATTTGGAGCTTGGAATGATTTTGATAAAAATAATGAAAAACCAAAAACAAATTAAATTTAGATTCTTTAGGGAACATATAAAGTTATTTGACAAGAAAAGTATGACTTAAATAGCATTTAAGATTATAATCAACTAACATACTTGCTAACTTCTGATGTGGCTGCTACTGGAAGCAGTGACAAGACAAATCAATTCCTTCACTTAATATTTCTATTGTGAAGCGAATTATTGAAATAAAATATAAAAAAAAGATATTGAAAAATATACAATAAAAATTAAAATTGTACAGATGAAAATAACACAAAAAGATATT
Source organism: Euprymna scolopes (assembly GCF_053919585.1). Lineage (NCBI taxonomy): Eukaryota > Metazoa > Mollusca > Cephalopoda > Sepiida > Sepiolidae > Euprymna > Euprymna scolopes. The sequence continues at coordinate 96,020,314 of NC_136500.1, read as the reverse complement.
TAAGTGTTTTCAATAATTCTTTAAAAAATAAAAAATGCAAAAAATATTTTCAATAATTCTGAAAAAAAAAAAATAAATAAATAAAATAAAAAATAATAAAACTAATTTCAATAATTCTTAATTAAAATAAATCAGAATAAACTTTTTAATGATTATAAAATAAAAATAGAATGATCGGAAAAACAATAAAAACAAGAATACATGCACAGGAGAGATATAGGTGTGAGAGAAAGTGAAGGAACTGATTTGCCTTGTCACTGCTTCCGGTGGCAACCATGCCGGAAGTATATTAACTAACTATAACTGCATTTAAACAGACATATCAAACTGGGATCGTAACTGATTTTCATTTATTATTATTGCACAAAACTATTTGCTCTATAATAACATACTTGGCTACTATTTATTTATTAATCTGATAATAGGGAAACATTGTTTAATTATTTATGTTAAAAAAATAAATAAATAAAATATATAAAAAAAAAATTAAAAAAAAAACGACAAAGAATTTATTGCCTATCATTACACCCGAAATTTTATTTCTTTTTCTGCATAAATTTAAAAAGTGTGCAAACAAATATTAAAAACTAAATTCCAAGTAAAGTCAAGTAGATATGGCTAGTAAGGAATGAAATTGACAAGAGTGCATGAAAATAGAGATATTGCAAAATAATGGATAAATTGTATGAATGTGGCTAAAAATGAAGTATTAAATAATTACCTGTGATGAGTAATCTCCCCACTTGGTTGCAATTCTGTAACAAACTGATCAAGCCACTCATTTGATGGAGTTGAGTTTCTCAAAGAATTACTGTTATTGATTGCTTTCTCATTGCCATATGGTCCTAAAATGATGAACAAAAACAAATAAGAGAAAATAGTGTTGTAAGAGTAAAAATCAAAAAGTCTGAAATTCAAACTTCACTTGCAAATAGCCTGGATCAGCTTTACATACCCTCATTCTGAAGATTATGAAAGGTAACATTAAATAAAGGATAAAATAAACCATTTCTCATGGAAGTGGAGAGGCAATTACAAGTGTATAGCGAACATAGAAACCTAGAAATGGGAAATTGAATGGAATCAGAATGAACATCTGATTTATGATTATAACTATGTCTGTATTGGTTCCAAAATACTTTAACTCTGCAAAGATAACACATTTAAAAAGCGTGTGCATGTCTAACAAGGTTATTTTATAGCATTTTAGAATTTAAAATATGTAAGAAAAATGGAGAAGAGTTTCAGCAGATTATATTACATACGTTTTTTCAAAGGATAATTATCTTCAGCGTTACATTACACTTTGGGATTTTATTGTTTCCTTTTTTGCTAATACACAACTTGAAGAACAATTGCTTGTGATGTTTTTATCTAAGATATATTTGAAAAATTAAATTCACTTAACAACTCAAAGAAAAAGATTCTGATCTAGTAAAAATGCTATTTCTACATTTATAAGGAAACTAAGAATATCAGGTGTTGTATTTGAATAGTTTTCTTGTTTGGCGTCTGTTAGCAGTGATTTGCAAAATGAAGGCTTTCATATTATTTCATATCATGAATATATGGAAAATATTCATAAAGATATGCAAACTATGTTTACTGAACAACTCATGATGATTATAAAAACTTGAGTTTTAATTCTTTTTTTAATTAGGGTGCTGATATGGATATATCTTTGCAAGAACATTTCAGATTACAAAATGATGAAATGTAAAATTTAAAGATGGAATGGACAACATATGAAAGACATGTTTTTACAAAGTACACTTTGCTCTAGGACGAAGCACATTTCTAAGATTACTTTTCAAACATCTTGGGGAATCAGGATTTATTCGGTTATTCAAATGTTGTCAAAAGCTCGCTATAGACTTGACATTGTGAAAAGATGAAATTGATGGAACTAGATATAAAGAAACTCACTGAGCAGCATCAACCATAGTTGAATAAATATGCTCATCTGTTTTTTTTTCTTACCATACATTTAACTAATTTATCAAATATTTAAACCAGTGTACATAAATAAATGCTGCAGTGAATTCAATTACGCAAAGAGCTCCGATTTCCATAGGCTTGATCAAGGAAGAAAAATTATATATTGTAATACAAAATATTAGTAAAGAATACTTTATTTGCATAAATTAGTTTCCATTTAAAATTAAAGATTAATTATATGCTATTTCTTATGCCCAATAATTAATAGTTATGAAAAGGTCCACCTTTCCAAGAAAAAAAAAAAACAAAAAAAAACAGAAAAAGGAGCCAATGAGAGAAAAAAAAAAGGGAGGTTGGGGTTGAGAACAACTGCTTCAGAACTAAATCGCATTGCATCAGCCATATGATTTTGCAGAGTTTGTCTTTATTCCCAGCATGTTTTTTGAAATACCAAAATGTTTTGGCTTCAATTGTTTTTTAATGCATTGCTTTTCCAATGTAGTGAAAGTGAAGTAGCCCAAAATAAAACTAAGCCAACAACCCATGTCAACTCCATGTCACTTCCATAAATTTAAACATTTATTTGAATGATTTCAAATCAAGAACTTTATCTTGTTTTGAAAGAAAAATTGAAAAATTACTTTAAACTTTTTTCTTTCTCTCGTTTTATTCATTTATCTTTTCAAGTTTTCATTGTTAGATTTTAACAATAAAAGAAACCAACTAACAAAATGTGTTAGATTAGAACTGGAATATCAAATATGTTATTAACACTTTGAAACATAAAAACATTTATATGTAAATCACCATCAGAAGACTCAACAAAAACAAGTTACTTTGTTTATATAATTTTGGATTCTTTGTTGGTTTATTGTATTATTGACATTTTTCTCTGATAAGTGTCAGCTGAAAAATGTGTTTAAAAAAAAAAGGTAAATAAATAAATAAATAATAAAGCAATTAAATGTATCTGCTATTCAAGTTAGTCGAACCAGGGCTATGAAATTGGAGTCAGGTAAATTCATTCTTTAGAAAACAGAGTTAGACCTTTTTCAAATTTCCAAACTTTAAATCACAGTTGTGCTTTAGGGATACGGATTCCACAGCTTTATCTCATCAAGTATCATCTTTTTTTTAATTTTATAAAATTGAGTTTTGTTCATTAAAAATAAACAATGAATTCATGAAACATTTAAAAACATGACCATTTCTTTTTTTTTTTTTTTTATATAAATAAAATAATCTACATAGATTATTACTGAAAGATATTTTATGTTTGAGTTAGACATTTTTAAATTTAAAGAATCAGAATAAGAGTTAAGCTTTTAAACTACTGTTTCTACGGTTGTAAATATTATAGATTAAAAAATAAAAAATAAATGACTACCTTGTAATAACGACTGCAGATGCTGCACAACAGCAAGCATATTATTCATTTTCTTTTTAAGTATCATCCTTTGGTGAAAGTCTTTCACATAGTTATCTATTGAATTTTCAATGTCCACAAGATGGGCAGAAAGCTGTTTGCATACATTAAAACTTGCTGTTAAATGTTTGAGCAACATGACTACTTCAGAGATGTTGCCATTGAGGCCACTGTTTTCTAAAGGATTCATTTTTAGGCAAAGCTTTGAAGAGAGATTACTAAAAGTATTTGCTAAGTTATTATTTGGGGACTTTGTTTTATTGCTCATCTTAGATGATAATTTGGGTGCCAACATAGGTGATAGTCCACCGGAAAAGTCAGCTAAGTGACTAGAACTAAGATCTTTATTCAAACTCGTGGACATTCGCTGCTGTTCACTCTTATGTATTGCTAGTTCTGACTGTAACGAGTTGATAATCTCTAAATCTCGCTGTAACTGGTCCTTTAATTCAGCAATCTGGCTTTTCAGCCGATGGGAATTCTCCACACACATTGCTTTCTGACACTGAAAGTTTGGTTCTGATTCAGAATCAAATGTTAATTTTTGTTCCCCATAGATGTTGGATGTCAAGTTCTTGGATAATGGTGATTTTTTAAATGAAAATCCAGAGTTTTCAAAGGCATTTTTGTACCATTCAAGTTCTTTAGATTGTTGACTAATAAGAATGTCCATGTTGATGATCTTATCACCCAGGTACTTAACTCTCTGATCATAATCGGTAATATCATCAATATTTTGGACGGTTTTATTCCTTGACAAACTCTGTTCTTTCCGACTCTTGGAACGCCTATGGTGATGATTGCCAAAGTTTTCTTTGTCAGCCGCATTTGATAATTGTTCAACATTTCCAGCAAAACTGCCACACAAACAAGCTTTTCGTTCTTGCCGCAGTTTCTTGATTTCCTTAGCCATGTGAACTATCAGTTCGGGTTTACACTGTGTCTCTGTGTAAACCTCATCCTGCATGTTTATTGATATCTGCTGCTTTAAAATCGCGATTGTGTCACTCGCTTTGTTCAATTCAGTCTTTAAGTCTCCAACTTCTTTTTTCAGTTGGTTAACATCAGGAACAAATTTGGGATCAATCTCGCCAACATGGTCCAACAAACCGAGTTTGGAACGAAGCAGCAAATTCTCTTTGGTTTTTACTTCCAACAGCTGTTGGAGATCCAAATTTATTTGGAATGATCGATCTTTAATAGATGGAGATGAAATGATTTCTGGAGCAGAATTTCCACGTTTTGGCTGTGATAATGAAATAGAATCTTCTCCCAGGCATGACCGCTCATTTTGGAGGAACAACTGAAGGCTGCGACTTGATGTCGGTGTACTACAAGCCGTTTGGTATTCAACAACTTCATTAAAATGTAGTTCATCTTGGTTCGACTTAGAATGAGATTCAGCTTTAAAACTCTTGGAATGAAGATTGCTGCCACTACCCATCGTTTCTGTGGGACTTGTATCATCACCAACAACATGGGGCGGTGCAGACAAACCAGCAACTACAAAGAAAACAAAAATAAACAATTTAGTAAATTCAGCATATCTAAAATATCACTTGTTTCAAACAAAAAAAAGACATATTTAATATTGATATATTTTAGTAGAAGGATTTCCAAAGTGGAGGATATGCACTTTGTCTAGGTATGTCAGAAATATCAAGAAGAATGTGGGAAGAGGGGACAGTAAAGTGGGAAGTAAAATAAACTAGTTTTCTTTTTAAAAAATCTATATGACAAACTAATTCATTTAACTTAAGTAACACACTGCTTTTACAAAGAATAAGATTAATGATAAAAAGTTGGAGTTAAATGCTCAAACATTTGTTGACAGGAGGTAGTATATACCAAAAATGCATTTGCGTTTTCAAGTTATCTTCAAAATTGCAATGTAATAATAAATCAATAAACTATGATAAAATGAAAAAATTATCGATTTATAGTATTTCTCTGACTAAAAGATTTTTTTAGATATGTCTATTGAAAGGAGGTGCTAAAAGCATGGTGGATAGAGGGGGTTAGGAACCACTGTATTAGTATCAACACAATTGAAAAAAAAAAAATAAAAAAAAAAATACAAATCCAAAAATCATAAGAATTTTTTCTTTTAAAAACTTTCTAGTTTTCTTCCTCTTTTTTAACTTCAGATTCAAACTTTGTTATATTAGTGTGAAGCATAGCCTTTTCTGCTATTTTTGACAGAGGATGTACACTTGTGCGCGAATATAGATATGTGCTAATCTAATGTCATAAGATTAGTTTCAAAAAATGTTTCACTTTGAAATAAGAATTTTTGTTTAAATCAAAACAACATTGAACATTAAATGTAATGTGAAGCATAACGAATTGCAAGACGTGCAAAGCAATTTCTTTTCTCACACATCTAATGTTGCATTATATTTTTCAATGAATCTGGAAATTTCTATACATTCATTATCTTTAACAAAATTATCTTTAACAAATTAGATTCTTATTGTTTTGTATCATGAAAGATTAGTATGGTTTGTCATTTCTCGACTATTCTACTTACTTGGCTGGTCAAGAGACTGGGTGGATCTATGAAGAGAATCAAGTTCAGCCTTTAGTTGTTTGAACATGTTTGAACGCAGTTTATTGTTCTGGTCAATACCTTGTTCCAACTGTTGACGAAGACCTTGCATGGCCAACAGTTCTGCCTCTAGCGATTTTACAGGATGGCTGAAATTAATTGAAACAATAAACATCAAAGTATAAGCAGTAGAAAGAAAGAGTTTAGCTATAAATGAAATGCTTTTAAAACATCATACAAGTCTAATATATGACTCCCATGAAAGAAAATGTCAGAAATCTGATGAGTTAAGTATCAGCACAAATGAATATTTGAACATAAGGTTGTAAACATTATATGACAATCATGTTGAAACATGAAGCCGGTCAGTACCAGATTAGCGACCATTTGGAAATGCTGAGCGCTGTATGTCATTTTCCCATAACAGGGATATACATGCAGCTGTGAACCGCTTTTGAATTTGATATTCCCTGTAAACTTCCTCCTTCAGAGGAAACCGACATAGCTTGCATAGGATTATTACCACACTAGGTATTACCAGTTTGTATAAGCACTGGTTCTTTATCACAACAAAATTTTATTTTATTCAATGATCTAAAATCTTGTAGAATATACACATTTGCTAGTGCCCTACAACTACTTCCAAAAATTTAAAAAACAATGGAAATTACAATGGCTGAAAAAGTGACTGTAACAAACAAATTAATGATAATTTAATGGTGCAAAAATTTTAATGTTACATAGATTCGATCATATTTTTGTGTGTAAAATACAAAAAAATTTTTGAATAGCAGTTAGGTGCCAGTGTGGAGATCCATATTATATACAAATAAATTTTAAGAAATGTTTAATCTGCTTAAAAACGTCTTATTTTAAATGGCTGGATAACAAATAAACTTAATACAGTCGATAATAAAATACAGTCGACAGATATTGAAAACAATTATTTATATAAAATATTTGATACCAGTAATATTTATTCTTTGAGAATCTGTAGTTGAATATCTTAAAGACATGAATTCCACCAAGACTGATAAAAACATAATTAAGGAATACATAGGATTTATCATGTGATAACTTCTGAAAAATTTGAAAATTACTTTTGATCAAATTTTTTAAAAATTATTTAATATTTAATCCATTTATTTCAGCAAAAGGTTTTTATGCTTGAGTTTCTTAATATTTTCAAATATTTAATGCATTCTAAACATTTGTTTAAAATGTGTAAATAAAAAATCTACAATGAATTAATTTTATTTAATCCATAGAGAAGTTTATGGTTGGTTGGTTATTTTTGTTTTATGGCATATCAACCATTTTTGGGTCATTTGAAGCAGAATCCAGTAACTTGGGAAAAGGTTTCTATTCTTCAAGTTCTTTATGTCTTTAAATGTTTATTCATGGTGTTTGGTTTGATTTTCTTTTTTCTACAAATCAAAGAGTTTGTTGATTTTCACTGGGTATATTCGAGTAATGTTTTGGTGTAGTTTGTTATTTGATGGCATTTATATTTTATGGTAAAGATTTGCTCTTTTTAGAAAGTTTAGAATGGTTTTAGGGCTTTCTTTTTCAAAGAGTTGCTTTAAGTTTGTGGCCTTGTAGTGTTGACGAATTTGTGTAAGGTCATAGCAGTCAAGTAAAAAGTGTTTCACCGTATAAGGTTCATGATATAGTATACATTTGGAAGATTCTTCACTTTTGTGGGAGGGAGTTATGTATGTGTGTCCTATCCAGGTACGTAAGAAGACTACTTTACGTGATTTTCTGGGATCTAGCAGGGTTTTTTTTTTTTTTTTTTTTTAAATATCAGCATAATTTGGAAAAGTTTCTTGTTTTGGCAATTGTTCCAGTTTTCTTGCCAATTCTTTCTAATAAAATTGTTTATTGAAGGTTTGTAGTCCATATATGAGCCCATTACGTTGCTTATTTGGACTTTTAGGAAATTTTTGTCCGCCATATCAGCTTTTTCATTTTCATGGAAATGATAGTGACTAGAAATCCAATAGAAGAAAGTTTTGTGTTGTGTGATAGAATGGATCCTTTGTAGCAGTTTTATTAGTAAGGGATTGCTTAATTTTTTATTTTTTTAATGATTCAAGTACATGAGTCTACAAATATCATGAATTTCTTGGAGTTTTGGTTGGTTATCTAATATATAAAAAGCAAAATGGATGCGAGCGTTTGTGTACGTCCATGAAAGGCTTTTTGGGTGGGGGTTCTCGCGTCAGATTCCGGGAGAAGTTTTTGTATACTTCCTAGATCGTAAGATCTCAGATTCGCAAATGGACATTGTCGCTTATCTTTTTTTTTTTTTTGATTGAGTTTTAAAAATCCTCTCGTTCAAGTGTTTGTCTGTCTTTTTCATATAAATAAAGCGAAACTAATCGAATGCAAACATGCAAATGCCTTCTGTAATTGGTCCTTGGTCAATGTAGGGGGAAAACCCTTTATACTGAGACAATTACTATTTATTTAGATACTGCCAGATACTGTCCTCTCCCACATTAAAAACAACCTTATGTCTAATTTGCTTTCGTGGGGAAGCAAATAAATACCAAGACAGAAAGTGAGAAGCTTAATTGGCCCCAGGCCAGGTTTAAAAGCAACTAAAATTCCTTACTCTTAGGAGTACTAACTTTTCTTTTAATGAATACATGGCATTTTTAAGCAATCGCAGCATATTTATGTGCATTTACTGCAGATTATTTGGAAACCATTAATTTCTGGAGATTTTCAGTAGCATATTCAGATTCCTTGCACAAAAATACACTTATATGGCAAATTTCATTGCTTAGTCTTGTGTTATAGCATTTTTACTGAAAAAGTAGTGCAAAAAATGTGACAAAACGCATATGGTCTTAAAGAGGGGAAAATATCCAAACACGCAGGGCATAAAAAGTCATAACTTCCTTGATTTTAATTGGATTTAAAAAAATTTAAAAAGATTCTTTCTTAGCTTATCAAGCTCTTTCTATATATACCAATATTGAAATATTTTAAGCCATTTAAATTTTTTCATGTGTATTGCTAGTTAATCAGATATGAAGAGTTCTACACCAAATTCTACAAAACTAAGAGATCCCCAAGATTAATTCCTTGCAGACAATTAGATTCCTTTGATTCTTAACTTAATTACCAACTCATTGAATTCGCGATCCTCTTTGGCTGTGGTTAGCGAGGAAGACTAATTACCCTATCTTTTTTTTTTCATGTTCTTTTCCTCCTTCACTGTTCAGGTTCGAGCCTGCCTACCTTGTGTTTGTCTGATTTAGTTCTAGTCATGACCAACTGATTGATTGGATCGGGCCTCAAGTAAGAGCCAAAGTGGCGTGTTGCACCTCATGTCCTAATAAGACTTTGAACAAGATCTGCTCAACCACCAGGTTCCCGTCCTTAGGCATTACAGGTTGCCACCCATGGTCAACAGGTGACCCCATTGAGAGACTTTTACTCTCTGCAGGAGGGCAGTCGGTGTATTCTAATACCCCACTGACAGGGCCGGTTGGGAAGTAGGGGAAGAAAAAAAGGCGGGGAGGGAAGGGAAGGTGGCTGTTGTTTTTGTTTTTGTAGAACACAATTAAGTTTTACAAAAGAGTAGAAAAACAAAAAGGAACATCAGTGTAGGTGCATTTCATCTCAGGAAGCCAATAGACAGCCTGATCTGGTAGCACCAGTGTTTTTTTATTATGTACTTTTACTAATATTGTTCCGTGTCTTAATTTTTTGACATTTCTGACTAATATTTTGCTTTCTATGGATTTTTAGATAAGGAAAGGTGACATTCTTGTCAGTGGTACATCGGAAGTAGCTTCCAACATGAAGTATGGAAAGGCTTTATCTTTATTATAATTATCTAAGTCTGTCTCAGATTCTATATGTGTTCTCTTGGTTGTACTTTGTTCGTAATAGAATTAAAAGGTTCATCAGCTATGCTCTCCACCTGCCTTGGAGTCCCATAGGGGAAAGAAAAACGAGGGGATAAATCCCATTCACCTCTGTTCTCTAGGGCTACATGGCTGGTATACTCAAACATGAGGATTCCAAGCATTCATAATATGTAGTTATACCCACCCAATTGTGGGTTTTCTGTATATTTTATTACTCCTGGTGGCTGCCTCGGTCCCAGATTGATTGACCCTTCAGCCACAGTTTATTAAATCAGTTTGTTTTTGTCTGTAGAAAGCGTAGGTGTTCTTTTTTGTTTGATTTGTCTGAATTACTACTTGATATGACCAACTGATTGATTGGATCGGGTCTATCCAACCTCTCATCTAGCCTAGTAAGGACCAAAGTCATGTGCTGGAGTTTTTCGTATTTTCATATATTCATACATAATGTTTTATTTGATGGCATATCAACTATTTTTTAATTCTTGATGTTGTGACCTGCCATTTTGGAAAAAAATGTGTTTCAAGTTCTTTATATCTCCAGATATTCCTTCTTGGTGCCCGTCTTAGTTGCCCTGCTCCTCAGCCCTTTTGGAATATTTTATGTAGAATCCATTTATTGTATGAAAGTTATTGTTTTCAAGTTCTTCATATCCTCAAGCAACTATACATGATGTTTGATTTGGTTATTTTGTTCCATCAACCCCTTTTCGGTTATTCATGCCAAATTCAGTAACTTTGTAGAAAGTTCCTATGTTTCAAGTTTCCTATATCTTTCATCACTACATCACTAGTTCATAGTGCTTGGTTTGGTTGTCTTGTGGTGGATTCTGCTATTTTCATTCCTGCAGTACATGATTGAGCTTTGCAAAGTGGGAAGGGTTATAATGTTTACGTTTGATATGTCTTAAGTCAAGAAGCCAGTATGGAAGTGGGAGAGAAAAGGAAAGGGTGGGTGGGGAAGGGGAAAGGGGTGTTTATATTTTTGCTTTGCAGAACACAGTTACGTTTTGCAAAGGACAAAACAAAAATGTTTTAATGTATGGTGCATTTGTGTCAGGAAATCAAATTCAGACATCTTGATCTAGTAGCACTAGCATAGAGAAGTTTAGTTTGACTTATTGAGTTTATAAATATAAAATGTTTGCATAGTTGTTAAATTAATAGAAGCACATAATGACAAAACATTTGGTTCATTTATTTTCTTTAATATCTTACAAAATTCAATATTTCAATGAAATTTTAATGCAAGCGAAATTATTGGATAATATGGTACATCTTTATATACAGATGGTTGTACTATAAAATTTGAAAACAATTTACTGAGATTTTTTCTTAGCTTCAAAAACATGGAATTCATATACTGATTTTTTATTATACACAAGAAATGACAGTACTATAGTTAATATATGATGTAAAAATAATCTTTATTCTTTTGAATGAAACATTAGAAATGTTATGTCACTGTGATATGTCTGCTTTTTTCTGATTATTTAAAAGCTGAATGTTTAGAAAATCTTTTGAACTTACGCATGCACAACTTTCGCAATATGTACATGAAATTAAAACTGATTACATCATTAAATGCACATAAAAAGAACAGATAAAATAAGAGGAAGCATTAATAAAGATTATTTACTCTCGATCTCTGTAAAGCCTTGTGCATAAAGAAGCCCAGACATTCTGTTCCGTCAAAAGAGCATCTCTCAAAGTTTTCATTTCTTCCAATTGTTGCTGCATCAGTTCCCACATCTATGAAGCAAATAAAAAATATCCAGTTAACTCAATAATAATAAAATCAAATTAATTACAATATCAGAAAATATAAGATTAGTAGTGTGATTTATAATTACCAATATTTTTCAATTATAATCATATTAGAAATTCTACTGTTGATTAAATGACAAAAATTTCTAAACAAAATTACAGAACTTCAGAAGTCAGCAGAACTTCAGAATGAAGATCACATAATTTTTCGTTATTTTTAAATTTTTTTTTAAAAAGATTGCAGATTTATTATTATTATTTTTTTTTTTTAACCACATTTTGAGCTAAATTATATATAAAATTAAAAAAAATAATTTAATTCACTTAACTTAGTTATAAAAATGGACACTTAATTATATAGACATATATATATTAATATAAACAAATTTACATGGTTGCAACACATGGACATGCTAATGTTTCGGACATAAAACCAGAAATTCTTGCCAGACGACTTAATAAATGGTTGCTTTCCACAGAAGAAACCACTGCTCAAATATATATATGGTGCCTTCAATAAGTTTCTAGATATTTTTTTTACATGGGTATTTTTATTGATAGTACATACATGAAACCAATTCCCTTTAAAGTAATCTCCTCCGGCTTCAATGCACTTGTACCATTCCAACAACTTCTGGAAGGCCCCTTGTGTGAGCGTATCAATGACCCTTGTCACAGCCTCTTTCATCTCCTCAATTGTCTCATAACGACAGCCTAGGTTTTCCTTGAGCTTAAGGAATAATCAAAAGTCACAGGGAGCAATGTCTGGACTATAGGGAAGGTAAGGAACTGTCTTAATGCCCATCGTGGTCAAATAGTCAATGATCTTTGAGCACAAATCTTCCACAACTTCAGCTCCTCACAAATAATTGCATGTACAGTTCCCACACTGATATCAAATAGTGGACTTATCGTCTCTATAGACACATGATGGGTCTTATAGATGAAATTCTTTATTTGACCAATCACTCTTGCGTTCTGACTTCCTTACTCCTCCCACATCATCATCCCTCTCAGATTCACTGCTTTCCTTGAATCTCTTATGCCACTCAAAATCTGATGCTCAATTCATGCAAGATGGTCCAAAAGCAGTCTGAAACATTCCATACGTTTCTGTGGCATTCTTTCCAAGTTTAAAACAGAATTTTATTGTATATTGTTCTTCTTAAGTTTCCTCACATCCAGATCACATTTTTGAAATTCACCAGTTGTGACAATCAGGCTTTAGTAAGGTATATTCCAATTCCTGCTGTAGTTGTTCATTTGAACCTGAAATCATAAAAGTTGGTCACTCATCTCACAAGATGTACAGCAATAACTTACTGAATTTTCAAGAGTCTACAACAATTGTGAATACCTGTACAAAAACCCCCAAAAAACTAGAAACTTATTGAAGGCACCTTCTATATATACATGTACATATGCTATTGTGTGTGTGTGTGTATATATGCAAAAATTCACCTTTTGGTCCGATTCCCGAACACTGCTTCTACAAGGAGAGCTGGCTTCAGAGGCACGATCCCTCATGTGAACATATTCCTTCCTTAATTCCAATAATGCTTGGTTCTCACGTTCTAGTTCCATCATTCGACCTTTCATTCGTTCCTTTAAAAAGTTTATACAAAAATATATCAATGTTAATAATTTGTAAAATAACTTGAGGACTCATCCAAAAAAGCATTAGGTATGAGATTACTTTTAAAAAAGAATTCTTTTAAAAATTCAACTTTATTGAATGCTGAACAGAATATTTAAATTCCAGTAAAACATTTTGGAAAAAATACTATTTAAAATTAATGCGGTTTTCTACAGTATCAATTTCCATTTAAGAATCATTATGAAGGTGTTAAAAGTTAATTGAAAATGAACAAAATAAATGATCACTTATTTGTATACAAAATATCCGTAGTCAAAAGAGTTACTGTTACAAGAGGGAAAATGAAATTATTTTTTACTTTAAAATAACAAAATTAACAAAATTCCATTAATCTGGTTAAAAAAAAAAAATTTATAAAAAAATAACATAAAAAGAAATTAATGTAAATCTTAGTTGTAAAAATAAATTCACAATGGATATCTCATTAAATTTTAATCATTCTTAAATCCAGAGTATTCCAAATCAAGCTACACGTCAACATTGAGCTATTTATATTAAAATCTTTGCATAATAAATATACTTATTTTGTTATTTGTGATTATCCTCATTTTCTGTTGTTGTTTCACGATTATTCCTCTGGCCTTCATCAGGTGGTTAACCACGACAGGATAGAAATGTCGACCTTCCATAGTTGTTGGCGTCTCACCATGGTTTGGCCCACTAATTCTCTGACCAGCTTTGAGTGGGATTGAAACCACTAACTTCAGACAATACTCATCTGGAATTGAAGATATTCCACATCTCTACCCACTGCGCCATGGGCCCCAAATACGCAGTGGGTAGAGATGTGGAATATCTACAATTCCAGACGAGCATTGTCTGAAGTTAGTGGTTTCAATCCCACCCAAAGCCGGTCAGAGGATTAGGGAGCCAAACTGTGGTGAGACGACAACAATTATGAAAGGCAGTAATTGCTGTGGATGCAGTTTGGAGGTTCGACATTCTTATCCCATCGTGGTTAAACACCTGACGAAGGCCAGAGAAATAATAGGCTGAAACGTCGTGAAACAACAACTAGAAGATGAGGATAATAGTCCACAAATAATTAAAATAAATTTTACAAATTACTCATCTCAAAAAAGAATTCCAAATTAATTCAATATCAACTTATCATTTATTATTGAATGTGCCAATAAATAAATTTCCTATTCGGAAGCCCTACCCCCATCCGTAATGTGATATAAAAAGAGAATCAAAATGGAGCTATTTCATTGGTTCAGTACCTAACAATCAAGCTGTTAAAAAAATGCCAACATGGATAAAAGGAGATAAGAACATGTTTCTGATCAAGTCAAGCCGAGTAATCTAACACAATGTGCATATTAAGAAACACAGAAATACTTTGACACGAGAATAACATCAGTAAAAACTTCTCTTGAAAAATTTAAATCTATGTTATGCAACACGCTGAATGTATTATAAAATTTGGGATGAAGATTGATAATTTGCATTATTTGGATATTTTTATGTTTTAACATAAAATTTATCATTTCTTACTGAACATAAATGATTAAATAAGAACAATCTATCCTCATGGATTAAATAAGGGTTCAGTTTAAAATCCAATCCTTGTTCCTAAGCTTAAAATAAGATTCTCAAGTTTTATAAGATACATCTGAAGAAGGTCAGAGGTTGTATCAACCAAAATGTTATGAAAATAACCAAGTCCAAATAATCTAAATAGACAATGAACAAGACTTTAAAATTCAATTTTTTACAACTAAATTTTCAACATAAATTTACAATAGAGACCTCTATCCTATGTTTATTCATTTAATTTTGATCAACTGTATTAAAAGATGCTAATTACCTTGTTCAAATTAACATCAGACTTCAACAATAACATTAGAAATATAGACCATTTTACTTTCATTAGATAGCGTCCCACTTAGATTAAATCTATTTTTATCAACACATTCCAAATATTTTGAACTTACAGCATCTTCTCTGGCTTCATGCTCAAATTTCCATGCATTGAAAAGTTCCTAAAAGAAAGAGAATAAATATAAAATTTCAATATCAAAAACTAAAAGTAAATAAATCAAAAGCAAAAATAGGTTTTAAATATTTGCAACCAATACTTACTTCTTTAGCTTTCTTTAGTTGCTCCTCTAAATTCTGGAATCTAATTGACACATGTTCTAAAAAATAAAATAAATGTGTTATTGTTTATATATAATTAATCTGTAAACAGATTGAAATTAATTAACAAAGGAATCTATCACAAGATAGATTTCACACTTGTAAAATATTTTCAAGAAAGAAATGTATTTGATTTGAATAATTTAAAATATAGTGTTTAAACATTTTTTCATGACATATTTCCCTACTTTTTGAGCTTCAGTAAATAATTTTAGTCACACTTTTCTAAAATCAATATTTTAAGTGACAAATGAAAATAGAAATATTGTTTTTCTTTCGATTGCACAAAGTTATAAATAACTAGTTAATCATAACTTCAGTTGTTTTTTTTAATTGTACAGTTTGTTTTTGTTAAAGTTAAATTTCATTATTACAATATCGGTCATTAGTAACTAATAATTCAACCAAAGTTTTTATGAAATCCTCATGCATCTGAAGATTGAAAGTAAGAATCTATTTACATACAATATAACAAAATCAGTTATTTTATGACAAAATTATAATCTAGTTAATGCAATTTTGTTTAAAATTTTTTTAGAAAATCATTGCTGTATGCAATAACAGCAAAAAGTAAAAAAAATAATGACTTTTTAATCAACAGTTTAAATGCTTCTAAATCATTTTCAAATTTTGAAAGGTCCCAAACTAATTCATTTTTTTTTATAAAACTACTAACAAAATATTAAAATTTCTTATTTGTTTACAAGAAAACAGAAATACATTCTGCTGGAGTAATTATATAATTCAATCAGATTTTTAAATCTGATTAAGAAATATTTATTTTTAAGATGTCTATAAATTCCAATAAATAGTCGATGAATAATAAATAATGTGCAAGTCACATAAACTTGAAAAAATAATAAAAAACTTGAAAGAATAATAAATAAAACTTGAAAGAATAATAAATAATATGTAAGTCACATAAACTTGAAAATATATATACATATATACAAGAAGTTTTCTCAGAGTTATATTAATATAGAACTGACTTATTTAAAAAAAAAAAAAATTTTTAATTTTAGATTAATTTTTTTTCTCCATAAATTCTAGTAATCATACTTAATTTCATGCAAAAATATCATAAAATTTATATGAGAAATCCATGAAGATGATAAAATTAAATTTAAATATTTGAAAAACTTGTGAGGCAGTAAAATGAATTTACTTACTCTCAGCACTAAACATATCATCATTTTCATGATACTTTCTTAGCTCATCTTGGACACACTGAAGTTCTATGGTCATAGAATGTTGTTTGGCAGATTCCTGAGAATTGCTTTCCTGAAGTTGGCGAATAAGTGACTCTTTCTGCTGACAACTGTCCACTAAAGTCTTTGGATGAAAACAAAACAAATAGCATGAAATATTTCAAGACAATAACTAAAAGTCTGTCATTTTTTTTTTACATTTAGTTTTTGTAAAGTAATTCTTCAATTAATTTATGAAATCTATTTATATAATGAAAGTAAATTATTCTTAAATAATATTCACATTTAAAACAGACAGCAATAGAAAGGCAAAATCTCATTTTTAAGCAGAACAAATATCCAGATATTTTTTCTGATAATATGAAAGAAAATCGATTCTATAAAATCCTAATATTTAAAATGGCCTTTTTGTTTTACATTTAAATTTCCAATTTTTGAGTATCAATTTCTACAGAGAACTGTCTTCCAAAATGCTTTTTTCATTCATACCTTCAGTGTATGAAAATGGTCACTATGGACTCAAAAATGAACAGGAGTGTGGAGGTTAAGTAATTTAATAGAACTAAAACAAGTATTTTTAGTAAAATAAAAATGTTATATTAATACTCATTTATTAACAGATTAAGATCATATAATTTTATGATTTTTAGTGGATTTTTGTTTTTCAATCAGGTATTCATTGTTTGGTTAAAAAACAAATTACTTTCACCGATTGCTCATTCATTGTTGTGATAAAATAAACAAAGATATAAAATTGAGAAACTTCCACCCGCTACATTTGTTTTTCCATTTCCTATTTTTTTCTTTATCTTCAGTAATTTCTTCTAACCCCTACCAATAAATAAATCACATACCAGCTTATTTCTTATTCCCTTTAAACTTTTATTAAAGACATATTTGATCTTCAGTGAAAAATATTTTTTCAATTAAGTTCTTTAGATTTATTACATGACATGTATAAATAGATCAATGTATTAGTTCATTTTTGGTTTTGGTTGAAAGAACAAAAGGTTTTCATTTCAAGCTTCTTTGACAAATGAAAAAAAGAAAAAAAAAAAAAAAATGAAAGATAAAGAAAAAAAAAAAGAAAAAGGAAAACTGCTCTCACCTTGATCGTTTTGTCTTTCTCCTCAAGGGCAGATCGGATTTTTTTCAATTCTGTGTCTTGCATTTTTTCAATAATTGCTGAATTTGTTTCCAAAGTCTAAAAAAGAGACAGAAGAGAAAAAGACAATAAAATTATAAAAAAAATAAATTATATTTTAAAACACTTTCGATTTTACATAATAAAATAAGATGGAAGATGTCAAAAGTTGATTGGAAAACTTGTTAAGATGCATTTAAATTTAAGTTGATTGAAGTCCGATACCAGTGGCATATGGAAATCCCTCAGGCCACTCTTGACCAACCCAAGAAGGGCGCAATAATGTTTACAAAACCTCCATAAGCAGTAAAGACATTTTACACTATTTTATTCATAACTTGAAATGTTAAAAAATAAAAAGAACAATGGTAATATGATAGTAAGGGCTTAGAGCAAGAGTACACAAGGGCTCTCAATCAATCCTGGACAACATCGTATGTGCCTGCTTGCATCCAATAAATATGTACCATCATATATCTTGGGTTAGTGATAAATAAAGAAATGGTTTCCAGAGTTTATACCTTTGATTTTTCATAAATTATGTTGAATGGCTTGTGCAGTTGCAGTGAACAACACTGGTTTATTTCGTATCAAAATATGTGTTAAAATTCCATAGATTATAGAGCAGGAATTAAAATCCAGATTTTGGCTAGAGAAAGTAGTTTCGCTTTCACTGATTTTTGTTTCATCAGTGTTATTTTATCTAGGAAACATTTTTGTAAATGATGGCAGTGTTGAACCAGATGTAAAAAAAAAAAAAAAAGAGCTGTCTGGGCATATCTTCAAAATAATCCCTGAAGAGTCACACATTCAAATTCTACAGAGCTGATTCAATCACACGATATGGTCCCTACATGACAGGTAAGGCTGGTCAGTCTTATTTTCGGATTACAATCTAGAAGACATACTTAAGTGGATTTTATAACAACATTGGTCCTATGAGTAAACAACTTGTGTGTGTCAATTACATCACAACAATATCCAATTGTTGATCACAAAATCTTTGATGATGGATTTCCCCCAAACAAACCAATACCCAAACAAAATCCATTGTTACAGAAAGAAATTAGAAATTTTCAACATGGGTTCTTTCCTCCATCTTGTTCAACTACATTGACAAGACTTAAATATGGTATGAAAAATTTTACAGGCTTGCAATTTATTTTTATATATATAAGTACCATATCGTTCAAATCTATGCAATTTGCTTCAATATTTTCTTCACATTTTTATAAAATTAAAATTGTTGCAATTATGGTCGATGATTACCACAAGAAAAGAATATAATGAATGTAGCAGGTAAGAAGTCAGATTTGTAGAATCAGTAATTTTTGCTGAAGTTAGAAGTTTACTCTAGAGTAGAGGTAAGAATCTTTTCAGTTTACTCCGCCTTTGAGATTGAGAATTAGATTCTGGAATTTTTGTGGAAACCAAAGTCCTGTTTTCTTTTTTTCCTCAGCTAACTCCATCTCTGGAATGAAATTATGAATGCTATTTAATAAAATAAAAAGTCCTATGTTAGATAATAAAAGTCCAGGCATGTCAAAGAGTCAACATTTGATACTAACCTGAATTTCATAATCTTTGCGACTAATGTCCAAACGTAACTTTTGTAAATCCTTGATTTTTTCAGACATTTCCATATTTTGTTTCTCTATCAGATTCTGAAAGGAAGTGTTAAAATTGACAATTGAAAAATACGCCTTATAAGATTTTTTTTTAGAAAAGTTGCTTAAGAGAACCAAAATAATGATATTAAAAAATGTAAAGAATATGGCATACTTTTATCTCTGAATCTTTCATCCTAAGCTTGTCGATTAACTCATGAGATGAGCGTTCATTACCAACAGCAGATCGTCTCTTATCTTCCATTATGTCCTAAGAAAGAAAGAGAAAAAAAAAGAGAACATATAAGTAATTTTATTAATATAAAACAAATCTGACAGAATAAAATCGACAATTGATTTTTAGAATTATTTAAAAATTAAAGATGGTCATAATTATGAAAGAATACCAATTAACAAACAAAAAAATAACACTGAATTTCATAAAAATCTTAAGTCCTTTTTAAACATAATTTTTCTGATTCGATACATTCCTTTGCTTTTTTCAAAATTACAATGACAGTAGAACATACTGAAGAAAATTGCTTTCAATTTCAAAATTGGAAGAATTGTATCCTGCTTAAGCAATCAGCATTACAAGATGGAATCATTATCAGAACCTGCCACATTGTGATAGTTTGTGCAAATACTTTCGCGAAAAATGAAAAAAATGAAAACCAAAACGGTTACATAGTAAACTGCAAAAGAAGTCAGGCAAGTTAAATTTAATAAATTAGAAAATAGTTAGGCATTTTTTTTTTTTAACATAAGAGATTTAAGAAAAAAAAAAAGTGAAGAGATTTTACTTTTTTTTAAAAATTTATTTGTATCTGCTGCTTAGTTTTACAACAAAATCAACCATTTTCAGATTATTTAATACTGAATCCAGTCATTTTTGTAAACAGTTTTATGCTTTTAGTTTTTAATATCTTCTATAGAGTTTACTTCAACTCGTTCATGATGCCAATGTATAAGTATATTATTGCAAGCTGTTTCATGTCATAAGCAGTATGGTTCTTTATTTGCAAACTGTTATCCTCATCTTTATCGTTGTTTCACATCGTTTCAGCCAACTATTCCTCTGGCCTTCGTCGGGTAGATTAACCATACCGGGATAGGAATGCTGAATCTTAACTGTATCCTCAGTAATTACTGCCTTCCATAGTTGTTGTCTTACCACGTTTTGGCCAATTAATCCTCTAGCCGGCCTTTGGGTAGAATTGAAACCGCTACCTTCAGACAATGCTGACCTGGAACAATAGAGATTCAATGCCTATCCACTGCGCTACGAGCCCTGAAGAATGATCAAGTTTGGATTTTTGGTCTTATAAATCCAAGTTTCCTCTTTGTTATTTGATTTTCCATTGTGGGTTTGTACTGAATGGTATATTTAATTATTGGAATTCCTTGAAATGAGTAATTTGTATATATATTTATCTGCAGACTGTTATCCCATTTTTATAGTTGTTTAATGACGTTTCGGCCAACTATTCCTCTGGCCTTCATTAGGTGGTTAACTATAACTGTAAACATACAAATTACTCAAAGAATTTCATTAAACAGTATGGGTTCTACGAAACCTTGGAAGATACTATCATTCCAGGTCAGCATAGAATTTATAATCATGGGAACTAAGGCATGATTCCACACACTCAAAAATTACTAAACTGGGACTTTACTATCACATTTGTATCTTTTGACAGACATTCATTCAGGCTGCAAAGTGCCCACATTGTGCTACCTCACTTCTAAAGTCTACTAGATGCATTCACAATCACTTTAAATCAACTACACTACTATAGGTGACTTACTTAGGATATCAAGTGCTTAGTATAGAAAGATAGCTTACTTGCAGTTGCTGATCTTTCGCCAAAAGTTTTCTTTCAAGTTCCAGAACTTTATTTTCAGAATCAGACATGTGTAGACGTAATGTCTCCTGGAAAATGATTAGAAGAATTACATAAAAAGAAAATAAATGAAAATCAAATTTAATTGAAGAAACTGAAATGAGTTTTACCTCCAAGGCTTTATTTTTCACTGTAATAACATTCTGCAAATGTTGTATTAAATCATCTTTCTCCGCCATAATTCGGGAATGATTCTCAGATTGCTCCTGAAAAGTAAGTTTATAATGAGGAATTTTATTTTAAATTTTGAAATGTAACCATGAATGTTTTTATTTTGAATGTTAAATGGTTTCCTGTATAATTTTTAAATGGTTTTGGTTGTTTTTGTTCTATGGCACATCAACCCATTATGGGTTATTTAATGCCGAATCCAGTCATTTTGGAAAAAGATTTTATCCTTCAGGTTGTTTATATATTTAATTATTCATGATGTTTAGTTTGGTTGTTTTATTCTACAGCATATTAACCCTTTTCAAGTCATTTAATGCTAAATCCAGTTATTTTGGAAAAAAGTTTTATGCTTTAAGTTCTTTATATTTTCAATATTTTATATTTGCAAGTTTAAATAAGCACCATTTTTTTTTTTTTTTAGAAAACTATTCCAAACTGAATAAAGCTTTATGTCCTATCACACTCATGTATTTATTAGCGTTAGAATGATGAATCAGAAAAAGTGAAATTTTTGGGGATATCAGAAAATTTTGAGCCTAATTTCTGATTTCAAAAAATGATTCTTAAAAGAAAAATATATTAAACTCAATTTTCCATTATTAGGACTAATGATAAAACGATAAATATCTATTGCTTGTAAACTACCAGTAAAATTAAGTTTATACATCATAATAGGACAAAAATATGTAAATTTATTTTACTTTTATCAGTAATAAAAAAAAATTCAATATGAGCTTGTCCAATCCTTCACACATTGATTAACTTGATAAGAGGTGGCTAAAAAGTGTGGAAAAAAATATACTATTATTATTATTATAAAAATTACTATTATTATACTACCCCAAAATATATCGGTTGGCTCATATTTGGGGGAAGGCGTCGAATTATTTTAGTTAATTCTTATATGGCAGATTCATTGGAGAGATCCTTTTAACATTGTTATAAATGCATAAATTCATATCATATGAAAGGAAATTTATGTTATTAGTGAGATACAAAAAAAAACAAAAAAAAAAACGTCTGTTTTTTAGATTTTGCTCCAGCACAAAATTATATTAAAAAAAAAAATAAATAAATAAACTGGCATAAATAAATTGTTATGAGTTTTTTTTTTAACTCGGCTAACGATTTATTTATGCCAATTTTAAAAAATTTTTTTAAAAAAACTTTTATATATTTACATTGTTCTTTTTAGGAAAAAAGTTTGTGATAAGTAATTAACTTATATAGATGTCATTTAATGATCTCTTTTTATAGGAGGTCTATATTACTTTTATGCTGTGACTGTTCTTTTGGGTGCTTTTGCTATTGGTAATTGTATTGGAATCAGGGGAAAAATATAGGAACTTTTCCATCACTAGTACCTATTACAAGCAACATTGTAAGTTATCAATAAATAGGTTGTATAGAAAAGGATGTAATTTACCTTGTGCAGATTTTGAGCAGCCTTCAAAGCAATAGACAGCTTGTTGACATTCATCTCTTTCATTTTACTCTGCTTCTCAATCATCTAATAAGAAACAAAACAAAATTACCTGATGTTTCTTTAACTTTTTAAAGATGTCAAGGATTACATCAACTAATCAATTTTGCTAAAATAGCACCCCTTTAAAAAAAAATTAAAAAAAAAAAAAAAAGGAAAGAAAATCTTACATTAATAGTTTCTTGAGCAGATAAAATCATTTCATTGGCTTTCTCCATGTTATTATCGCGCTCTCGCAAAGCCAAACGAAGCTGCTGGCATTCAACATTAAAATCTTCTTGGAGACGGATTTGATCACATAATGTGTTCTGCAATAAATAAGATAAGGCATTTTTAAAGAGACGCAAAGTTTTAAGCCAGTCATGTGATTTTATTGGAATAGGTGAAGAGGTGCTTTTATCAAATCGAATTAGACAAGTTAAAAGTTGTCAGGTAATAGAATGATGAATGCATTGGAAAAAAAAATTCTTCGGAAAGGTAATAAACACATCAAATGTTATATATTCACCAATCCCAAATGGAAAATAAGGATATTATCAGCTTTTCTTTCTTGCCAGATTTCAAAATATGAAAAAGAACATTTTTTATATACTTCACTATGATCAAATAAAATATTTATATTTTTCTTTGTCCAATTATATTCAAATCTAAAGAATATGATAGCTTTGATTTTCAAATTATATCAAAGAATATTATCAGCCTTTCTTTCTGGTCAGGTCTCAAAATATAAAAAAAAAAAAAAAAATTTTTTTATACTTCACAATGAAGCAATTAAAGTATTTACTTTTTCTTTAATAATAAACTTAACTTTTAAAGTTAAAAATTTTATGATCATTTGCTTAATATGGTTTTTTTTATTTATTTTATGACATACCAATCCTTTTTGGACCATTTGAATCAATACCAACTGTCAGAAATTGTATCATTAGTTGAACAAATGTGACTATGATATCCATAAATTGCGGATTCATACCTTCCCAATTGTATTAAGATCTAAAAAAAAAAAAATATGACAGCTTTGCTTTTCAAATTATTGGCATTTGTTTTCGATTGAAACTGATAACTGATGTTGCTGACTTCAGTTTATTAAGCACAGCGCTCTTACACATATAGGATTATCAAACTCTAGAATAGTTCCCCCTGATTATAAAGAAAATTTCACAACATAAGCTGTTCTAGAAATGAAACTTTATCTGAACTGTGATTAATAAAATGAGAAATTTAATTGCACACATGCATTTGAAGATTGAAACGAGAGTGTTCTTAACATGTTTTATTTCATTCAATTTCTGGTAAATTTCATGACCTAATTATAAGAGCTGGAATGAGAATCCTCATCCCAACTATAAGATGTGAGATTGGTAGGATATCCAATTTATAATCAGGATTTATACGACCATGGTTGCGTGTGTCGCAATTTTATTGAAGTTGAAAGAAGGAGTGTATCCATGGAATCATTAAGAGGTAAATTTAATGGATCACCGATTAATAAAAAGATTTCACCAATCCACATCCTTACATAACAAAATAAAAATGAAATCTGGAAAATAACGACACTCGACAAAGAACATGAAATAAACAACATTTATTTACATGTTAGGACTATTGGTTGAAATTGTTCCAGCATAAGTGTTTTGTGTCGAATGTTCGTAAGGAAGGATTAATGAAGTGAGGATTTTGCGAGAATAGCACAAGGTTTGAAATTACCGATTTTCTCATGATCAGAGTACTGCTCGTGGGCTATTTTTGAGAACAGGCGTAAATCAAATAAGCGAATACATAGGTGTGTGTGTGTGTGTGTATTCCTATCATAACAGGAGTTTCAAATAAGAATATTCAAAAGGAGATTTAAGTTCTCGTTATATGTGGTAACTTTCCTTGAGGATATTAAAGTTCATGCCTCTCACACCTAATATCAGGACAGGGTTTGTAACGTCTCCCACAGACAGAGTTATCCTAAATATGTGCTACTTTTGAGAAATCAAAGAGAAAAACTGGTTTGATTTTGACGGGCAAATCATTATATACAGGCCTTCTTGAATGTTCCAGCCGGTTTACTCTATTTCTACGCAAATAAGCATCACATAGTTTCTTTTGTTTTATGTGTGCGATGGCCGCATCACGGCATCATAATTTAGTTCCTATGCGTTCTTCACATGTGTAGACATTGAAATGGTGATCGCTGTGAAAAGTTCTTACCAGGGATTTATTCTGGCTGGGAGTTGTGGTTATGGTTCCATTTTTAATTTGGGGCAAAAGAAAAAAAATCATATTTTGAATTAGTCAATTATTTTTGTTTATAAGAAAAAAAAAAAAAAAAAGTGACAAATTTGTTCTTGTAACTATAACTGTCAGTTTGTTTTACATATCGGCCATTGGAACCAATAGTCCATATCTCCAATACATAAGAAAGAACAGATCAGATATAGTATACAACTGTCTTCTGATATTAAAGTGTTTCTAAAATTCTATTAGGTGTGCATAAAAGTATGTAACTAGTATTATTTAGTATTAAAAGATTATATTTTTAAGGATGATTAAAATTCTGCCGATTAAAAACAAAAAAAAAAACAATAACTTTTGTTATAAATGAAATCCAAATCTATTTTCTTCATTTGTGCTATTTTTACAATTGAGGGAAACTCCATTTCTTAAAAAGCAATCCTAGTGGTTTTTTAGGCCATAGTTTTAATGAATGTGATGCAATAACATAACAGAACTTAATTTATAGTTCAGCTAAAAAAAAAAAAATTAAAAAATAAAAAGACAATTTCAGAAGTGAGACAAAATCCTTGAAAATAAACTCACTTTCAGGGTTTCTTCTTTAGCTTTTAACTTTTCTTCAAGATTTCCAATAAGTTCATCTTTGTGCTACAGAAATTAAAAAGAAAATAATTATGCTCATCCATATTCAAATATAAAAAGAAATAATTAAAAGTGATCAAAAAAAAAAAAGAAAATGGTTATGCTAATTTTCCTGTTATTTTACTAGTTATTTTTTTCTTTGGCTTTATTTAGGTATGTTATTGTTCATCCAAAGTTATTAGCAACAATGTAAATACAAAAAAAAAACTTTCTTCCTCCATGTGTCGAGCATCAAACAGAATTTCCACAAACAATTTCTTTCAAAATACTTCCCCTCTGAGGAAGCCATTAGTATGGCAGACCACAATAGAGTTGTCCACAAATACTTGACAAACATTCTCATACATGTTCAAATGTTGTCCATTTCATTAATCGTTTCCAATCAGTTCTCATTCTATCTGCCATTAATCAACTGAGAATCCACTCATTTCATTAACCCATATCCTTTGGTGGCTTTTGACCTTGATAAATAGTGATTTAATTAAAAAAAAAAAAAAAAAAATGAGTATTGTAGTGGAGGGAGGAAATAAAGAACTACTCATTCTTTCAAAATTACCTCTTGCTTGTTATGACGCATCATTTGTAGATACTCATGCAACTGTTCATCTTTCTCTTTCAGATTATCTGTCAGTTGTTGAAGTAACAAGTCTTTGCCATGCAATTGCTGTTGCAAATCCTGAATTCGGAACTGTAAAAGACAAAAAAACGTTTTCTTTCACACATATCAAAACTATCAGTTTTACAGCATATCAACCCCTTTTATGGTTATTTAATGCTGAAACAACTGTATACAATTAGTTGAATGCATAACTATTTACACACAATGAGGGGGGAGTATTTGAAGTTCATACTTTTTTATGGTAGTGTAAAATTGAATAGAATAGATTTGATAAAATTTGAATATCAATTTCATATACTGCAACAGTATCCATATTCTGTCAATTGCATAAACGTAAAAAAATTAAAAAAATTGTAATTTAAATATTAATCAGTCATTTCTAATTTGGGTACTCTTGCAGAATTTGATCTGGATCCTCAGGATTTTCTATCAATTATGATTCGGGCTCGACTGGCAATCATCAGATTAAGCCGAGTGTTGTTCAAATGTTAAAATGCTAAAGTGACATTTTTTTTGTTTTGTTTTTTTATAAAAAATAGACGTTTTTTATTATTTTTTTGGTGATGAGGCAGTATTTTTTCCTGTTTATTTATTTATTTTTTTTACATTTGTTGACAAAAATAACTTGCTAATTTTCTTGAAAAAACTTTTCTGTACTTTCACCTAACAATTTACGGTTTTCGTAAAAATCATCTTTTCTTATAAAAAAAAAAAAAAGCAACTTCTGTTGACAAAAAAAAAAAAAAACGTTTACTGCCAATTTCCTTTATAAACAAAAATTTAAGTTTTTTTGAAAAAAAGGAAAAAAATGTACTTTCACTTGACAATTTATGGTTTTGAAAAAAAAACAAAAAAAACTTGTTGATAAAAAAATTGGGTAAATTTTTACAATAAGTCCAACTGACTGTTCACATTTAAAAGACAAGGTTGGGAGTGTCTATTCTAAAAGCCGTTCTTAACATGAGGAGGTTGGGAGTGTTTATCCTTAAAGCCATTCTTAACATGGGGAGGCTGAGGGATTTATTCCAAAAGCTATTCTTAACAAAATTATTCAAGGCAGTGAAAAAGTCAATTGTTTGTTTTACATGTATGCGTATTACTAATTCCTCGGTTGTGAAAAAAAATGGCTGTCAGGAATTACAATAGCTTTTACGTTGGATTTATATCTCAAACTACTTATCCCTGCAAAATTTAAATGAGATTTTCTTATTCAACATAGTCAAAAACTTATAAAAGTCACCATTTTAAAGAAAATTGTGGAGGTGAACCTAATGTAAAAAAAACACCAAAAAAAAAAAAATAAATAAAATAAAATAAAATAAAAGTAAATAAACAATACAAAATGCAACTTTCTTTGAAAAAAATAAATAAATAAATAAAAAAGAAATTATATATATATATATATATATATATATATATATATATATATATATATTACAGTAAACTTACAACCGGTTTATATTTTTTTTATCTAATATATTTCTATTTTTTTTTTTTCCGGTTTGTTTTGAAATTTATCTGAATCTGTTACTTTGCTTAACTTAATCCAATGACTGTCGGTCATAATTGATGGAAAATCTTGAGGATCTGAGTCAAATTCTGCAAGGGTACCCTAATTTGATTGCATTCAGACAGTCAGCAAGAGATGACATTATAATGCCAATTTCTAACACACTTGGTGATACCTCGAGATATTCTCCATAGTAGAGCCAATAACATATTCCTCTCCAATATAATTCTTTTGAAAATTGACAAATAAAAAAGATATGACTTATTGAAGCACATTAGGTATGTAATATTGCCGATGTCCATGAAAATACAGCATACGCTCATAATGCCATATATAAACACTCAATGACTTACAAACATCATGCCAATCCTTACAAACACAATATTTTTAACTCGTTTTTTTTTCCAATGTTCTTACTATGTTCACATACATCAAATTTCTATTTACAAAACAAGAATCAAGCTATTTTGGTGAAAGATATGAAAACCACATAAGAGACATGAGAAAGCAGAAAATGTCGATTCTATTGTTATTGATGGATAATTTACATCATTATGAGAAAGACAATTCTGTAGAGAAAATGTCACAGCATTATTTACCTGATATTGATCGGTTTGATGAGCCAGTTTCTCTTTTGCCTGCTTCTTTTCTCGTTGCAACTGATCCTGGAGTTGCTGTAAATAAATAAAAAAAAAATGTTACAAAATATATTAAAAACATCTCAATATTCATATCAATTATCATCTAGTCTGATAATCAAAAAGAATTTAAGTAAAATTGGTTTTTCATTAATGACATCTACAAACTAATTATTCAATATATCTTTCATGTTCCATTTCATAAATATATCATTAATAGTAACGCGTTTATTTATCAAGATAAAATAGAAGATATGTGTGAGATTAACTTAAATTCAGTTATTGCAATCTCTTTAAAAATATTAATTTAAAAATATTAATATATTTAATATTAATAAAATGTTTCTTGACCTCAGAGTTATGAAGTCTGAGAAAATTTATTGGTTAAAATCTGTGAAAATGAGTTAACACAAGTTAAAAAAAAAACAAAAAAAACTGATGGATGATGAAAAACATCAAAATCCAAAATATTTTTCAAATATTTGTTAAACGATAGTTCTATATTTTTATTAAAACAAATAAAAACACTTAATGATAAAAGTTTTGATATTTTCTGTTTTTTGACATTTTTTATCAATATTATTTTCCCCCAAAAATTTTCATTGTCTCCCTTCACCCTCAAAGAAAGTAGTTGAATTTAGAGAGCCATGAGAAATATTATTTTCTTTAAAAATTAAAAAATAATATACAGTATGCATACATTTTTACTAGTGCAAAAAGTTTCATATCTACTGATTTTTCAGTCTTGTTTGAACTATATAAGAAATCTGACAATTGAAATTATTGAAATCTGTCTTTTTTAGAACTATAAAAGAAAAACTTGCAACTTGTGATCAAATAAAAGACTCACCTGTACAGCATCTTCACTTTGTTTTAAAGCATCCCTCGTTTTATTAAGCATATCTCTGAATGAACTTAGTTCCTGCTCTTTCTTTTCAATGGAGTCCACCAAGTTCTAAGAAGAGATACACATTTTAGTAAAATCATGACAATATGAAAGTGAAAGAAAGCATTTTAATTTTTCAAACTAAGTACATAAGAAGCTGACAAATAGAATTATAGAGAAAACATATTTCAATTTGAAATTAGGAGACATTTTTCCTATATTTATACCAAACTTTATTTGCAGATCAGGTAACGAAAGATTTGCAAATGGACCCATCAAGAAGATTTCAAATTTTAACAGTTTCAAAGTTTTTAATACAAATGGTAAAATTAAAAACAAAAAAATAAAATAACTATTTCCAACTGTATATCTCTGCAATGACTACATAAAATATGTTATTTAAATTTGTACAAAATTATTTGAAGTAAAATACTCATGCATCTGTAAAACAGGAATAAGAAAGTAAATTGAATATGCAATAAGTTTATGCAACATGCTCAGTTCTGTCACCGCCTAAAATGGAGGGGAGAGGGGGGGGGCTTTTAAAATCAAGAAAATCTTTAAATGATCCTAACCATTGAAAGGCCTTGGATCTCCCACACTGAACTAACCAATTTAATCCAAGTGCGTATGTTTTGGAAGGGAGGTAAATAGCAAAATTATGCAACATGCTGGAGAGCAGTTGTTCATATACAAAAATGATCACATGTGAAGAAACACCCTTGTGTCATCAGTAACTGTCGTCAAGCAAAAGCTAATAGGCAGTAGAAATTATATGGAGAGAGAAAGAAATCATCAATTGATAAGAAAAAGTGAAGAAAAAAATGAATTGGGATTCACTATAAAGAAGGAAGTGAACACGTTTAAGGAGGAAGATTAAGTGAAATAAAAACATCATTTCATAGTCTGCGATTATCCAGATACAGACTGAATCATATTTAACAATTTTTTTTATGAGTAGACTATTACTGATTCTAACATTAAATTCAAAATAAACAAAATTAACTGTAAAGAAGAAAAAAAAACTTCATTCAAATACAGAATAAATGTGATGATTATAAAATGTTGAACCATAGAAGCGTTCACCTGTGTTAGATTCAACAATTCTAAATGTTAACTCATTTAGCATTAAATCTGTTATTTACCTACCTAACACCATTCTCTTTAATACCTGTTTCTTTGAGCCAGTTTTGCACAATAAAATCAGGACACATAAATTAAATACCTACATCAACGAGTGAAGAAACAATCTGAAATCAATTTATTATATTTTGTTTTCTATGGCTGCCTGCAAGCATTTCAACTTTTTACATTTGGTTTAATATCTATATAAAATATGAATAATTAAAAATTTTTTTAATGATCCAGGATCAAAAGATGATCTGAATAAAGTTTAGCAGAAAACAGTTACATAAAATTACAGTTTATTTATCTTATCAAACTTTAATATCTAGATTTTCTCAATGGGAAAGGAAAAGATTCAATATAAATAATAGAAAACATTTATTGTTACATTTCTATTGTGAAAAAATATGCACATCATTTTTTAATTTAGAATTCAAACAAGTATTGTTATTTTTTTTTTATTGTGAAGTCATTTATTCTTTTAATACTAATATCAGAGGTTACATCCTATATTAGCAAATAGTGAAAATAACAACTCATCTACTATGAATAGTAACTGACAATTCTAAAAAATAAAAAAATAACTCAATATACATTTTATCTGATTGGAGTTGATTCAATGCAGGTCTTTTATAAAAGCTAGCATTGAAAAAAGTACTATGTTATTAGTTTTGACATGCTTTAGTTTAAAGCAGCTAATAGGCCTAATTATCATACAACTAGGGTCTTTTACTGAGATGGGCATAATTATTCCATCATAACGAAATAAGTAGTTTCTTCATATTTTGTGAATCTATAAAATATTAGCAAAAATTTTCTAAAATTTATGCTTTTTATAAAATATTTTCAAATTTTGTAAAATATTGAATTTGCTTTTTCATTGTATTATATAATTATGTTTTTAATTTATATATATATATATATATATATATATATATATAAAGTATAACTCATTTTTTGCAATCACACAAAAAAACCTTCCTGTTTTGTGATGAATCCTGATTTTTTTTTCTGCATTCAATTATTTATGGGAAAGGATATTATATTCATCCTTGTTTGTATACATTTGCTTTTATAGAAATAAGTCAATAATTGTTATAATTTTAAGGTTCTTCTTAATAGTTATAGTCACTAATGAACTAATTATTAACAAATTTCTGGTTAAAAATATTATTCAGTAGTAATTTAGCTTCCAATATGTTCAACCCCGATCATGGACATCAGATGCATGGCTACCAGGCTTATTATGTGTACAACTTTGGTTTTAATGATGATGGTTGAAGGAAAAACTAAATTATATACATATTTTATAACAAAAAATTAAACTTTTAATTTGATGTTCTTTGCAGCTTTTAATTGGTAAAATGTAACTTGGAGTAATGACCTTTCCCAAGGACATCCAGTTAGTCATGACAGATACTTATATAACATTTCTATATTACGTACTCACACATACCACTTAACATAATTGATGGATAACAAATTAACTGAACATCAGTAAATGCAATTAGTTTGCTGAATAAGAAATTCCCTTCTTTTGAATTCATATTATGTGTAAAGTGATGATTGCTGATTCTTATCTTTGGTTGTATAAAACTAAACTTACTGAAATACATGTCTGGTGATTAAAGCAATTTAACATTCAAGTTTATAGTATATATGAAAAAGAAAAAATTAACCATTCAAGAAAATCAAAATATTAAAAACATAAAACATTTTTATTAGCTTATATAACCAGTGTTTTGGTTCAGCTATGTTGAGTGGTAGAAGCCAATTTTATATGAATAAGTGAAATGTTATTTAAAAAGTTTTTTTTTTCAGTTGAAAAGTTTGCATTACCATAGTTTCACAATGTAAGAATTTGAAAATGAATACATGCAATTTTAAAAAGTAAATAAATTCTTCAAAAAACAATGTTCCCATTTATTTCCAAATTTGACTTGCACTTCTCAACATAAGGGTTTCATTGACAGAAGAGCTGATAAAAAAGTTTTAAAGTATTTCAGTATGCGGTTATTTTTTTAATAATAATTTACAAATATATAAATACATTTGCCAAAAATAGAAATACTTGAATGCACATGAAAAGATGAATATATGAAGAGTAAATGAAAATGATATGAAATGACTAAATGAAAATGAAAAGGATTAAAAAAAAAAGGGGGGGTTAGCAAGTGATTAAATTGATTCATTGTTAGGATTAGTAATATTGGAAAACAGAGCCAGCATAGATCAATTGAATCTACAATGTAAACCCAATCGGTTTGCTTTTGTTTTTAGTCAAAGAGTAAAGCAATACCAAGACCCATGGCAGCAGTAGTAATGCAACAGTAAAAGGTTGAACATGGCATGGTACCTGGTTGTTTTGCTCCTTCTCTCGAATATGTCTCTGCAACTTTTCTATAAGCTCGTCTTTGGATAACATGGCGCCATGCTGTTTTTCTATATCCTGATGGTAGGAAGACATGTTTACAAGGAATAGCCACAACAAAACAAGCAGCCAATATTTAAAAAAAAACAACAAAAAAAAACAATTGCAAACAACATCAAAGCATACAATACTGGAATTAACCAAAGAATAACAATCTTACACAAATTCCGTCACCTTTTTACATGAGCAAAAAAATATTAATAAATACAGCTATTAACAGGCAAGAATCAGTAATAGAGATAAAATACATTCAAAGTGTCCATAATTCTACAATCAGACATCACACATAACAGTCATAGACAGGAAGTCCAAGACTCTAGTTTAGCTCTCCTTTAAGTACGACATTCAGAGACTCATGATTTTAAACTAGAGTCAATGATTGTGTGACCCCCCCCCCCAAAGAAAAGAAACAATTTACATCTAATTCAATTAATTTAAGGAGAGTTTGCATTACTTACTAGAACACATCCTAGAGTGTCTTCTGTCTCTCTGTACAAGTGTTTGTCAAGACAACCTAGCATGAGAATACTTTAGCCTACAAGTAAACCCTGACTAAAATTTCTAAATTAAAGTATTTTAAGCCCAAATAAGAAGCCCTCTATAATACTGGCTAATACAAACAATGGTGTATCTTTTCAAAGTGATGTTGGCTCTAGTAACAACTCTAAGTTAGATACTCTGCCAGACTAGATGAATTCTTGTCTTGGAATCCATCCAGTTAAACCCAGAAATCACAAGAAAGATATGCTATAACAGTTTATTGGTCAATTAGGTCAGAAAATTAATGTTTTTCACCTCTTCAATGTTTGATAGGTAAAGAAGAACTTTAGTCGAATACTCGGATATCTATGTATGTCATATAGAGATTAAGTGTTAGCCTCAGAAAAGGGTCCCTTGATTTTGGAAGAAAAAGAAAAAAAATATATATTTGTATAATGTGGTTTATCATATATGCTCATCTTAATAGATAGGCATTTGCTTTTAAACACAGCAAATAAATTTTTAAAAATTAATTAACAAAACTGTACAACTCACTCTTTTAAAAATTTTAAAACTATCTGGAAGTTTTTAGGAGAAATGAAAACAAATGTTTTTATTTTTTTTCATTCTTTATTGGCAGCTAATGTTTCATCATTGAGAAATATCAAACCAAGTATTAGCTTGTTATTATATCTTTATTGAATTGTAAAATAATTTCAGCTCATATAAGTGAAATTAATACCTCTCAGCTTTGATAGGACATAATTTCAACAGTGCGAGTCACAATTTGAAGCACTTGTGACTGGGAATGATAATCACTTACAGAGGTTAAATATTTTAAACTAAACTCAAAGAATGTATAATGTTAACTTACTGAGATCAGAATTATTTTGTTTGCTAAGTAATGTAAGTTTGGACACTGGGGTGAGAAAAAGCAAGATAATTTTCTACAAAATGTATTAAAAAAAGTACATTTCTAAACACTATTTTAGGTAAATAAAAAGTTTGCATTACAAAAAAAATAAAATTAGTTGTATTAGATTGGTAGAAAAATTATGTTAGTGTTGGCAGGATCAAAATTTCACACTAAACCTTTAACTAAATGCTTACTTGTATTTGTTAGTGTTCAATGATTTTGATAATAAAAAATTATGTGAAGAACTAATTGTATTCAAACTTGATTGTTCACAACATCAACAGGAGTTGGAGTAAACAAATGTACACAGCAATTCTGGTTTAACCATTTTTTATGATAAAGATGACAACCTTGAAGATGTAAAAAGTTGTGGTTAATAGTCTTCAGCTAACACTAATGAACTGAAGGAAGTTAAAGCAGATAAATATACAAACACATGATATCAAAAGTAAGGACATCAGTTTACCTTAAATTTATACAATGACCTCTTAACCCTAGTAAAATTATACATATTTTTTTAATTCAGTGAACATCTGCCAAATATTCTATCTTCATGATGTTTTTACAATTTTATGAATCTATTTTTCATTCAATTTCATTTAAGCATTTAAAGTAAGCATTGTGTCAACTAGCAATAACATGCAAGATGAGAAAACATTGTATTTGCTCTGTCCTAAGAATATCCTTGTTAAAATTCAGAGTTTTTTCTGTTTAATAGAAATAAACTAAGTTTAATATTTAAAAAATGCCTTTAAAATGGACTATTTTTTTTTGTTTGAAACTTTACTTGTTTTAATGCCAACAAGAAAAGATATTTAGTTAATAAAATAAAGCACAAATTTCACCATGAGACTCAACAGATAAAGAAATAAAGAAAAAATAAGTTTCTTTTTTAAGTTTGATTTTTATTTTAATGAGATTTAATTCTTATTTTATTTTAATGTTAAAAAAAAAAGACAAAATACAACAATAAGTATACTGAAAAAGAAAAAAAAAAAAAAGAAAAAACACCAATAACAACATCAAATTAGGGGAGGGATAAATCCAGGTGCAAATAGGCATCATTAATAATCTAGGAATAATATATTTTTTACTAAGGCAAGTTGCAATGAAAATTCATGTTTTCATTTGGTTTAGGCAAAACGAATCAACCATAATACTTGACATATACCTTTAATATTTAATTAAATTAAGAGATTCTCTTAATTGATACTTTGTTTTCAAAATCACAAATTCGAAATTAATCTTCAAACTTGATTAAATAATAACTTTAGGCTTAAATTAAAGTTCAAAGACAAAAGTCAAGCATTATGGTTGATTAGTGCTTCTAAACCAAAGAAAATTAAGAATTCTTGCATGTGCTCATCATATCAAGAATTCCAATTTGCTGCTAAGAAAAAGTATTTAAAAAATGCTTCAAATGTTTCATTAACAAAGTTAATATTTGCTAATATTTCTGATATATTGTTATTTACAGGTTTCAGGTGGTTGTCCTCATCTTGAATTTTTTTTGTTCAAATTCCAGTTGTTGCAATCTTCAAACTCCTTCATGTGTCTTTCATTTGTCATGGTCATTAAGCTTCCCAATCAATTACTGACAATGATAAAAGGCACCTGATAATATTTAGTTTGCCTGTTTAATGTAAATCAGAGTACTTATTACTGGTGTTTGTCCTCTAGAAAAATTAAATATGGCAGCTAAAACAAATATTCTCCATTTCGTAAGCAACATCAAAATCCTTAATAGATTTAATGTTCTCAAATTGAACCTGAGCAAAGGAGTTTCTAATTTA
Organism: Euprymna scolopes; assembly: GCF_053919585.1. Lineage (NCBI taxonomy): Eukaryota > Metazoa > Mollusca > Cephalopoda > Sepiida > Sepiolidae > Euprymna > Euprymna scolopes. The sequence goes on along the minus strand of NC_136500.1, from coordinate 95,984,169 downwards.
ATTTTTTTTATAGTTCCCCTTATCACTGCAGTTATAAAATCACACTATTAAGAAAAATGAATGTGAATGGAAATCAATTCCCGTAAAATACTGTTGCAATGATTTTTCAAACAATCAGCTATCAGACATTTTCTGTCCATAAAGCCAATATGAGATACTTTACTTTCTATATAGAATTAATTATTAAAACTTAATCTTCAATTTGACTTTGGATGATGTCCACCAGAAATTATGACCAATTAAAATATAAAATTTTGATTTATTATTGGGGGGTTTACTATTTCTTATAACTTTTTATATGCTATCGAGATCATATGTGACACTTACGAAATGATGTAAAAATATTTTATTTCAGCAACTTTTATCTTACAAAATTCGCGCTGTGAATTCGTTTTCTCTCTACTGCTCCTGCTGCTGCTATGGCATGGGATTTGACCTAGAAAACCAACTGGGTTTATAAACACTTATTTTCAACTCATCTAAAGTGACTGCTTTCACAATGTCGTGTTATGTCATCAGACTATTAACTTCAAGGCTTTGGGTTCGAGCCTACCTTCATCCTAAAACTTTTTTTTTTTTTTTTTGTTTTTTGAATATTTAAACAGGGTTATTACTTCGCTTATTCTTGTTTTGATTTACCCACTCCTCCAACACACACACACACACACACACACACACACACACACACACACACACACACACACACACACACCTCTGAACACCCGGGCAACGCCAGGTACCCCCACTAGTCTATAATATAAATCTCACCTGTCTGCTTAAATGTATGTATGTATATATGTCTGCCTAAAATTTTCGACAGAGGAAAAGGATTTTCACAAGATTGGTATCGTTTTTAAGCTCGACCATTCAGACGACAAATATCGAAAAATTGGCTAAAAACATTAATTCCTTCACTCTCAACTGGGTACTTTTCAGCAGGGGAGGGGTCGCTTTTTTCGCTGATATTTCGATTGACTAGCCTTAATTCAAACATTCGTCACTTCCGGTTTGGTGATGAGCGCAACAGCAAAGACATCACATTCTTTTCCTCCTTTGCGGTATGGGTTTGAGCCTGCCTGCCTACTAACACTTTTTTTTTTTTTGCTCAACACACCTCCAAACACCCGGGCAACGCTGGGCACCCAGGCTAGTTATATATATATATATATATATATATATATATATGTGTGTGTGTGATCCAATGACATCATTTTTACATGGAAGAACATTTTCTTTAATGTTTTTTTTATTAAAAAACAAAAAAAAAACAAAAATACTACACAATGCTAGTTCACATCTTACCCCCTGAAATTTGTATTTTTCGAATCATTTGTCAATTTTACTTTAAATAGAAGAATGTATCTGCTATCAAATTATAACTACTTTCATGGGGTTCGGATCAAAAGTTTTTTTTATATTTTGTTCAGATAATGAGAATAAATTCTTTTTAATTAATATTTTATTAATTCAATAAAATATTTTACCTCATTTTCCGCTATAAAACTATACAAACACTTTTTTTTTTAAGAGAAAACCCTTTGTGACAAAATGACTTTTTGATACTTTTGCTATGATTTTTAACATAACAATGGCAAATTGACTTTTTTTAAGCTGGGTGGGAGGGGATAGAGACACTATAAAACAGCTGTGATTGTAAGTGATTCATTGCATAGAATTAGTTTAACAAAAATTGCTTTAAGTTGGGAGAAATGGCACCTGAAGAAAGCCGGATAAATCAACAGATGAAACATGAACACAGCAAACAAGATCAGGATACTTAACCAAAACATGAAATATCCTCGTTAGGATTGGATAATAGTTTCCAATATTTCAGCAAGAGATAAGTTGAGATTCAAAAATAACAGCAGAAAATTAAGATTAATAGCAAAATGTTTGGAAAAGTGAATAAGAGACAATTATTTTCAAGCAAAATATTATAGAAAACTGGAATATTTTAAGTTTTGTTATTTACATTTTTTTTTTTTTTTTTAATTACCAGGTATTAATTTAACGAATCCAAATCATCTTAAAGACAACCTTGTTAAATGATGCCCAGTAGTGCAGGATTAGAACCTCAATAGATCACCATGCAGTCACAAAATAAATGCAACATTAATGAAGGAGAAAAAAATGAGATGAAAATGTTTTATGATGAAAGTGAAAGCATGAAAAAAATGAACATGAAAATTAATCAATTGTATAGAATTGCTTCACACATGATAAGCAAAGAAATAAGAGTCAAACGTAACGGCTAATCAAAACATTTTATTGATATGTATTTTTCCAATCTCATTTTCTACAACATATATACATTGACTTCCTGGTTACGTGTGACTCACCGTGTTGTATTTTGATAAAAGAGGTATTGAATGTAGTTAAACTTCATTTGCTATCATCTGAGAGATACAAAAATATATTGAGCCACTGAAAATAACAGCAGGCGTTTATTTCTTTTAGAGGATTCAGATTTTTGAACAGTGGTTCACTGCTACAGTTTGATTATGAAAATATCAGATCTGCCTTTTATAGTTATGATTTGATCAAATAACCTAGATTATTTCATCTTCTATATATATAAAAGGCAAAATGTGTGTGACCATTTCGGGTAGGTCTCGCAAAGGCTTTTCTTGCACACGGTCAACGATCGTATTTATATAGGCCGTAGATAATAATATCTAGGATTTGAGAACGCATGTAGCGTATGGATTTATTTACGTCGATTTTTACAAAATTATTGCTGTTTTGGCTTCTTTTTTGGATTGGGCTTTTTCATATAAAAAAAAAAAACTAATTCAAACGGAGGTGTTCTCGGCATCGCGCCGGGAAACGCCCAGAAGCAATCAGCTTTGATCAATGTTGTATATGAGACAATTGCTATTCAATTTGGACAATTGGGAGCTGGTTTCCCCCTCCCCAAACATCTGTTGGGAAAAAAAAAAAAGTCAAATTTGGGTAAACAAACCCAAAAGCTGCCTCGCAGCAAAAGTTAAGTGCATGATTCTATTTGACATTCTTAATTAGGTCAAACGGAAGTTGCAGAGTTAACTTCTATTGCGGACACCTGTTTTTAATAAATAAATAAATTCAAACGTGTCTCCGTTGTATGTCGCGGTGGCTGAATGGTTAGCGCCGCACTTTTTTTTTTTCCCACTTTAATTTCCAACTTTGCCTCAAGGGTTCGGGTTCGATCCTCATACTCACCTAACCAAAACTTTTTTTTTTTATTTTAGTTTAGTTTGATTTACCCAAAACCACACACACCTCAAAACACCTGGGCATCGCCGGGTACCCCTGCTAGTCTCTCTTAAAAGCTCATCTAGTCTAATATTAAACCAGCAGTGATTGGGGAAGAGGCTTGGCAGAGCGCATAAAATATACAATTTTAATATGTGACAGTAAGACAAACATCAGTAAATGCATTAGCCAAGTAAAAGAAACAGTAAAAAAAAAAGGAATGAATTAATTTTTTTTTAAATTAAAAAAAAAAAAAAATTCACACACATCACTGCTGCTGTAGTATTAGACGGGACTAGTATTTAGAATTGTAGAAAGAACAAAATTATAGGACTTTCTTTAACTAAAAGGTAGATTGAAAGCCTAACATCTGTTAATTTTTTTCTGGATGGAAATTTAAACATTGTTTAAAATCATTTGTTTATCTTTGAAAAGATTGAAGTACGTTAAAAAACGGAGTGGACATGGAGCATTTATTTAATAAATTTTCAAATAAATCTAGTTTAAAAAGAAATTTTAAGACAGAAAATACTTAAAAGATGAAACGTTTTAAATCACTCAGTTTATTCATTTGCATAGTTTTTCTTCAGACTTGTTCTCTTCACCAAAATTCATATTTATGTGCGCATTGGCAGAAATGTAGCATAATCCTCAATGTCAATTGCAAAATTACTTTATTACTTTGATATTACCTTCTATATTATATTATATTAAAAATAGATTTCAATTTTAGTTTAAATTTTTTAGAGCTCTAAACTATAAGACCTCTATTAGAGAGAGTAAAAGCATCGCCAGCAATATTCTTTTCTGGAATAAATTAAAACACAATGTTGCCAACAGAGTGTTTAGAAAAAATAAATTTTGGAACATGAATTGAATAAAAATGAACTAACCTTATGCTTCTGTAAGCTTACTTCATAAAGTTCTTGTCTAGTCTTGTTGAGATCATCTTTATCCTTGAGAATTTGTTTCTGTAATTCTTGTACCTATTATGGGAGTTAATATTAAATAATCATTAGCAAAAAAACAAACAAAACAAAAAAAAAAAACAATATAACATTTTCTTAACATTGGGCTTTGAAGGATTTCCAAGACATTTACTAAACTACAATACTAAAACAGAACAAAAACAAAACTTATCAAATGATAGTGTTTTTACGTGCAGAATATATTTCTATTAGAAGTTTTATATTATTATTGTACAACCTGTGATTTGTTGAATCAGTATTTGTTATATTATTAAAAATATATAATTTCAAAAATTCTATATTGGTTAATAAAGCAGGGACTAGTAGTTATGGTTGTTGCTACTGCTTTAAAACAAACATACAAACCAAAAGCTTTTGGCAACTATCAGGCCTTTTTTATAATGCTGTCCCTTGTCAACTAGTATATAAGCATTTAGAAAAAACTGGAACAGTGAGAAAAGATGAACAAAATAAAATTGAAAACAATATTTGTGATATTTTTCTTAAAAAACTTTTCTATCAATTTTTCAAACTTTTTTTTTTTTTTTTTAGAGAAAACAAATATGCAAAGATGGCTGTCCCTTGAAGGATACCAAATTCATAGAAAAATATAGATTTAGAATAAGGTACTTGTACAGTTTAATCAAGACATTAAAACATGAAAATATTGAAAAAAAAAGTTATATTGTACATGTTTTGGACTGAAGTTCCCCGAAAAAAAAAAAAAAAAAAGATTTACTTAATTTGATAAAGCAATTTTTTTTTTTGTTTTTGTTTTTTTTACAGTGGAAAAAGACTTGTGACAGCGCACTGAAAGTAGCCAGGTTTGGATTTTTAGAACACGCCACGGTGAGATAACTCCGTCTAAAGCACCGACACGCCTCTCCCCATGATAAATTATAGATTTTCTTCCTAAAAATTGAAACATGGCTACCTTTTGATTGGTATCATAACAAATTGCTTTTTCACTGTAAAAAAAAACACCTTTACTTGATCAAATTAAGTGAAATTTTTTTCTGGAGAACTTCATTCCATAACAGATATGTACAATGTAATTTTTCATTTGTTAATGTCTTGATTAAACTGTACAAGTACCTAGAATAATGTAAAAATACTTTAATATTTATCATTATATTATATAAATATTTATTAATTCATTTTCTTTTAAAATTCGAAATGAGTGAAATATTGTTTTTATCTATATTAATGAAACTATCGGCAATATAGGAAAACAATAAGGCCATTTCTATGTAAACCTGTCACACTCATTATTTCCAACAAATACTGCATGTTTTCACACAAGAATGCGCACATTTTGTTGCCATTTAATGTTACAATTTATCCTCCCTGGCTCATTATCTTAAATACGTAATCTCACATAGGTAATAGCAAATATTTTTTCCCTTTTTAATCCTAGTCATCCCACAGATCCCAAAATCACCAGCAATTTTTTTTATAATAATACATGATCCACATGTCACAGAAAAAATTATCCGTCTTCTTACATTCAATCATTTACTGCATACTAATGTTAGACAAAAAAAAAACTTGAAATAACAAATGATCCTCTTTCATTTTTAGTTAAAGAGAATGACGGAATAACCACGAATCAGCAGTTCTCCTTACACAGTAACATTAGAACCAGTCGCAATCCTGATTAACAGTTTGTATTTTCAAAAACAGAAAAAATTCTCAGCGTCGCTTCCAAATACACTTAACTAAACTTAAACTACTTACATTTCGTTTCATATCTTTAATTTTTACTTCATTTTTTTCTTTAATATAAAACTACAATTTACATTATTCATTTAAATCACTCATCAAAAAAACAAATACAGTTATTTGAGCAACATATTCACAAAACGCACAATTCCCTAATTTCATTGTGTCATTTATAGCTGATAGCTCAGAACGGCAGAAATCTACATTTTTTTTGTAAATTTGATTTAGTACTATGATCATTACAACACAATTTTGTACCAATTCTTGGCATTTGTAAATAAACAAACACTACATTGCCTGCTGCTGCGATTGTGACTAATACTATTAGTAGTATTGTTATTTTTATTATTACTACTACTACTTTTATTTATCGTTATTTTATTCTTATTATTAATGCTACTACTAATAATATAACAGTTTTCTTTATTGTAGACATGCTCAGGCCACATATTTTCTATTAAAACCAAACAAAGTCTTCCAATGTTTGCTGTGAGTCTCAAATTAAAATAAATAAAAAAATAATAAAATATATATTCAATACTGAATATTTCCAAAATAGTTTTTTTTTTTTTTTTTTTTTAATTTCAATAAATCTTAATAGTAAATAGTTTTGGGGAATATTTTGTATTGGATAAGTTTTTTTTTTTTATGATGTTTGATTTTAGTCTGACAGACCCGCAGCAAGTGTCAGGGGACTTTACTTGAATTTAAACAGATTTTCTCCTTGCACTTTCCAGCATTCATATCTATGAAAGATCTGCATGGCAGAAACCTACTTTTTTTTCTCTTTATATTTATTATTATTGCTATCTGTATTACTACTACTACTACTACTACTATTGTTTATGCTACTATTAATAATATAACAGTTCTATTTACTTTATACGTACTCTGGAGGAAAACGGCCATGGATTTTTATGACTATTGGTACTTTCACCTTACACATCACAAAATATCGTACAACGTAATTGATTTTTTTTATCATTTATAACAGATTATAAAAATGACTTCTTTACGAAGACATTGAAATGCATGATGATGGATTTCATGTTTTGATTGTATTTTAATTTACCACTTTTTTATTAATATTATAATTGGAAAAGACAACCATATTCTTTGAATGAACACTTAGAAAACTATATTTTATTTGATTTAAAACTACAGTACATCATTATGTTGTGGTTACTTTTAATCTGCAAACATACAAGTATTCTTTTTATAAATCTACCAAAAATCATATTTTCACAACATTTTCGGTACTTATTGAATTTTGAACTAATCTATAAATATAAAAGCGAAAATGTGTGTATGTTCACTTTTTGTGTATCTCTGTAAAAGGCTTTTTTCAGAAAAGCGGTCGGTCGGCTTACAACTTCTTAAAACTTTATATCACATATAAATCATAATATCTATGAGTTAACAATAGGGGTCGCCTGTCTATTTAATTTGCTCGACTTCGGGAAGATAAATATTCAACATTTTTCGCTCGCCGCATGTGGATTAGGCTTTTTCGTATAATAAAAATGACACCAATTCTGGCGGTATTTTTTTCCGGTCGCGATCGCCGGAAATGTCCGAAAGCAATCAGCTTTGATCAATGTGGAAATTTTCCTTATATCAGACAATTGCTATTCAATTTGGACAATTCCTTTGTTATGGGGAGCTGCCCCCCCCCCCCAATATCTTGGAAAATAAAAATAAAAAAAAGTGTTCCTGCAGTAACTAAAATACTGTCCCGCAGTCAAAGTTGACCTCATTGAGTCATTAAAATGTGCACCTGCCAATTCTAAATACTTAAATAAATTCAAGCGCATTTCCGTTAGTATTTCGCGGTGGCCCAATGGTTAACGTCGCATGTTTTTTTTCACACTTTAATTTCCAACTTTGCCTCAAGGGTTCGGGTTCGATCCTCATACTTTCCTACCAAAACTTTTTTTTATTAAATTATGACATCAACATGGTGAGCAGTGGAGGTTCCTACTAACCATTTCATAAAAATGACTACACACATTCATTCAAAAATATTTGATATTTAATTTTTTATTTATCATTTTCCTATATTACCCCAGGCAATACTGGGAAATGGTTTCTGTTAGTTCATTATATTTAGTTAAATAAGTGAAAAATGTTAGTTATTATTCTTTTAATATTATTCATATCGATTTGCATTTATTTTTTAAATTTTTATTTAATTAAAAAAAAAGATAAGTTTTGGAAAAATATCACAAATATTATCAATTATTTGTTTTTCTTTATCTTCATTTACATATTCTGTTATTCTGTATTGCTTACATCCTTAGTAAATACCTATATACTTATTTACAAGCAATGCTTCAATCAAACTATCTTATATACATATATTAGTATATTACAGAAAGTTGTTTTCATAATTGAATCTCACATTAGGTACTGAAAACAGTAGAATGCCATTTTTTTTGTTAATATTCATACAAAATACAATCTGTCTACATCCATAGACATACACAAAAGAAAATGTGACATTTAGTATGTTATGTCTGTTTTATAGAAATAATAAATTAAAAAAATAGAATCTTATAAAAATATGGATAAATATCCAACCAAATAATTGAAAAGGAAAATGAAAAGTAGCCATAGTCTGGTTCTCATACAGAGTTGACATGCGACAAACAAAAAAATATATTTTGTTTGTAAAATCTTCAATTTCAGTGTAAAAATTTTATTTTAGTAATTTTTTTTTTCAGAAAAAAAAAAAACAATTAAATTTATCCAGAATTCATTTTAAGGTTACGTCCTTTTAATAGTATTTTCAACAAAGAAATGTTATTTTATCAATTTTACAGAATATGAATGTTATTTTCATATTTGCACAACATAACAGTACATGCTGAATACATCTATATAACTAATAGCTTATTTTATCAAAGGATAACCCTTATACATTTGAAATTGAACAGTAAGGACAATTTTTCAAATCCAATGTCCATCATGCACATGTGTACTTTAAACGGTTTGTGTGGTTTGTCAACATTGATATTATTTTCATTTTATTTTACTTCATTTACATATAATACCAGATGACATTTTAATAATTTATCCTGAATCGACTCAGAATGAACAAAACATTGATTACAAAAACAAGACCTCACTCTTAAAAAGCAAATTCATTTTCCTTTGTAATTATATATATATATATATATCTGAGAGAACAAGAATGTTACAATGCTTGGTAACATTAAAGAACTTTCTACAAAGTATCTGAAAACATATTGCTTTGTTACAGAATTGAAAAATTTCAGAGACCAAACTTTATTATACAATTCATTTTTTCCAAAATCATCAAATAATGATAGCATTTTATATAATTTGCATTAGAATTAAATGCCTGACTCCATATTTGATCAAAAGTGTGAAACAAATTTGATCATCCTTAAATGCTAAATATGCCAGGACTCACCTCATTCATTTTATCATGCAGGTTCTGTGTAAGACCTTTAATTAACTTGTTCTTTTTGAGGCCGTTTATTTTCTCAGTCTCTAGATCACTTTCAACTTTCTTGAGATTTTCTTCCAAAGCCTGCAACAAAATTGATTCAAACATGTATGTATAAGCTGGAAAAAAAGAAAAGCTGCTACAAAAGTATACACTTTCATCTTAGAGAGGATTCAATATTTAAATGATGCATACACATTTAGATTTCCCTTTTGTCATTGAACATGTCTCTTCTACATTATATATGGGGTGCATGTCTGTCATGGAGGCACAGATTGACTTTCTCTATGAAACTATCATTTATGTTGGTTTTGGCATGACATTGCTTGAGCTCATCTTTGGCTAAATCATTCAAAGTCTTTCTCAACATGCTTTTCCTTGCTTACCCTCAACTGTGTGTACATCTAATAATCTAACCAAAGCTTTGTTCAATATGTCCATACCATTGTAGGTGGTTGCAATGTTGTACAGACTCCAGTTGCGCACTTTTAATCTAAATAGCAGGGAGTCAGGGTACACACAAATCCAACAAATCATAGCTATGTCATTCCTCTGCATCCTCAGAAAGAACGAGCTAGTAGGAGTTTAGCAGTCACTCACATCTAACATGACACTATAGACTTTATGCTGTTATAAACATGACCCCAATTAATAAGTGAGATGGAATGATAGGTTAAAAAAAACAAAAAAACTTACAAAACTTGCCACATACAGTTTGTACATGCAGGATCAAGTTTAATTCACATCCTCCTACCAGAACAGATCATCTTACCAAGATAGCAAAAAAAAAAAGTCCACATATACCAACTTCTGCAGACCATCTACAGAGAACTGTCATGCCGATTCATACGAATTTACTAGTATTTTTCATAAGAACTGAATAACTTTTTTTGAATTCTGCTCTGAGAAAAGGTGTTGTTAACGTTTTTTTATTATTTATTTTTGTCTAACTGAAAATAAACATCTGGAAATAGTTGCAACAAGCTTGGATAACAGCTTAAAGCCTTCAAAATAATAGTTTATAAAGAAAAAATTAAGTTTAAAATCTAAAAGTTTAATATATATAAGAGAGATATATCTTCATCTAATTCATAAAGGAAATCACAACTATTAAAGAAGTATACCTTATATTAGAAGATTTCATTTAAAGCAATAAACAATATTCTAATGTAATATATCTACCACTGATACATATGAAACATAAGCAAATAGACAACATAATTAAAAGAGGAAGTAAAATTAATTTTACCAAAAGAGTATCATCTTTCTCTGTAACAGACGAGTTGAGCTGATCAATTTCAAATTTCATTTTATTTATATTTTCTTGTTGATCATCCATGATACCCTAAATATAAAATTAAACAAAATTAATATATTTATATAAAATTAACATTCTATAATGGTGAAATCATTTCTTTGCTTCATGGCATTCTAAATTATTGTAGCAAAATAAAATGTGTTCTTTTTTCATTAGCTATTAACATAGAAAACAATAATTTGGATCATATTTAGATCACATTTTAAAAAGATGACTGCAATATTATAGTTGTATCATTTGTATTATCTAGACTACTGTTCATATCTTGGATGTTATTCTCACAATATTTCAAATGATCTACCCTCAAGCCTTCTTCAGATGAGTTCTTGTCAAGCTTGAGAATCAGTTCAGAATCTTGAATTAAACTCTTTATTTAATCCATAGGGGTAGTGTGCTCATTGTTAGTCATGATCAAGTAAAAGTTTTAAGTAATTTTTATTATATTTTTAAGAATTCTGACGTCAAAACACCATGAGAACATCCGAGAGAACAGTACTCCGAATAAGCTAAAAATAATCCAATTTATGAATCCTCATTTCAAAAATTCTGAAACATGATATGTAGTTGTTTTTACAGTGGGTAATAAATAGTCTATTAAAAAAAATTCTTAAAAAGGTTTCAAATGTATAAAACTTCAATTTTGTTTTCCTTTTGTAGAAAAAAAGATTACATTACACAAAATAGATGTAAAATGCTCTGAGATCATAAAATATCAATGTAGAAATGAAAAGCACATGAGAAGCAAACCAAAGCATTAAACCATTAGAGAAATGAGAAATGGCATATACAAAGAACATGTTAGTATGGCGCACACACAAGGAAAGGGCCCGAAAACCAGCTTAGAATTAATAAAAAAAAAATTGACAATTCCAGGTTTGAAAAAAATTGAAAAGCTGTGCATGATTAGGAAAAGGTTTTATTTGTAAACAGATTTTTATTAATGCTTTTCTCTTTAAGAACAACTGTTTCTATTATTATTACAAAGCAAAATACAGAATTAACTGTAAATAAAAGCATAAAATATTTAATGGTGTGATTAATTGCATATCAATCCTTTGAATAAAACAAAAGCAATTATTAGTTCTTTAAACTAATAAATTGTAATTCATTTTACATCTAATTAAGAAATTTGGAAAACCAAAACTTCTCAGAGAATATAATCAAATGGGAATTCAGAGGGAGATGATTTAGAATATATTTAGAAAGGAATATTAGAAGGTATTTAAAAATAAATTCTGTAAAATGTGTATAAATTATGTGTGGCAAATTTATTCACATAAACCAAACTATAATTTTTAGCATGTATTGAAAATAAAACCTGATAAGAAAATGTTAAGCAGTTATTATATTTCTAAAATAATACTCTTATCAGATTAGTAAATTTTTTTCCTCTACGTTGTTAGCAAGTTTTATTTTCAATATATAGATATGACTTTCTAAAAAATATAATTTTAATTTCCACAATGTATTAAGTAAACCATAGCATTGTATTATCTTACAGTATATTTTTAATAATATTGCTGACAATTTATTTTTAAAAAAATCTAAGGATGAAAGCATTTTTAAAATAATAGTATGAACATTTTATATATGAATTATTTAAAAATAATTTTTAAAAGCTATATTGTTTTAAAGATTAAATAAATTAAGCTTTAAATAAGTAAAAGCAATCTGTTTATTTAATTTAAACATAATACAATTTTGTACACATAATTAAACTTTAATAAAGAAGTGGGGTAAAGTGGGGAGTAAAATGTTAAAATACTACTGTTTAATATTTTAAACTAAAGTGAAAAGAAAAGGGTGCAAACGGCTTGTATTGAAGCATTATTGCAGGTTGTCCCAGTGCGATAGGCAAACAGTGACAACAGACCTGAAAATGATTGAAGGACAAGATGCTGTCACTGTCAACCTCTTTATCATTCTTCAAGGCACATGCCAATCTCTGTGGATGATGAAACAATCGAAATGTAGAAACGAAACAAACTCAAGATGAAAATTAGAAGAAAAAGAAAAATTAATAAAAACATTCAAGCAAAATTAGTAAGAAAAAGTAAATATTCGTGCAAGGAATCAAGAATTGTTGCAAAAAAATTTTGTTAGAGAAATTTCAGAGTAAAATTGAATGTTGTGCTGATACAGAACTCTTTATCCCTCTATAATCTTTATTGCTATTTTTTAAAAAATTATTTCTTAAAAATTCTTTGGAATGATATTGATTAAACACTAATAAGAGTTGTTTATTTTAATTACTTGTCCAATTAGGGTGGGGGTGATTGTAAGTTCAGCAGCTGTATTAAGTTTTCTTTAGCAAAACAAATTTTCAGATTACTGTATCTATTGAACATTAAATTCATACAGTAATTATTAAAAATACTCTTTGGAAAAAAAAAAAGATAAAAAGAGGACATTTTTAGAGGTAAGTCAAATTTGTTATCTAAGATTAAAGTAAAATTATAAAAACTTTGAAAAAGTATATTTAAATGAAACCTTTTGTTAACTAAAAAGTTACTGATAAATCACATAGAACAATTTTACATTAAGCTGAAGTAATTGAAAAATTGAACAACTATTTTTATTTAATCTGAAAATATGGTGCTTAATCAATAATGTTATAAGGACTATTTTTTGTAAAAAATTAAGTTTTATAATTGACCTAATTAATTAAGTCACAAATCCTCAAAAGAACAAAGTTTAAAGAATGTAATCTATTGTCATGCTAGCAAAAATAATGCACACTGTAAGTGGCTTTTCATTTAGTACTAATTTTAGAATTGTATATGTTTTAGTCATTTCCATTTTGTGCAAATGGAGGGAAAAGGGATTATTTTTAACCTTTCCCATTTCACTTTTTTTTAAAAGTATGACTCAGTTTACAAAATAACCCTCACTCTGATGTTAACATTAAACATATATAATTAAATAAATAATAATTTTAAAAGTATCAATAGTATTCCCAAGTAGAAAAATAAATATATCAATAATAAACTTTAAAAAATTTGTATCACTGATTTTTATCTTGTATTAAATAAAATTTGTTAAAATATTTTGTACTTTCAAATCATAAAATACGAATTATATAGATTGTGCCAAGGTGTTAACTCAAATAATCAGTTATTAATTGTTAATAATTTTTTTGTCAACTCATTTAGATAAGCTAGTCAGCTGTTTTATCACAGCCATCCTTTTATCAATTCCAGACAAGATGCACATACAATGAACACAATCAGACCTTATCTGATGCGACAATGCTAATCACCAGGCCAAATGTAGCATGGTAACAACTTGCCCTGCCACATCGTTACAAGAAATTTTCATGCTAGATCACAAGATTCCAACATTTTAAATTTACTCCAAACAAAAGTTAATCTTTTTAAATTTAAGAAATAATGTTAATTAGAAAGAGAAAAGAAGAGTTAAAATAAAAATCTTACCTCAATGTCTTTTTCTTTTTTTCCCAAAGATTTCTCCAATTTGTTAATTTTTTCAACATAATTTTCTTCTAAATGCCGTTTGGATTCAAGCTCGCTTCTCATTTGATCGATCATTCTAAAACAAAATAAATTCTCAGATCATCAATTTATAACTAGTTCACTTTATTAATACTGATGTATTTTTAAAAAATGTTAAATAAACTTTATGTTGATCATTAAAAAAAAATATTTATTTTGCTGTCATTTACAAATAAATAAAAAAATTAGTTTCCTCTGAATTTAAATAAAAGGAATATTTAAAATAATTATATTAATTTCATGAGACCAATAAAAATATAATGACTTACTCTTTGAGATCTTCAAGCTCTGAATCTTTGCTCTATTAATAAAAAATGTTCAAAATAAGTAATTTGGGAAATTCTCTAATAAAAAAGATATTAATAAAAGAAACAAATTATATAAAAGGAAAAACATTTCCATTTTTTTTTTTAAACATTAAAAACATGACATCATTATAATAATTTTTATTTAGGAACTATTGTGCAATAATTAATGTGATTATATTCAAAGCATTAACAAAAAGAGAAATGTTCAATATCAAATATTTATTGATTTTATAAACAATTTCATTCGTTAATAAACTATAGAATTATTGGTATACTTCCTAGTATATTTATATAGTTACATAAAAAAAGTATATCAAATAAAAAAATAGGCATGTATTTTAAGATCACATTACTATTAAAATACTAGTTTAGGTGTTTAACATTTAATTTTAGTTAAATATTAAAAAGCAACACAAATTTTACTTACAACTTCGTCGTCTAAATGCTTTTGTTTTTCAGCAAGTGCGTTCCTTAATTGTTCAGCTTGATCATGGAGTTCTGTTTGCAGGCGAGACACAACTAAGTCTGCATCTTCTAGCTTTTCTTTCGTTAAGGCTAAATTCTGAAAGATTTTTTTTTAATTTTAAAATCAAGCCAATTTCATAAGAAATGCACATCAAACTATTTACAAATTAAAAATGTATTAAAAAATTCAAGTAGAAATACAAAATATTCTTTCAATAATAAAAACGGAAAGATCTTGCCATTGATAGCAAGCAATGTAAAGCTTCATCTCACAGCTGCCAAGGACAGAGCACAACTAAAATGAATTGAATTCCCACAGTTGGCTGAAAAGATTATTTATCTTTCTTTTTTATGTTAATACTCAACTAATAAGTAGAAACAATATGAGAGATAGGGAGAGAATTATAGAAAAAGGGGACAATGATGTGCTGCAAGTGAAAAGGCATGTTTGTACATGCAAAAGGAATATTTTATAATCTGAAGTTTGATTGATTAAAGAAAAAAAAAAAAAAAAAAAAAAAAAAATCACTGTGACAGTAGTTAAGTATGCTTGAGAGTCTGCCAACAGGTTTATCAAGATTAATTGTTAATGAATTGAATTTAATGTTTTTTGGTTCAAAACTCATGGATTATGTATGTGCAGAAAATGAAAACGTAATTTTAAAAGCATGTATGTATATTGACTATTTATTTGTATAGTAATCTCACAAAAATGCCAATCCTTTCTGCCATCCAACCAGATTCGACACAAATAAACTTCAGTCAATGCCAGACTTAACTAGTTTTCATAAATGTCCAACAGTCCCTATTTACTTATTCTTCATGATGGCAAAGTTAAACAAAAGTTCAGTTTTTAATGTAGGTAAAATCTAGCTTATCAAAAAGGGGTACTTTAGATAGGGACAAAAATTTAAATTATCTGTTAGGAAGGATTTATCATTTACTGACAGAACAGATGAAGTGTAGTATCAGAACAGATACATTTTTATCAAGGCCCAGTCCTCATTTTATCATATGATATGTGAGAATACAATGATCATTTCATCAAATATGATCTTGAATGAGCTTAACACACACACCTCAAATTTCAATTTGTCAGGTTATTTTACTACTTAAGCTAAAAAGGCATATCACAGCCAAAATCAGGATAATGCCAATCACAGAGCATGTCAGTTACTGACAATTTTGCACACTGTATGCAGGTGTGTTTATAATTAAACAACAATAAAGCAGTTGGATATCTATGACTGAAAGTTAGGTTTTTATGTCTGATTTGTCCACTAAGTTTATTTGTACCAAATATTTGAATAGAAAGGATTGTGAATTTTATGAATGATTCCAGGAATGGAATTTGATTCTTATTCTTTGGATATGGGTGGTGGTTACCCACCTTCCCACACACATAATTTGACTTATCTGAACACTTTATTATTGTTATAAAGCTGAAATCATTAAACCTTTTATATGTCTTGATGGTTTCTCAATGACCATTTTTATTATTTAAAATTATTTTTCATCGTTTTTATCAAACATCAAATTTTCGGAATATAAGCTTAAAAAAAAAAAAAAAAAAAAAAAAAAAAAAAAACTAATTTCAGTTCATAGGAAGGTAGGAAGTGAGGCAATTTGCTATAAAAAAATTACAATTTCACAGCATGTATTTAAAAGCAACAGCTTTTTCCTTTGACTTATTTATTTTCAAAAATGTTCTTTCATTTGCATATTCATTTGGTTGAGACACTTGATTTTGGAATGAAATCAAGTTAAGCACATTTTTATACTATACTTGCGGGGGATGGGGTGGGGAATTGCCTGGTTGTAAAATACACTTAAATATATTTTAGTTTATCCACATTTTGTATATATTATTATAGAGTCAATTCTTTATAAATTATTTCATATATATTCAATATATATTCATATTTTTAGATTTTTATATGTTTATTAAACTATTTTAAATCTTTGAAAAATAGTTGACCCCCTCCCTTCCCAAAAATATGGCTTTCAAATCATACACTGCCTCAGCTATTTCCGGAATAAAAAAATATATGTAGATGTTTGCACAACTAATTTACAAGGAATTTTGTTTAAGTTTTCACAGCAAAATTGTGAAAAAAAAAAAAAAAAAGTTATTTTTGTGATTAGATATATTTTTGCAAGAATTCATATTTGAGTCATGTAAAATCTTTTGAGTTGAGAACAAATGGTATTTAAGTTCTGTTTTGGTTTCTCCCACGAGGAAATGAATAGTTTTTTGTGATTGAACGATATTTTTCAGGAATTAATTCCTATTTCAGTCATGTAAATTCAAGTTGAGATTGTATCCAATTTATAGTAGTGATTTAAAAAAATATATAAACAAACTGATGCAGTTTCCATTACAAGACTTGATCGGTGTCCCAGCATTGCCCAGTTGTAAAATATGCTTTAATATGATATTGTAATTTATCCCGATTTTGTATACATGATCATAAAGTCAATTCTCTATCCATTATTTCATATGATATTGTACCCAATGTATAGTCGTGATTTCAAAAGTAAAAAAAAGGAGAAAATTATAACTTGGTTGCCATCAGTTAGAATTGAAACCAAAAGCAAAACTATAACAGTGAAGCCTGTGATGTTACCACTGGGTCATCATCAGTCGGATATGAAGTAATTGAAAATAAACTAATATGAATGTACAAAATGTAAAACGATTTGGGCATGTGTATAAGAGCTGTTTTAGTTGACTCACACTTTGGTAAGTTCTGATTTCTTTCAATTTTGACCCCTTACCTATCTGAACCGGCTAAAAACGCATAAAAAACAGCCTACAAAAAAAAATGTAATCATTAGCATTGCTTTGCGAGCTTTCATCTCTGAGAAGATACAGTTTGAAAAAACTGGTGACAGACCAAGTTTTATAAATGATGTTAAATTAATGTAGAAACTGATTCCCACGTGTAACACCTTAACAGTTTTGTTTCTGAGATTTTCTTTAATTGTATTCTGCTAAATTGGTGCTTAACCGATAATATTCTGGAGAAAGTTTTGAATTGCACTGAATGACAATTGTAGAATGGACAAAGCATATCATATCATCCTGCCTTTGAGGCTCTAAATCAATAAAATCCAGAAGAATTACAACCTTAATTATGTATTAAAAATGTAGGAGAACCTCTGCGAATTTTATCAATCATTTTTTAGGTAAATTATTAAAAGATTAAATTATTTTTTCTATTACTGAATGCTTTTTTAGAATGGTATATGTTTGCCATTGATTTTTTTTTTTTTTTAATTTATTATCTTATACACTTTTTTAAATGAGCATCTAAATAAGTAAAAAAAAAAAAAACAAAAAAAAAAACATGTTTAGTAAATTAGTATTTTATATAATATTAATTACAGTGATAAATCTTTACAAAACAAATATGGGTGTGTTTTTATTGTTTACATATTCCTTTCACTCTAGATATCTTTTATAAAAAAAAATGAAGATTTATTGGTTCTGGTATATATATTTCCCTAAAACCTCTGACCGTAATGGAGGGGAGACTAAAATTTGCTGATATGGTTTCAAATGATGTGAAATAACAGCAAGGGGAGACTTGATTTCAAATATTTCTCATGTTATATCTCCCTCTTTTGGAAATAGGATACAATTATGAAAATCTCCAGTATCAAATAATCCTTATACACTGTGAAATTTACTTTATGTATGAAAATCAAAGAAGAGAACTATAACAGATGAGAAATATTTGAAATCAAGTCTTCTCTTGCTGTTATTTAAGATCATTTGAAACCATAGCAGCAAGTTTCAGCCTCCTCTCCATCAAGTCCAGAGGTGTTGGGGAAGTATCAGATATTTTGAAATTCATATGCAAAACTAGGGGAAAAAAACGTCACATGGCCCACTACACAATTCAGGTGATTACCTTTTCAACAAGTCTTCATTTGTTAAATTCTGATTAATAGTCACCGAGATTTGGAACTTATAAAATTGCCAAAAAAGATAGTATATCTATAAATATTAATGGCCTGGCAAAGCTAGAGGAGACAACCAAAGCAGCAAAACTGAAGCTAGCCTGCAGGACTCTATATACATACAAATGTAGGCAAATTTGGGTATATTTTATTAGTTTGAAAACATGGGTTCTTTTTTACCAACTATCATAAAATTGTAACCATAGAATAGTATTATAATCTTCAAAAAGCATGCAAATTTTCATGAAGTTTCATCCTATAGAACCAAAAATATGAGCATTTCAATATTCAATTTGGCTAACTTAACTAATTTGTATATTCTGTTGAAAAACATGCGTTAATTACTTATTTTCTATGGTTTCTTGTTAGATGATTGGTTTTATTTCACTCAATTCTACGTCTGCATAGTTTCTAAAAAGGGACTTGTTGGTATGTATGCAAAAAGTCTTTACCAAGCTCCTCTCTTATTTGGTCTACAGAGTTGAAATTTGATATACTGAGTATTTGGGCATGTAGCACACATTTGATTTGGTTTTTAACTGGCAAAAATAACTGCTAAAGGGTTAAAATTGAAAACAAAATAGTTGACCTTACCAAGGGTAGTTAACTAAACCTGTTTACATGCACAAATCTACATTCATAGGTTAAACAACTTTTTTTTTTTTTTTTTTTTTTTTTTTTTAAACTATTTATATGCGTGTAGGTGTGGCTCAAAGGTTAAGGAATAAAACTGGTTTTGGTTCAATTCTAGCTGATGGCACCCAAGTCATTTTTAATTAAATTTTTTTTTTTTTTTTTTTACTTTTGAGGTAAAATATGATAACTAGTAGAGAATTGGCTCTATAATCATAAGAAATCTGTATGAATTAAAATATAATATTTAAGCATATTCTACGACCGGGCATGGTTGGGTAACCTGCTAGTATGATTCTACTATTATGAAAGAGGGGAAACTATATATATATATATATATATATATATAGTTTCCTTTTGTTTTCAATTGACCTCTAATAATAATGTAGAAGTAAAATTTGTTCAAAGGAAGATTTCCTACTTTTTCCGTGTCTTGAAGCTGTCTGAGTATATTTTCTTTATCTTTGTTCCATTCAGCTTCTTTCTCCACCATGGCCTTCTTGACATCATCTTGGTGAGTTGATGACAAGCTTTCAATTGCAAGGCTACAAGATGAAACAAACGTTACTTTAACAATTTTGTTTTTTTATAAATTTAATACAAAACCAACACATAATACATTTTTGGGAAATCTTAAATCAAAACAATTCAGATAAAGTTTTACATAAGCTAAGAGTTAAGAAAAAGAATGATAAATATAAGGGAAATTGATAAAAGAAATTTTTTGAAAAGTTTAATTACTTCTTTTGACAATGAAAAATATACATTATTTTAAATCAATATAAATTGTATTTTAAAAAGGTTTTTGTATCTTAGCATAATAAAAACAAAGAAATGATTTTGATACTACTAAAACTGTGAATTTTCTTTGTCAACAAAGTGGATGACATTGTTTTGTGATAGCATCCATTAAAATAGGGGCGATAACCATGCACAGTGGATGATATCACCAAAGATATCTATTATCTGTCTAGACCGGTTAGGGAAAGGAGAACATGCAAGAGGGTAAAGTGTAAGAGGAGGGGAGGGGGTGTGGAGAAAGCACAAGGTGGGGAGGGGGTGTGGAGAAGGCACGAGATGGGGGAGAGACAAGAAGGGAAAGTTAAGAGATAAAGCGAAAGAGGAGAATATATGAAAGAAAAGAAAAAAAAACTTTGTGGAAATACTTACTATGCTTTTCTCAGTAATTTTTGTTTTTCTAAAACATCATTTTTTAGGCATTCTACTTGCACATTTAGTTCAATGTTCTGGAAATAAGTAAAGACTATATGTATATATAAATCAAATACATTACATTCATACTAGAAGCTTTCCAATATATCATGTTGAAACTCTAGTGACTGGAAATAATAGATATTTTAAAGTTTGAAAGTGGCTTTAAAATCAGTTTCTCTAATTCAATTGTGAAATAGGGCTTTTTCTTCCTTTAATAATGAAAGCGTATATCTTTATAAACAGCTGACCAATTTTCCAATTTATTATGATTGTGTAGCGAAAAAAATTTGGTACAGCGAAAAAGTGGAAATACAATTAAGGGAATTTCGAAAACAATTTGATTTTTTTGTAAAATTTCTTTCATTGAAGTTAAGCATGGAAATATGTTATCTTTGTTCTTCCCAAAAATGAAAATGTTTTCTTCAATTTCAACTTAATTCTATAGCAAAATATTTGTCTTGGGTAAATATTAATGATTAACTAATTTATCAATAAATTAGTTTATGGAATTTCACTAGGAACAACCTTTGAAAATGTTTCTGTGATCTGAATTGCTCTCTTAATAGCATCAGTTTCTGATAACCTTAATAGATATTAATTTTCTTGAAATTTCTAAATAATGTTATTGTAATAGCATAATTTCTATTTATTTTATTCAAATTTAATTTGTTTTCTATTTTGAAATTCAACTGTGACATTTGACATTAAAACAAAAAACTGAATGTGTCAATTGCTAAATGCTTTTCTCAAACATTTTCAACTTCTGAAAATTCATTTAACATTGCATACCATTTATTTTAGTTTGAACAATTATATCATTAGTATTATTCAGACTACTGCTCTCATCTTTGTTGTTATATTCACAATGGCATAATCGCGTTAACACACCAGTTCTTGTTATTTTACCAAAGTTAATGAACACTGAGTTTGGTCAATACCAGATGGGTAACTATTTGGGAATACCAAGTGCTGTATGTAGGACATCAACACCTCCCATGCAAAAGCTGCAAAAACCTAACATTATCATCTCCTCTGATGAGGATACACTGGAGACCACTTGTGAATTTCATATTCCCATGAAACTTCTTCCTTTGGATGAAGTTGGGTCAATCTGCCTAGGATGAATACCGCTTTGATACGGTACAATATTCACGTTTTGTCCAATGTTCACAATTTGAGTAAAAGATTCCAAGTTAAAAATGCACTTGAAATTCAGACGTTATGTGGAATGACTATTCCAGCAATAGCAATAATATCAATGGCGCAAGAAAAACAAGTTTTGAAACATTGCATGTTTACTTGGTTGATTGACATGGTTGAGGCTGATTGGATAAAATACTCTTGACTATATGGACTTCAAACAATTAGAAACTGTCATCTCCTGGAGCCAGGCATCAGTTTGTGTTATCTATATAACGCGTGTTCACATACAGAGATGCAATAAGAGATTCTACTTGCCAAACAAATCCTTGTCAGCCATAATACTACACAGATTTCTCATTGGCAAATGCACTCTGGCTACCGGCTTCTCAGTAAAACAACATAAGCTAGAGATTGATAGTTGCACTACGAGTTCACACACACAAGTACGAATATAAAATTTTCTATATCTAGACCTTTGAATACTTAATTGTTTTTCATTACTTTTAGTTATTCATCAAGGTGTAAATTAGTGTTGGGACGATTCCTAAATTTTTTCTGATTCCAGGAAAATGTTGATTAACGATTCCAATACCAAGTCCAATTCAGATTCCCGTGGAATTGTTGTTTTGAAATATGCCATTATATAATCGAAAGTTTTGTGTAGCGAAAAAAATTTGGTACAGCGAAAAAGTGGAAATACAATTAAGGGAATTTCGAAAACAATTTGATTTTTTTGTAAAATTTCTTTCATTGAAGATAAAAATCAAAACAAATATTTTAACCATGAAAATTAAACATGCACCATGAAATTAATAACATTCAATTTCAGGAGTTATTTCATATATTAAAAAATATAAAGAAAAAAGGGTGGACGTACACGAATGCTACTCCTGTAGCGAAATACGTATCAGCTCCGATGTTGTACGTTGTTCAACTGAGGGTAAAGTTATTTTTACAAGGAAAGAATTTTTGCGTGTGTGATCTAGTTTTTTTTGCTTTTTTTGGCTTGAAATTTGCACATAATTTTTGTTATGATTTTATCTGTTTTTACTTTTTTTGTTTTGTTTTGGATCAATATTTTTTTTTTTTTTTTTGTCGGAGTTTATATAATTATTAACAGGAAAATTGATGAAAGTCAAAATGGAATCCGCGCTATTTTTAAATATTATTTTCAAGTTTAATTATATTCACAGAACTATCTGCTTACTGGTGTTTGCACCAACAATATTGAAGCCTACTGATCTCGTATTAAAAGAAGACTGAAATACATATCGGGATCAGTAGGAGAAATGAAATGGTCTCATATCGATGAGTCCATGTATAGAGAGGCTTATAACATGAAAAGTGAAAAAATATTAGATAATCTTGAAACATTTTTAGAGCATGTTCATGAAAAATATGGTAATTAAAAAAAACAAAAAACAATAAGCTTTGGGAAAAAAAACCCCCAAAAAAACAGGTTTTGAACAATCGAAATTTTTATTTTGGAATAAAAAATAATTATTAAAACAAAAACAGTGTTCTCGTTGAGTAGTTTTTATTTTATTCAAGAAAATAAAAAAGGTACTCATGCACTTACTGAGCTGTGCTGAAATAATGACATTATTTAGAAAGCCATTGTTAACATGGGACGGGAGGGTGTCATGTACTTTCACCTAATAATTTAATAAAAACAGGTACTGTAAAACTTTAATTAAACTTGAAAATACTATTTAAAAATAGCGCGGATCAATAGATGCACAAGCACCAAAACATTTCACTATGTTTCGATCTACGACATTCCAGGTGAGGTATGTACACGCTAAAGCTTTTTGTTTATCGTCACAAGTGCTAATTTTGACTTTCCCCAATTTCCCTTTAAAAAGTTTTCCTTTAAAAAACAATTAGAAACTCAAAAGAAGCATTGGGCGAGGCACTTAAACCATTAAAAAAAAAATAAATAAATAAATAAATAACAGTAACATAAGTGCATAAGCACCAAATTTTTTTTGTTTTGTTTTACTTTGCTTTCATTTTGCTTATTTGTTAAATTCGGCAAAAAATAAATAAAAATAACAAAAGAATACAAAAACAATAAGAAAAGGGTATCGTAAAACTTTAAAATAATATTTAAAAATAGTGCGGATTCCATTTTGACTTTCACCAATTTTCCTGTTAATAATTACATAAACTCCGGCAAAAAAAAAAAAAAAAAACCATGACAAAAATCGTCGAAGCTTAGATATGTGGGCCCAGCAGACGAGCCTCGTTCTGACATTCGAAAAATTTAGGTTAACAAGCGATGAAGCTACTGAAAAGTAACCCTTTTGAATGAAGATGGATATAAACAATATTTTTTAAATAAATTTCTTAATTTTACTTAAAAGAAAATGTAAACATATATAAGAATATATTTTAGAAAATAATTTAATTTTAAATAAAAATTGATTGTAAAGAATTTTTTTAAAAATAATTATTGAAAAATGTTGCAAAAGGTTTACATAGCTGGTTCTTTGGGATAATAGGGGCGCCTGAAACCCCACTTCCAAAACAAAAAAAGCTTTAGTGTTTTTACTATTTTAAAGAGCTTTTTTTTTTAAAGTTTGAAACACAAGTAGTGGCTAGTTAACTTAGAAAAACAAGTGCGCATGGCAGAAATTCTTCAGGGTTTAAATGTATTGTAATGCTTTTATGGTGGTCAAAAAACGTTTTTCAGCCACCATATTACTTCCTATTTACTTGCCTCCCCACGAGGGCAGAGTTAGACACAAGGTCGGTTTTAAATGTAGAGAAGCATTTATTACTAAAAACGAAATGGTGAAATATAAAAGCAAGTTAAGCTACAAGTAAAAAAAAAAATTTTTTTAATTGAAAGAATTAAAGAAAAAATGCAAAGAAATTTCAAAACTCATGAAGATAAATAAAGATTACCTTTAAAGTAGTTAATAAAATTCTTGTACATCATAGTAAATATGTCATGAAAAGTTCTACGACGTTTTTATCATAAATTTTTGAGAGCATTAATCTCACTTCAAACAAACAGTTCAACTTAAAAATGTAAGAGAATCGTAATGAAAGAATTGTAAATCTAAGGTATTTTTTAACAATGTGATTCTGATTCCCTCAAAATACACAATTCTTACGATTAAGATTCTGATTAATCATCCCACCACTAGTGTAAATAAAGTCAATATATTATGTTAGAATAGGCTTTGTTTACTTTTGATATTGTCTCAATTCTACAGTTAAAATGAATAAACCATCTCAAATTCTAAAACATTCTTAGCATTGTTTCAATGATTTAAAAACAATAACTTTATCATAATCAGTAGTATTGAATTAAAATTATTATTCGTAAATAAGTGCAACTATTTTAAGTTTTAATTTAATATTTATATGAACAAAATATTAAAAGCTGAATTTTCAGTATTTTTTTTTACATAGGAATCACCACTTATCAAGGCCCAGAGGTCTCGAGGATAAGGGTTGAGTGTACAGTAGTCAATTGGACAATATAGTAATCGTTAGTAATGGAAATTCGGTAAATTTGTTAACTTAAGTGGAACGGTTCATCAAGAACTTGTTTGTTACACAAAACATTTTCAGCACATTGGCTTAAAGATGCTTTCTTTTTTTTTTTTCACAAAAATAAAAATATTTAAAAGATCTTTTAATGATTGAAGTAACACTCTTTGTTACATTGATTACAAAGTATGAATAAAAATATACGTTGCTATTTTAAAAAATAGATATTCTATTTCTATAATAAGGCAAAAAATATTTTCATACAGTTGCTGGTGTTATTTGTTTGTTTAATTTGAATAGTTTAATAAATATCAACCACATCTGCGTTTTTTATTAAAACATTTGTAGAGTTGTTCTCAACCAATTTTATACCAATTTAAATGAATCTCGTTTTTGAATTTAAAAATCAGGACTCTTAATTTTTAAATAATTAGTTTTAAAAAATTCAGAACAACCTTTCTGGATTAATTTATTATTAATTAAAAAACCTTTCTGGATTAATTTTAAGTTTTATGGAAATGGAAGAGTCAATCTTCAGTTATAAAATTGTGATATGATAAAGAAAGAAAAAAAAAACAAAAAAAAAACAAAACAAAAAACAAGATTATCCAATTAATACACAATTAAAACGATCCTTCATAAACTTAAAAGATACATACGTTGGTTCTATTATGTACTCTTTAAACTTTAAAAGATCAAAAAGATTTAAGTAATATTTCTAATTTCTAAATCATTTTTTCTCATTACCAAACAATCTTATAAATGAAGACTTTAATTACATAAATATTTAATCAATCGAATCATATTCATCCACATTTTAATGGAATAAAAAGATAGAACCATTTGGTAAAATTTTCACGCCATTCAAATGAATTCAAGTAAAATAAATGAAATCTTCATTAGTGTTGTCACAGAAAAATAATTAACAAAATCTAACTATTGATTTCTAATTTAAGCAAATATCTCTTGGTAGATAAAATGTCTAAATAATTTTATAAAGTAACTAGACTACTCATGACCTGTTGGGTCAGTATGTTATATTAGCTATGGAATTAATGAATGAGCATGACACTTGTGACGTAAAGAAAATAGTTTTTTGTAACAAACATTTCTATGAAAGTATATAGATAGATTTCTACAAGTCATTCTGTTTATAATTGTTTATTTTTGAAAAAAAAACTTACAGCCATTGAATTATAAGTGATTTGCCATACTTATAGGTAAATGTTCACTGAACAGATACCATAATACTTAAAGTTAAATTCAAATTTTTATATATCTTTTTTAAATTAAATTGTTATGTGAAAGTACAGAATAGTTAAAAAAAACTCTCCCCATGTTAAGAATGGCTTTTTAAATAGAAAATGAAAATAAAATGTAACTTTTCATTTATTTTAAACAAACATTCATGACCCATTTGGTCAAATATTTAATTTATATGTTAATAATAAGGTAAATAAAACTAAGACAATGCAGACATGAACGATGTATAAAAAAAAAAAAAAGTATTAACAATTGTTTATTTGGATAATTTAAACGTGGAAAAAAAACAATTGGGATTCTGAAAACGTACACATTAAAACAATATGTTTTATTGTCGCTTTGATTATTTATTTGTAACAAATTTAAAAAAAACATTTTTGGGGTTATTTATTTATGTTGGTAGTGTAGAAAGAAATGTATGAATGTTTAAGAAAAAAATGGAGAAATTGAAAAAAAAAAAAAAAAAAAAAAGGCAGTGGGGAAATCACTGTTGTAAATTGTTCTTATGGTTGTCAACTGGTCAAAGTTGATTTATTTGTAAGAAAATTGTGACAGTATAGTTGTAATACAGAATAGTTGCAAAACATCCCCACCCTTCCCATGTTAAAAATTTCTAAATAACGTTAATATTTCAGTGCGCAGGTCAAATTCTGGAAAAGTAGCAATTTGTGTTTATTTGTTTATGCTGTTATAGGTTTATGTATGCATGCGCAACCGGAAGTCGTAAACCGGATGTGGGGGTTACAACACTCGTTACAAAGTCATTTGAGTTTTATAATTATATAGATTCATAAAATTTATGCATACTAAACTTCCATTAAATATGGCAATATTAGTTTTATATAGCTTCAAAAGGTACAGTTTTAATGTACATTTAATGTGAATTTGGAATCAAGTTTTAAAACAGCCATTTTATGGATCTGTTCTTGAGGAAACATTCGAGGCATAATTTTTTTTTTTTTTTTTTTTTACATAGGTATCACCACATTATCAAGGCCAAGAGGCCACTCAAGGATAAGGGTTAAAGAGTGTACAGTAGAAATTGGACAATATAGTAATCATTAGTAACGAAAATTTGGTAAACTTGATAACTTATATGGAACGGCTCATCAAGAACTTATTTACTTTAGACTTGAACACAACCATATTGTAGTCAGCCGGAAAGCAGGAAAACGGAAGACAATTCCACAGGCGTGCAGTTCTAAGAAAGAAGCTTTGTTCATGGAATCTACGTTTAGGTTTAGGCACAGATAAAGAGTGGGGGGAATTATTGATAGTGTTTACAGCTAGACGAGTGTTTCTTGTGAAAGTTTGGCGAGGGGGGACCATAGATTGAAGCTCAGTCGAACACTTTCCATGAAAATAACGAATTTGTTAATTAAAAAGCTCAATGTGGAAATTTATAGTGGATTTATATTGATAGCTGAATAGCAATTTTGAACTTTTAAATGTGTTGGAATCTGTATGAATCAAATTGGGTATTCTTACAAAAAAAACAAAAAAAAAAACAAAACAAACAAAAAAAAACAAAAGGTGTTTCTTGGCTCCACAAACGCTTGACTTTTTGAGAGAAAAAGAAATGAATGTATTGAATTGTTGTGAACTACAAAAAGTTTCTATTAGAACAAGAGAAATTTTTATTTAGGAGAGGATTCATACCTTTTCAAAGATATACACACCCATAAAAGATGAGGGATTTTAAACTTCAAATCTTTACTGCATTAATTCGTTGCATAAAAAAAAAAAAAAAAAATGCTATTACTTACCATATTAAAAACATTGCCTTCAAATTTTTGTCTACATCTTTCTTCAAGGAAATATATTCTCACTTTCAGGCCAAAATTTTCTTTTTTAAGTTCTTCTATCAACTGAAAAATACAAATAAAAAGAAGATTAAAACGAATGGGCAGAATTAAAATAATTCTGAAAAGTAAAAAAAAAAATGAATGTTCAGTCAATTGAGAAAATATTGCTAGAGATCAATATACAACTGCTGTCTCAAGGTCTACACAAAAGATCATTTCTTGGCTGGGGAACAGTAGAATGTATAATGTCAGGTGTATTTTTCAACTCCTCCTGGACTGTGTCTATGTTTTTTTTATTTTTGTAATGGCATTAAACAAAGATGAGTTGAGTTGGTTCCAAATGAGTTCACTGCATTATTCTTAGAATGTATTTAAGTGGATGACCATTTGGGAATACTAGGTTTTGAATGTAAAATAGAGTTTTTTAGCCTTGCAAGCTGAAATCCAATATTAATCTAAACATAACGAACATAACCGATAGTCCTAGGTTGTGTGTTGCTCATTTATTAAAAGAATACACAAATTAATAATCCTCTTGTGAAGTCACTTGTATATCTACGACCGAGTATATTGAATTGTTTATACTTTTTAAATATATAAATATATAATAACAGTGTCAATGTAACAAATAACATTATATATATATATATATGGCAATTAAGCTACACAGAATATTCCGCGTTTCATCCATGCTAGGATTCATCAGGCTTATGCAAAGAGTTGTGGTTGTCTCGCGTTTTTATATACGCACATTCTATTGAGATTTTAGTTAGCCAATCAGCTTTCTAGTTTCCACCGCACCCTTCCTAATCAGCCAATGAGCAGGCACTTACAGGACAAAGGTCCAGTTGATCTCCGGTTCACCCTTTCCTTTGTGGGTGCTATTTTAGTGGGGAGCATAGATATTTAGTTTTCTAACCTATTTTAAATGTTTTTAACATTTGATTGTATGGCGCCGTATACCATAAGTAGACTCAGTAATAACTCGAACAATGAAAATATATTTAACAGGTCAATGCATTATACGAAACAGCCCTAAAAAATAATGGATGCAAAAATATTGATATCAAATATAAGCAACAAAACACCAATAACTATAATAAAATTAAAAATAGAAGAAAAAGAAATATAATCTGGTATATAGTGCCATACAATCAAATGTTAAAAACAAAACTTGGCAAGAAATTTCTAGATCTCATCGAAAAGCACTTCCCCGTAACCAATCCCTTACACAAAATTTTCAATAAAAATAACCTAACAGCTGCTGCAAAAATTTAGAGATGATAATTAAAGCACATAACAAAATATTAAATAAAAGCAATGAAAACAACAACAAAATAAACAATAAAAAAAGTGGACACCATGACAAAAATAAAACTAACACAAAGGACACATATGTTACTAGTAGAAATAATAATAATAAACCAACTCCAGACAACCATACTAGAAATAATAAAAATACTAATAATGAATAAGATAAATGCAACTGCAGATCCCACACATTTTGCCCACTTCAAAAGAAATGTCTAATCAAAAGCATAGTTTACTAGGCCACAATATTTGCAAAAGAAAACCCAAATAACAAGAAATATTATGTAGGTAGGACTTCCTTAGATTTCAAAACCCAATATTATGACCACAAAAGTATATTAAAAAATAAAAAGAAAACAATGAATGAAAACAACTCTAGCAAATAAATACTGGGAACTCAAAGAAAGTGGACGTTCGCTGGTAGTCGAATGGAAAATAGTAAGACAAGCAAACACATGTAGGGACCTAGATGGTCCATGTAGATTATGCCTTCATGAAAAATTTGTATCCTATATTTTAAAGAACCTCAACATCTATTAAACTGTAGGAGAATAAACTTTACTCTAGGATAGCGATACAAAATAATTTTAAAATTAATAATAGCAATAGAAAATAAATTAATAAAATAAACATACATATACATAAATTATCATATAAACTAACAGAACCCCCCCTCCAAAAAAAAAAACAACACATTTAACCTACATTTAAAATAGGTCAGAACTAGATATCTATGCTCCTTGCTAAAATAGCACACACAAAGGAAGGGGTGAACTGAAGGTCAACTGGGTCTTTGTCCTGTAAGTGCCTGCTCATTGGCTGATTAGGAAGGATGTGGTGGAAACTAGAAAGCCAATTGGCTAACTAAAAACTGAGCGTTTTATTATTTCTAATCGCCACTTTGAAAAATCACTCGCAAATACAACTGTTTCACTTAAAATGTAAAGCCCTGTAAATAGAAACGGTTGAAATGTACTCCAGTTTTTGAGATTACTTCAGCTTAACTGGAGAATTGAGTGAATGCAGAAACAATTTGAATTACAATTCATAGTTTTGTCATCATTGCAATCAACTTGTGATATAGTATATTGTCTGATGAAAACACTTTTTTCTTCTTCATTTGTGGCCATTCTTTGGGGTGCTTTCACCTGCTGCTGCCCACTTAGGCGACTTTTGATTTGACTGCGATGTGGTGAATCCATGTTCCATTCGTTGTCATATCGATAAAAGAAAAAAACCTTTTGTTGCAGTGAAACAGTTGCAGACAACATTAATTTGTCAACGTTTTTGATGAATTGTGAGCAAATGCAGCACCCACTTTGAACACTGCTTTCTCACTGACAAATGTTCATGCAAAAGTGGTGCCTTCTGATATCTTCAACTCTATTTCGCACAACAATTTATGATAAGTCAAAATGAATTCATGGACTTGTTTAATGTTTTTCTGAACAACTGTATTTGGGTGTCATTGAGTACTCAACATCATTTATGCTTGTACAACCATGTTTAAAATCAGCATATAATCTTGTGGTTAAAATATTCAAGTGGTAACTGTACAACAGTTAAACTATGCTTTGCTTTGAAGTAACAATTTCTCTGGGTTAAATTCGACATACTGTCAAGATTCACTACTCAAAATTCAACACTGCTGGCAAAAACTCGTCACACCACAACTTGACAATCTGCTGTCAAAAACTTAACTTCAAAATATGATGCATTACTGACAAAACTTGCTACTCCCAACATCCAAATCCCAAATCCACCAAGTTTATGAAAAAAAAACCCCAAAAAACATTAAAAAAAAACAAAACAAAAAAAACAGGATTTTTTTTTTTAAACTGGAAGCATTGCTTATTAGGTGACAATATCACAAGCATATAAAGAGAAAAGACAGCCCTTTTTCCCTCTTTTCTTCCATTTTTTTGACTGCACAAAAACAGGTTTGTAACAATTTTTGAGACATTTACTCACAGAAGAGTAACTTAGCTTACCTTTGGTAACATTTCAGACCACAAATCTCTAAACTATTGTTTATGATAAAACAGTTTTAAAAAAAAAGAAAAAAAAAAAGAAAAAAAAAAAGAAAAAAAAGAAAAAAAAAGAAAAAAAAAAAACCCACTTATCAGCCAATTGCTTTGTTTGGACAATATTTTTCCCCCCATCAGAAAACAAAAGTTTTTGTCAACTCAAAAAACTTCAGATTTCCCCATTTTGAAAATTTACAACAGTAACTTCACTTAAATAAACTTTAATTGGTAAAATAATGATAAACTAATTGAGCTCAAATTTTGACACATGCTATTTAAATAAATATCAATAAAAACCATATGTGAGGTCCAGGACTTACTGAATGATGCATTACGTAGATATATTTTCTTTCTTCAACAGATGTTTTGCTCTTCAATATGGTTCAAAACAATACACACAATAAAATATTAATCAACCTGATGGAAACACAAGCTGAGCAAGTGAAAAATTTAATCTCACCATGACTTTTTTTTTTAAAATTTTGCACAAATAGAGAAAAAATGAAATAGAGAAAAAATGAAATAGAGAAAAAATGAAATAGAGAAAAAATGAAATAGAGAAAAAATGAAATAGAGAAAAAATGAAATAGAGAAAAAATGAAATAGAGAAAAAATGAAATAGAGAAAAAATGAAATAGAGAAAAAATGAAATAGAGAAAAAATGAAATAGAGAAAAAATGAAATAGAGAAAAAATGAAAAAAAGAAAAAATGAAAAAAAGAAAAAATGAAAAAAAGAAAATATGAAAAAAAGAAAATATGAAAAAAAGAAAAAAATGAAAAAAAGAAAAAAATGAAAAAAAGAAAAAATGGAAAAAAGAAAAAATGGAAAAAAGAAAAAAATGGAAAAAAGAAAATGAAAAAAAGAAAAAAATGAAAAAAAGAAAAAAATGGAAAAAAGAAAAAAATGAAAAGAAAAAATGAAAAAAAGAAAAAATGAAAAAAAAAATTAAAAAAAGAAATGAAAAGAAAACATTAAAAAAAAGAAAAAATGAAAAAAATGAACAGAAAAAAAAAAAATGAAAAAAGAGAAAAAATTAAAAAAAGAAAAAATGAAAAAGAAATGAAAAAAAAAAGAAAAAATGAAAAAAAGAGAAAAAAGAGAAAAAAAGAAAAAGAGAAAAAAGAGAGAAAAGAGAGAAAAGAGAAAAAAAAAGAAAAAGAGAAAAGAGAAAAAAAAGAAAAAGAGAAAAGAGAAAAAAAAGAAAAAGAGAAAAGAGAAAAAAAAGAAAAAAGAGAAAAAAGAGAAAGAAAAAAAAGAGAAAGAAAAAAAAGAGAAAGAAAAAAAAGAGAAGTGCTAACAAATGAACGATTTGGGGGACAATTTTACCCCTATAATGCCCCCTAGCATGGCAACCAGAGTTATCTCAGAAAATCCGTTCTGGCAAAAATTTACTTTCATCATGACTAATGTTTATGTAAAAAAATAAAAATCCAAGAAAAAGAATTGAGAAAAGTGCAAACAAACGAACAGGAGTGAATTACTAGGTCCAATTCCTCCTTTGTTGGGGAACCAATAAAACAAATGAAGAGAGTTGCAAAAATTCGAACTTTCACACCATTACTTAATACACACAACTCTGAAAATAAAATTATTCAGAGCTAATATATATTCCAATAAGCAGAAGTCTAAAACACTTGGGTTTCACCATACAAGGATTGTTAGGTCAACTCAAAATGATTGAATCAAATGAATATATACACATAAGACATAAGATTCTGCCTATTTATTTGAATATCTACTCAAGCAGCAACTACAAGAACATAATTCGAATAAGAGCATTTCTAGATGGAACTTGCAGAGTTTATCCAAAGACAAAAACTAATTGAGAAAACTGATTCACTAGAAATCACCATCACTCCTTCAGTTAGCATAGAGAAAACTTTTTTGACCAGTGCTACAGTTATATATAACCACACTGAGGGGTCTTGGTTAAGATGATACCTAATGCAGATATTAAAAAATATCTATTATAAATAATTACTTAAAGATTCTATCGAGCACTCTCTAAGAATAATATGAAAAACTAACTAGAGCAATACTGCAAAAAGTTTCTTTCTTTTAAGTATGACAAATCCTCTCAGAAGGCTTACTATGGTTCTTAAACGAATAAGAATATTTGCCTGTCTATGTCATGTAGCTGTCTTAGCGACCATATGGGTGAAGACAGCTGATAGTAGTGAAAAACTATTTTAGTCGAGGGGTTGAATCCAGAGACCAATGCTACACACACTGATAATCTTGGTTAAAAGAAAACATGAATGTGGATATTAAATATATTATAAATCTCGTACATAAATGAATTGAGTCAACGTTTTTGTTTTTTTTTTATACTGGTTATGTGTACGTGATATCAATTACAAGGCTAACTATTTTGCATATTAAGTTTTGGAAAGTACATTTTATTAATTAACTATTATTTATCTTTCTTTTTTTTTTAAATTCAATCATTATTTTTATAACAAATAGTTGTGTTTGACAATATTGTTTTATTCTTTCAAATGTTTAGCATCTGTGTTCTAATATAGTTAGTTTTACCTTCAATTATATTTGAAACTACAATACAGTGACATTAACTACGTCGCTAGGACTATTACTGAATAAATACACAATGCTTTGAGCTTGACCAAACTGACTGCATTTAATTAATCCCGACGCACTATATACTAATAGTTTTTTTCTCATTACGGTACAAGCACCCTTGCTGGATTGCTACGTATATCCAATATGTACTTTGCCTCCAAGATGACTGCCTATATCTGATTTGCATGTTAAGTTAAAAAAAATTTTTTCTTTTCTCAAACTAAACGTTACTTGGCACTCAAAACTCTTATAATTAATCCTAACTGTATTCTGTAAGTTTAATCCTCTCCTGAAAACTAACAATCTGCTCTACTCTCCAAGTTGCCACTAACGCTCATACAATACACCTGACTTAGATGGGGGTATTTAGCTTTCAGCCCTTAACCTTTGCATGCTGACCAATTGGAAGTCATGATCACTAAACATCTGTACATTTCTACCCCTCAAGCATGCATTAGTCTATTCTTATCCAGGTGGATACTCACTAACAACAGTCTGTACTTAGATATACAACTATCTATATTACATAGCAATAGCTGTCCCTTCCTTAGCTAAGCAATGTTAAATACAAAAACTGAACCGTTACTCTATAATGCAAAATACAACTTCCTGATTTTTAAACAAAAGCTGAAGAGATCTTCATTAGAAATGGTAACCTACTTAATACCTACAATCTCCATATATTCGCATCTACTAGAAATATGCCCATATATCTATTTATTGTACTATACATACTGTATACGACAAAGCATAATTTACTCACAATTATACATGTACTTCATATCAAAAATGACGTTACTTGTATCTATTGAATATACAACTTAACCCTCCTGCTATCTAAAATATCCAGAACTTGTACAATTTTTTCTAGTTAATTCGTAATACCATACCATTCTGCAACGCATTATCCTATTCCTAAGTCAACATAAAAATAAGAAAAGGAAACTTCTTTTTTTTTTTTTGACATAAAGAAAAAAACAAACGAGGTTAACTCTTTCCAACAGACCTGTTTGCAAATATAGCTGCTTCCACTGCATGAACTCTTACTCAGCCCCTCCTCCAGTAACAATGAAATAGCAATGCCCTGTAATCACTTTGAGGAGTATAATTTTTCAGTTGATATATAACCCTTTTAAACTAACCCGTTAACATTAACCACCAACGCGGGGGCGCAGAAATACCTGGATTAGGACCCAGGCGCGGGGAAAACCCTCTCGATGCTGATGGACCCATAGATCTTCCCAGGTCATCCCTCTAGGAGAAGGAAAACTCTGAAGCTAAACCTAAGGGGAGGAAGGCCTCTCCAGTCTTGGATGACAACCTTCCTAGAGCTGGTGACTCAAACAAATTACCGGTCTGCAAACCTAAACTGCTTAAGGAGTAGGTAGGCACTATCGCCCGGCCTTTGCCTATTAGAGGTCGAATCACGGGGAGTTGACAGACCTTCAGTGGTTGATCTTGTTTCCTGACTAGGGCAATGAACGCCGTTTTCCCCACTCCCGACACATCCCATCCCCTAAACTGGGCACTTGGGAGTGCTTGAATGCCATAATGCCAGTACAAGTAGATTGGGTTGACCATCGTCTGATGGGTTGAGAGTAACCGATAAACAGTTCCTGGCTGCTGTTCCCGACTGGTAGTACAGGCGCCCTAACTCTTTGGTAGCGCTTAGAGTGGCTGCTTCATCAACAGTTGTATAATATCGGGTTGTTTGTAGTGCCATGTCATGCATGGAAAGGGACCCTGCACTCATCCCCGGTGGGCTATCCTCAGGCCACAATCCTAGTAGATGGCAGGACAACTGATGGTCTGCTTGTGTTGCAGGTCTGGTATTCTGCATAACCACTTGTTCAGCATCCCTTACCTAAACTGAAACTCTTAAAAAAAAAAAAAAAAAAAAAAAAAAAAAAAAAAGACAGTACAATAAAAAATTACGCTAAAACCAGGCCCAAACTCAAACAAAAACAACCTGCCTTCTCCCTTGAGGCTTGCATTTACGAACATCCATGGGCTTAGAACTAATTTAAATGATGTTGAAGCATTTCTCCTTACAAACACCCCGGATATCTTAGCACTAAGTGAGACTAACCTACACTCATCCCCTCTAACTACTTTAACATGCCTGGCTATCTCCCACTCTGTCGTAAGGACTCTGACAGACATATGCACGGATTTGGAGTCTACATTCGTAACACCCTCCCCTTGACTAGAGAAACAAAGCTAGAATCGGACAATCAAGCCATTATGTGCTTTAAACTAAATATACAACATAACATTAGCTACTTTTATTTTCTCTACCACTCTCCCTTAACCCAGGACTGCACCATAATAAACAAAGTCGCTGACTGCATAGGCACAGCACTCTCCCTCTACACTAGCACACAAGTACATGTATTTGGTGACTTTAATGTTCACCACAAAAACTGGCTTGGATTCTCTACTTACAGACGCAGCGGGCAGCACAACACATAGCTTTGCTATATCTCACCCCCTATCACAAATGATTACGTTTCCCTGACCAGCAAGAACAACATGCTTCACTTCTAGATCTGTTTCTGACCACAGTTCTCGAGGATTCTATAACAAATGCTGACAGCCCACTCGGGAACACTGATTATGCAGTGATAATGGTCGAAATCACCCTAAACTCTAGACCCAAAACTGAAGAGCCAGTGCTCAAAACAACGAGATAATATAAAAGGGCTGACTGGGAAGCCATCAGAGATCTTATCAGATGCCCGATGGGGAAATATTTTTTCTCTTCTTGCTGAACAGTGCGCAAATGAGACTACTGAATGGTTCAAAACAGTAATTGAAGCACATGTTCCCATGCGGAAATTTTATAGCAAGCCCCACTTTCCCCAATGGTTTACTTCTACTTGCGCAACTGCCATTGCTCAAAGTCAGCATGCATACTGCAGATTTAACCGACATAAGTCCAGTTCAAACAGACAGAAGTATATAGAAGCTAGAAGTATCATTAAGAAAGAAATAGCGACAGCTCAGAGAGAAAAAACGCATAAAAGCACAAAAATTAGAAATGCATGACTTCTGGAAAATCTAAAACAGTGTTGTAAATAATGGGCAATCGACAATTCCCCCACTAACCAACAATCACAAGGTTGTTTGCTCAGCAACCGACAAGGCTAATATGCTTGCCAGTCGGTTTGCCTCAAACTCCACACTGGACCCTTCCAACCACCACCTGCCTGACTGACTTTCCTTTGCGGCAGACGCCCCGCTAGATGATCTAAAAATCACCCCTGCTCAGGTGCATGCTATCATAAAAAACTGACACTTCAAAAGCATGTGGACCCGATCTCATCCCAGCTGTGCTATTAAAAAAGTGCTCAGCCGAAGTAGTTTCAGTTCTCTCCAAACTCTAGAACAAATGCCTTAATGAATCTTGCTTTCCGGGCTGTTGGAAAACTGCTTCTGTGGTACCAGTATTCAAGAATTCTGGCGAAAGAACTGACCCATCAAATTATCGCCCCATTAGCCTCCTCCCACTTTTCACCAAAATATTTGAGACCATAATTAACCATGCTCTAGTCCATCACCTTACAGATGCTAAACTTCTGACTGACAAACAATATGGATTTAGACAAGCCCGTTCCACAGCAGACATCCTCACTGTAATCTCTGAACATATATACCATTCACTGGACAAAGCGGGGGAGGGTAGAGCGGTAGCTCTAGATATATCTAAGGCTTTTGACAGGGTATGGCATGAGGGTCTCCTCAGGAAAATTAGATCATATGGTATCACTGGTAGAATACTTAACATAATTCAATCCTTCTTAGATTAGAGAAAAATCCAGCTTGTCCTCGACGGTCGTACATCTAAACAATATGATATAAATGCGGGAGTGCCCCAGGGGTCTATACTTGGACCTCTATTTTTCCTGATATTCATAAATGACCTCCCCGACAAAATTTAAATGGGTATATATGCTGATGACACCACACTCTTTAACAAGCATGACAGGAAAACAAATGAACACATATCTAAAGAAATGGCAAAAACACTAGAGGATGACCTCCAATCTGTAGTGGAATGGGGACAAAAATGGATGGTCACATTCAATGCTGCCAAGACTAAACTGGTTTCCTTCAATAATTACAAGAAACCTTCTCTGCCACCAATAGCAATGGCCAGTGACTCTTTATCTGAGAGTACATCTTTCAAACTGATTGGCTTAACGTTCACAGGAAACAGGAGTTGGAACAATTACATTGAAAGCATTGCCAGGGCCGCTGTGAAGAAGGTAGGCTCTCTCTACCATGCTAGAAAACTACTAACACTCGAAAGTATCCTGTACCTCTACAAGGCTACCATTCGCCCATGTATGGAGTATTGCTGTCACATTTGGGGTGGTGCATCTGCTACTAGTCTCACTCCTAGATAAGGTTCAAAAGAGAGTCGCAAATCTGATAGGTCCTGAACTGGCATCTAAGCTTCAGCCTCTGTCCCATCGACGAAATGTTGCATCTCTCTGCCTGTTCTACTAGTATTTTAAGGTGAATGCTCTGGCGAACTGCAGACACTTATGCCCCCATGACAGACACCCACGACAAACCCGACAGGCAGCTAAATCCCACACCCACACAGTAGAGATCCCTAGATGTAAAAGATCTTTACTCCAATAGTTTCTTCCCCAGAACCGCTAAACTCTGGAATTCCATTCCAGGTCCCTGCTTCCCCAACTGTACTGACATGCAGAAGTTCAAGTGTAACGTGAACCGACATCTTGCTGCCCAAATCCCAACATAGTACCCCAGTAGTTGTTGCCCCTGATAGAAGCCCCCTACACCAAAGTGGCAATGTGCGTTGTTTGGGGTGAAAATGTAAAAAAAAAAAAAAAAAAAAAAAAAAAAAATTCCTTTCTTTAGAGGTACTAATTTCATTTTCAACAAGGTATGATCTATTTCTATATTTCAAGTGAAAAGACAAATTGATTTCTTCTTTCTTCAGAAAGATGTCACTATTCATAAATAATAAATAAATAAGAGTTGGATTTTATGTTTATAAAATTATGAATGAAATGTTTATTATTTTGAATTAATATTTTTTTAAATAGTGAATTGTACAAAACAATAATTGCATCCCTCTGCAATATCAAAAATCAGCTAGTGTGTACATATGTGATAAGTATATTTCATAGTTTTTATTATTTTTCCAATAAATTGTTTACCAATTCTGATTTGTTTTTATTATTATTCTAAACTTAGTTCTATGGACTAAAAACCTAAATAATCCTTCATAGGGAGAAAATTTCAAAGTCCACGCAAAACATTGTTTAATAAAAAGTTAAAAACTATCAAATTTGAAGTTTTTAAATCAAATTATTCTTGTAATGTTTTCTGAACTTTGTCAAATAAAATCAAATATTATTCCGATATATGAAAAAAAAATAAAATAAAATAACTATTTGATTTTTAAGAACTTTTAAGTTCAATTGAGAGTAATAAATGTTGCCGGTGAATTACCTAAATTTCTGTTGGTACAAATGTAACAATAATTGCAGATGGTAAGTGTCATTAAATTATTCTACAAGTTGAGAAAATTACATATCTACTTTTAATTCAAAACTTAATATTTAGGTTAAAAATAAATTCATGTCAATTCTAATGTTCAACTCTGGTTTAAATAAATTGCAATAATATATATATATAATCTTTTTTTTTTTTTTCAATTCAATTTTCACCCCAAACAAGGCACAGTGCCACTTTGAAGCAGGGGGCTACTATCAGGGACTTAATTAGCGGGGTCATTATGAAGGGAGATGAGTAGAAAGATGTTTGTTAACATTACACTTGAACTTTTGCATATCATTGCAGTTGGGAAAGCAGAATCCCGGAAGGGAGTTCCAAAGACCCGCAGTTCTGAGGAAGAAACTATTGGAGTAAAAGGCTTTCTTGCACCTAAGGATCTCTACTGTAAAGGGATGAGACTTAGTAGCTTGTCGGGTTTGTCGGGGGTAGTTACGTCGGGGAGGTACAAGTGTTTGCAGTTCGTCAGAGCATTCACCATTAAAGTATTTGTAGAACAGGCAGAGGGATGCAACATCTCGTCGATGGGACAGAGGCTGAAGCCTAGATGACAGTTCAGGACCTATCAGGTTGGCAACTCTCTTTTGAACCCTGTCCAGGAGCGAGAGACAAGCAGCAGATGCACCAGCCCTGATGTGACAACAGTACTCCATACATGAGCGAATGGTTGCCTTATAGAGGTATAGGATACTGTCAGGCGTAAGTAGTTTTCTAGCACGGTAGAGGGAGCCAACCTTCCTTGCAATGCCCTCAATGTATCTATTCCAGTTCATATTCCCTGTAAACGTTAGGCAGAGGAGTTTAAAAGAAGTACTTTCAGGCAATGTGTTCTTGGCCATTGCTATTGGTGGTAGAGAAGGTTTCTTGTAGTTATTGAAGGAAACAAGCTTAGTCTTAGCAGCATTGAATGTGACCAACCATTTTTGTCCCCATTCCACTACGGATTGGAGGTCATCCTTTAGTGTTTCTGCCATTTCCTTGGATATGTGTTCATTTGTTTTCCCCTCATATCTGTTATAGAGAGTGGTGTCATCGGCAAATATACCCATCTCCGAAACAATTTTATCAGGGAGGTCGTTTATGAATATCAGGAATAATAGAGGTCCAAGTATAGACCCCTGAGGTACTCCCGCATTTATGTCATATTGTTTGGATGATTTTTCTATTATCTAAGAAGGATTTAATTACATTATGAATTCTTCCAGTGATTCCATATGATCTAATTTTCCTTAGAAGACCATCGTGCCATACCCTGTCAAAAGCCTTAGATATATCAAGGGCCACTGCTCTACCCTCCCCTGTTTTATCCAATGAACGGTATATACGTTCAGAAACTACAGTTAAGATATCTGCTGTTGAACGGGCTTGCCTGAATCTATATTGTTTGTCAGTCAGGAGTTTAGCAGCTGTTAGGTGCTGGACTAGGGCTTGATTAACTAAGGACTCAAATATTTTGGCGAAAAGCGGGAGGAGGCTAATGGGGCGATAATTTAGTGGGTCAGTTCTTTCACCAGAATTCTTGAAGACTGGTACCACAGAGGCGGTTTTCCAGCAGTCGGGAAAACAAGATTCGTTAAGGCATTTATTGTAAAGTTTGGACAGAACTGGAGCAACCTCGGCAGAGCATTTTTTTAATAGCACAGCCGGGATGAGATCTGGTCCACATGCTTTTGAGGTGTCTAGGTTTTTTTATAATAGCATGCACCTGAGATATCTATATAATAAAGTTGATTTTTCCCATCCATATTGACATAATAGCTTAATAACCCAAACCATCATATGCTAATCTATTATGCAATGCAATTAGCCTAAGCCATTATTCATGTCAGAAATCATGTATTAATTTCGCCTTCATTCCACATTATGTTTTATTCCAAATAGCCCCCCCCCCCCACAAATTCTAAAGAAAAGGTGGTTTCCTTTACTTGCTACTATTTTTCCATTATCACTATAACCAGATTATCATGTTCTATTTTTGATGGAATAAAAAATAAAGGAACACTGGTTATTCTAGAATACTTTCACAAAAAACAACAAATGTTCACTAAGAGTTCAAACATGTATGTCAATAGCTTCTGGTTATTTTTTATTATATCCCTCCATTAGAATTGATACTCTAACATTTATTTACTTCAATAAAAATAATATTTCTTTTCAACAATGCAAGGAGACATTATGATTGTATAACAAAAGAATATTAGATTAGATGTTACATGCACAGACTTAGCCATAGTAAGTACACAACACTATTCCAATATTATTGTCCCTTTCAAGCATTTTTCCAAATTATTTCTTTGCAAATTGCCCCAGTTGATGACTTTTCTTTCCCTGACCAAGAACATAACAGATGGTGGATACTATAAAAATAGGTTACAAATGTTTATTGATGCAACTAAGTCCATGCTTATGTTACTAAACTACAATGTAACACATGGTCATATATTAAATTTGGAGTTGTTTTTCAGTGACTTAAGGAATATCAAATTGGATGTCAAATTAATTCCAAATTCCAGGCCACTTTTATGACTAATCGTGGAATAAAGGAATATCAGATTGGATGCCAAATACAGAACCCATTAATTGTAGTGAACATGACAAAATATTCCACTATTTAAGAAATTTTCACAATTATTTTAACTTTTCATGCACACATTTTCTTGGCAAATTGCTTCAGTTGAGGAGGATTTATTTTTCCCCTAATGAAGAGCAAAACAGATGATGTATGGTATCAGAACAGATGATATATGTATTTCAGTGTGTTTAAGAATTGTTTTTAAGCTAATACTTTTATTTAAATTATTTTTTTATACAAGTCACTAACAGACTTCACTCATTTTCCTTGAATATCACCCAATGAAATATGTCATCGTTATCTAAGAAATAAGCTAATAATACTAGCATATTTACTCATTTAAAACGTGTTTTCCTTCTGATTTCATACATAATACTTAAGTTAATCAGCAGTTCTTTACATGCCTTCCACTAACTGCCCCAAATTTAAATATTTGCCAATTTTTCAATATCTTTTCCATTTTGGTTTATTTTATTTTCCTTTTTAAAATGTATTTACTATTAACACAATGTATTAATATATATTGGATTTTTTTTTTTTTTAAGAAATCAAACTATAAATGTAAACAATATTTTTTAAAGTTAAATCATTTTTCTATTTCCCCTGTGCAACACCATAACACAAGTTCTCCTAATGTAGAATAATCTAGAAACAAAATTGCAAATTATAAACAAGTTTCATTTTTTTATTTAATATAAAACAGAGTCATATATGAAAATAATGTCCTTTGGTTTAAGAGCATAAATGAAGCACGATACAGATTTTTGTTATTAAACTCCAAACCAGAAATTACTTTCTCAACAGCAGTTTAAAGGATTCAACATTACATTTGAATATCAAAGCCATCTTAATCTATTATTAATATATTTAAAAAAAAAAAAAAAAAAAATAGCTGACATTGGTTTACTTTGTGAGCTTCAAAAATTCAAAAGTAATTCTGAAACCTTTAAACTATGCATTGTAAATTAATTTCTAACTTGAATTAAAAAATTGCAGATAAAATTCAAGTATTATGGCTCTTTTATGTTATTAAATAATGCACATTTCTCCATCATGATAAAGACATTTTGACAATTTTACATAGGCATAAACAAAAGGAGCCAATATAATTGATGTTAAGTGTTAGTCTTTTCAGTCAAATACATTCAGTTATAAATAACTTATAATGAGTTTTTCATTTTTATTTTTTATTCAAGTGAGGAGTTGGAATTCAGCATTTTATGCAGACATTGAGAAAGTGTTGAGAAAAAAAAAAAAAAAAAAAGAAACAAAACAAAAACGTCATGAGAGTGCCTAATTTGACAACAGTGGTAAAAGCTAGAAAATGCTGATAATAAACAATTGTAATATATAAACACACAAAAATGATGCAAGCCTCCGTTCAGTCTCGGAAGACAATGGATACCTCCTGTAAGTGTAGATGCACATGTGATTATGAGGCAAGGGTTGTGCAATCTTCAACCACACCTCTACAATAATAACAAATAATATTGCATCTGGAAATGATGAGTTATATTATTTTATCACAACTCAATTATTATAGCACAAACTTTATTATTCAAAAATTATGTATTCCTCATTCATAGCCAAATTTTGAGACTTCATGACAACTGACCATTATATAATTAAAAAATTTACAAAACAATCATTGAAGTTTAAAAAGTAAAAGAATGAAGAATCTGTTATTCAAAAAGCAATAATGATGAACTATAAACAGATTGAAAATGGTGAATAAATTTTATGCACTATCGATTTTTCTAAGAATAAAAACGATCAGCAAATAATTTTTTATATTAATCAAGCACTGATACAATAAAAGTATGAACATTGTTTTGTAGAGAAATATTGTATTTATAAACCACTTTGAAAGGTTGAAGAATTGGTTTGAATTCAAATCTGCATATGTTATTTCAAATAACACTATATATTAGTTCAATTATCCATCGATACCTGCAGCTTCACGGAAACACCGGAAGTCCAGCTCATTAGATTAAAGAATACAGAGGAGAATCATTCTTCAGCCTATGGTCTAAAATTGATTATACAAAAACACATCATTATACTAATATATCAACCCATAGGGGAGCACATATATTTGCTCTCCTATGAATGGAGCAAATAATGATTTCTGCGATACTTTTCTATAAAAAGTATCAAGTACCTTAAGCTAGCAGTATCATAAAAATATATAAATAAATGAATGGCTACAAATTTATACAATTTCTCCCACAGCCACTAGCAGTTTCATTTGTTCAGTCAGTAGAACACCAGATGTCAACCACTGCGGTTTCACTCATCTAGGCATACTAAAAGGGTTATAGATGCAGCAAA
Organism: Euprymna scolopes; assembly: GCF_053919585.1. Lineage (NCBI taxonomy): Eukaryota > Metazoa > Mollusca > Cephalopoda > Sepiida > Sepiolidae > Euprymna > Euprymna scolopes. Next base: position 95,939,265 of record NC_136500.1, on the reverse strand, counting down.
ACAAGTGTTTATGGATATATATATATACACACCTCATGAAAATGATTTGTACTAATATTATTATATGACCACTTAAAATTAAATTGAGGTACCAAGTTGATTGTTCAAAATGTAGATGTTCACTTAAAGAGACAGAATCTTTTAAAAAAATTCTCTCAATTGGAATGCATGAGATAGTAGTTAAATGTTTGACATCCGCCCTATCGCAACTACAACAAAATAAGAAAATTTCAAAAACAAACTAATGCTATATACAGAAAAGTTTTCAAAATGTACAAAATCACCACTGAAGTTTGAATAAGTTAGACTTTATAAAATTAATAGAATCAAGTATTTGTTTTCAAAAAGAGCAATTATGATAAACTTAAGTGTGAATAAGTTGAATCTACTTTCACAAAAAAAATTGTAAGAAAATATAGGATTGCTAATTATTTTTACTTTTTAATGAAATTTATAAACATGAGTGACACATAATTTACAATTTTGCAAGCATTGACTGATACAATAAAAAATAGGAAAAAAAAAATTTTTTTTTTTTTTTTTTTTTTAAATTTTCTCTAGATTTTCTAAATATTATTTTCAAAATACAGAGCAATAGTCAGAGTCAGAATAATTAATAAGAAAATCTACATCAATTTAAAAAAAAACATAATACTTACTTGCTCGCACTCCTTCATTGTATTTGCTCTCATGGGCGTCAGTTGATCACTTATGATAGGAGGAACTACTATAAACAGAAAAAAAAAAAATTAGAACTTTTTTTCACATAATCATATTATGCATTATTAAAATGGCATATGACCTATTATGGAGAACAATCATTCATGAAGTTTTCTTTGACAACAGTTTAAAAGCAAACCTAATGAAAAAACAAAAGCATACTCAAACTCTACAATGCATTCCTCTTTTACATTATTTTCATTCAGAATCGCTATTTCATTCAAATACTAACTTTCCATATTTCCAACATAGAAGGTAAGAGTTGTTTTGTACACCATGATCAACTGTAAAGCAGGAATAAAACTGAAATGAAATCTTAAAAGGATTTCCACCATTTTATACCTACTGTCAAAAAAATTAGAAGTAAAACAATTCAGTCTCAAATTTCATTCTCTGAACTTACAATGAAACCATAATATCAATAAACAAATTAGTTTCAGATTGTTTATAAATAGTGGTTAAATAAATACATGCATTTAACACATTTCAAAATAAACTTTTTTTTTTCACATCTAAAATTGTCAGGGAGTTTGAGTGGAAGTGGAAGGATTTTAGCTAAACAAAGTGTAATTTGTTTGATAGTATGGTCAGACTGGCAATAGTGGATTCAATGAGCCAGTGAATATTTTTATCATGAGTTGGACATTAAAAAGTAGCAAGATATTTTTTAATGACAATTTTTAAGAATGCTAAAACTTAATATTATTAGTGCAGTTTGCAGTTATATTGTAAATTGTTGTTTTAAATTAAGAGTTTCTTGCGTTTTAATTTTAAAATTTATTTAAAAAATTGTAAAAGCAATATCTATATATATTTATATTGCTGCGATTCTCATTTCTACTTTAGATGGATTGTACCAAAATTAAAACATCTAAAGAAGTTATTTTTGAGATAAAAACATGTTAAAACGCACTGTTAGAAAAGTATGATCAATATTTGGCTAAGATAAATTCTCAGGAGAATTGAATTATTATTACAGCAGACATTTGTTTTATTCGCTTTGTTTTTTTATTGCAAACTGAGATGATAAACACAGAAAAAAAAATATACAAAACTTTTTTCACTGAAAATAGAAATTGTGTTTTCAAATACAACACTTGCAAGACATCCTGTGACCTGTAAAATAAATGCTTTTTCATGACTTGGATTAAAGTTTAATCATGAAACATTTAAATAAATTGTCAACAGTGAATACATACCATTTATTAACAATTTGGTAAAAAAAAAAAAAAAAAAAAAAAAAATTAAAAAAATACATTTCAGAATTTTTGAGATGAGGATTTGCTAATTTATAGGCACTTTTGCATAATTTGACCCGAATTCTTGTGAATTCCTGTGAAGCATGGATCGAGCGAGACCAGCAATCATCGGTGTCAACCGAGCGTCGTAACAGACGCAGACTAATTAAAAAAAAAAAAAAAAAAAAAAAAAAAAAAAAAACGGAAAAAAAAAAAATACAAATAATCAAAAATAACAAAAAACCTACCTTGAAAAATGAAAATATCTTTTTATTATATCGTTTTCTTTCTTTTTTCTTCAAGAAAAGATTTTTTAACCGTATAATTGTTAGGTGTAAGTATAAGCCCCCCCCCCCCCGAGACTTTTTGTTCAGTCTTTTTTTTGGGGGGGGAGGGGAGATTACACAGAAATTTAAAAACAGTCATGCAAAGATGAGAAATACACATACACCTGAAAAATAGTTACATAATTTTATTAATATAGAAATTACTTTATTCCTTAAGTTCATTTTATAACAGATTGGATTAAATGATTCAAAATACTTATATAAAAACTCATTTGAATAAAACATTTAAAAATGTAATGTTTGAAAAATAAGTGTTCCTTTAAAGGCATAACATAAGTAAAAAAAAAAAAAAAAAAAAAAAAAATAGCAATAAAATATTAATGAGGGCTTTTTAGAGTTTCTAACTCAACAATCAATTTTGAATACTACAAAAGCAATGTAATATACACATTTGCTTTTGATCATGGAAGAAAGGCAGATGTATTTGAGAAGTAATCTGATCTTTATAATACAAACAGGAACAACAGTTTTCTTCAAATAATGTTTATATAAAGAAAATAAAGTTGAGTAGAAAAACAGAAATAGAGAATTTAAAGAAAAGGATATATTTATATCTTACTGTGACATTGATTTCAAATCATTTAGTCATCTATAATATAAATCTCACCTATCTGTTTAAATGCATGTATGTATGTTTGTATGTCTGCCTAAAACTTTCAACAGCGGCAACGGATTTTAAGGAGTCAGTATCATTTTGAAGCTCGACCTTTCGGACGACAAATATCGAAAAATTGGCTAAAACATTAATTCCTTCACCCTCAACTGGACACTTTTCTACAAGGGTGGGGGGCGCTTTTTTCGCAGATATTTAAAAAAAAAAATATGGATTTAATATTTTGAAATCATTTTCAAATAAAATGTATAGCTAATTAGGGTGTGGAATAAAAAGAATGCTCAAATGGCTAAAATTTGGGTGTGGCATATGAAGTTTTTTTTTTATTCACAAGAAATCATTTCCTTGATAATCCATGAGACTGGAAAATCTATGCTTACATGTGAAAATAAAACAAATTTGTAAAACTGATTTTTACATATTTAAATGTCAAGTGTTTTGTAACCCATAAAGGAACATTACCAGGTAATAATTTTAGAAACTTTTTCTTTGAATGCAAATTTTAGAAAAAAAACGTTTTGTAAACAAAATATCTACATATACATTTTCATATTAAAAAGTACATATACAGAGGTATATGGAATTATTGGTATATAACCAATCGCCAATTGTTGACCAAGTTTTGTGTTCTGGTCAACAACTCGTATAGTTCTTATTCTCTCTCTCGCATACACTTGGTAGTCCAAGCATATTAGAAGAGTCAAGTCAAAAGTACTTTAGCTGCTGAAACTTTAGTCATGGTTTACATGACAGAAGCCTGCATTTTTTGTAGAAAACTTGTTAGAAGTATTACAATTGAAAGATAATATTGATAACATCAAGATATTCTGCAAAACAGACAATTCCTGTACATTCCTCCACTCAAATTTTCAATAGACTCTGCACAGAGATATCTATTTTGAAAGAAATGATTGACAGAAAAGAAATTGCAGAGATCTCTTGGATATCAACTGATGTACAAATTGCTGACTCCTTGAAAAAGAAAGGAGTGCCATCATATTTAAACCAAAGGAATCATCTGTATAATGTAAATAGCCCCCCCCCCTTCCAATCCCCCTTTTTTTCTCAAGATTGTGATACTAAATTGAAAAGAAAAGAGAGGAAGAACTGTTAATATGTGTAAGTGATCTCTCCTGAAGATTCTCCCAGTTGGTGAAACTGCTTCCGGATGGAAGTTGTATGACATCCATTAAAGATAGCTACTAATGTGTCAAAATTGAAATAAATTGGAACTTGGGAGGTATTATTCCTATGCATGTACAAATATATATTTATATCTTTAACAACATATAATAGAAACAAATATATTCTTCATTATCAAAGTCAGTTATTTACATGTGTATATTTTACTTTATACATAGTTAACAGTCCTCCATTTTTCAATTAACAATTCTGGTCATATTACATAGAATGTATCAAAAAACATTAGAATTTAACAGCATATTCCAACAAAAATTGAGAATGGTAATTTCTGTTTTATAGAACATCTGATAAATCTTCAATAGAACATGTAAAGACAAAGAGTCAGAATTGCTCTAAAGGATGTAATGTACTTACTCTATATATTAAGCAAGTTGCACTATTATCGAAATGTGCCTGATATCATTTATATTATAAAACCTTCTCTTTGTGAACAAAGATATTAAGTGATCTCAATTCAGTAATGAACTTACAAAGTATGTAGAAGATTTTTGTATTCATTTATTTAATTTTTAAAAAGTTATCTTTTTTTTTTTTCACAAGTTTATCACATGTAATACTTTTTTTTTTTTTTTAAGTGAAGCTAATTAGAATGTGCATCTATAGAGGATTGATACATTTGGATGTTAGAATAAAATTTGTTTCGACAACACCTAATGTATATTAATGCTTTCTGAATCAACAAAAATGTATTTTGAATAAATTTAAAACATTTAATTTGGATCTACATTCATTTTATTCTTGTATAAATACGAAGTAGGAGGCAATATTCCACACAGAAAAAGTAGTCTCACTGCTACTCTAAAACAAGACAAAACTTTAAATAGCTACAATGTTTCTTCATTACAGTAAACAGAAATAATATCAATCCAGGAAACAAAATAAAAAATATTCTAAAATGATAAAAGGCACATTATTTTATTTGTTTTTTTATGTCGTTGTGTGAAAATACCAAGAAATGGAACACGTACATCAAGTCTGTTGCCAAGGTCGCTGGAAAGATGGTGGGATCCTTCTACCGCTCCAGAAGATATCTCACTACTGATGCAATTCTCTATCTATATAAAAGCCAAGTACGTCCAAGGATGGAATACTGCTGCCATATCTGGGTAGGAGCTGCTAAAAACAGCCTATCCTGCCTTGACAGAGTACAAAATAGAAGAGACGTTGCGAGCCTATCTTTGTTTTATCGTTACTTCCATGGCAGGTGCTCGTCTGAACTCCAATCTCTGGTCCCCCCTTGCCAATCTTTTACGAAAAACACCAGTCTAGCTGAATCCACTGTCAAAAACTTTTCCCACTCTTTATCTATGCCTAAATCAAAATGTAGATTCCATGAACAAAGCTTCTTTCTTAGAACTACACGCCTATGGAACTCTGTTCCGTCTGCCTGCTTCCCTCTTGACTACAACTTGGATGTCTTCAAGTCCAACGTAAACAAATTCCTGATGAACCACCCCTTAAGTAGATACTTTATTAAATATCCACACTAACGTACTGTACTTACAATAACCCTTATCCCTGAGTGGCTTCCGGGCCTTGATAAGTGGTGACCACCTTGTAAAAAAATAAATAAATAAAAAATAAATAAAAGCAAAATGTTTTCTGCTACTTCTATCTAATTTAATAGGCACTTTCATTTTGTGCATAATTGGCAGCCTCTTGTTTTTGAATGTTTTAAATTTTTATGTTATGGACTGAATACTTGTTAATGAAACCTGTATAAAATGCCCTTTTTATTCTAAACATTTCTTTTAGAGAATTTTAAAATTTTGCATTTGAAAAAAGTTATTTAAAAGTTTATGCTTTGAAAAATTAAGATTTTTATTTTTAAAACATTACACACAGTAGGAGAATAAATAAATTTATATATATATATATATATATATATATTGGAGGCCTTCAAAGTTTTTGTCCCATTGATCACTTAAAAAAATAATTTCTCCTCGAGGAAGGGGGGGGGTTAAAACTTAGTTTAGTCGTATTCTGAAGGCCTTACTTTTATTTAGTGCTTTTGGTAGTTTTTGGAGACCTAATTTTTTTTTTTTTTTCTAGTGCTCACTTATGAAATTGTTTTCATTTTATTCATTATATTTTGCTAGAAGTAGCAGAGAAACTTAATTTTAAAACAAATGAGTTCAAGGATAATGAGAGATAAAGAAATAAGTTTTAAAAGAAATATATTAAGCACACTTTTAATACGGCTTTGTTATTTATGGTCTTGGTGAATAATCTGAAAACTCTGGAACAGTAAATTTTTAATATAGGAGAACACTCTGTAAATGATATATGCTACATAAAATAGTACTCGATTCCTTAGATGTAACAGATGCGTGCAATAATGCAGTAGGCTATTTTGAACATAGATGCTGAATCCAAATATACTCAATACTCTAAATACAGTTAGTGTATGTTATATAATTTTACTCTTATTAAGTCTTATGTTAATCGAACATTGCTCAATACTCTAGATAGAATGTATATAACAGAGAGATAGAGTAGGAAAATAGAAATATGAAGGAGAAATAGAAGTAAAGAGAGGGGAATAGATAAAATAGATTTAATTTTAACTGCTTTTCTGTATTAATCAGATTTTAATTATTTATTTTATTATAAATAAATTTACTTTTTCACACAAGTAGAATATTGAAACAAAAAATAATTTTAACTTGTTACATGCCTGCAAAAGCATTTTCATGTTTTAAAATTTAAATTAAAAACATTAAGTGAAATATAATCTTAAAAAATAAGATACAAGTTAGAAAAGCATTTCTTGCAAGGCTTGAAAACGGTTAAATAAAATGTTTTTTTATAAACTTAAAAAATTAAAAGGTACAAGATTTAATTTTAAATTTATTAATTTTAAAAGTGCACTTTTATAAACTTTACAAAGTAAGGTATAAAAACATAATTTAAATCTAATTTAAAGAGTACCTTACAATTATTTTATGTTGCATACATTTTGTTGCACTTTTTAAAAATTTTTAGTCAAAAATTATATAGCTATATTATTAATTGCTAAATGATACAAAACTTTTTTTTTTTGAAACTTGATATGTAGGAGATTTGACCCTGTAGAACAGATTTGGTTTTTAACCAGTAAAGATAGCTACTAATGTGTCAAAATTGAAATAAATTGGAACTTGGGAGGTATTATTTCTATGCATGTACAAATATATATTTATATCTTTAACAACATTTTAAAAAGTTTTTGTATGTGTACGGATTTAGGCAAGACGGTAATGAATAAGGCTGGAGATGTATAGGTTTCGGTTTCGATTCTAGCTCGTGGCACCTAAGTCATTTTTGTCTTAACTTAAAATCACTACTATATATTGGGTACTGGCTCTATAATAATGAATACAAAAACCTGCATGCATTAAAATATCATATTTAAGTGTATTTTACGATCCGGCCATGTTGGGGGTGGGGCATAGTACTATATATTGAGTAATAATTGAGAATTGGCTCTATCACAATAAATATAAAATCTGCATAAATTAAAATGATATTTAAGCTTATTTTATGACCGGGCAAAGCAGGAAAACCTGGTAATATATATATATATATATATATATATATATATATATATATATATATGATAGGAATATCGGAAATAGTATTCCGGCAAGATATAAAAAAAGAGACAAACCAAGTTATGTGGTCATCAATGTTTCGTCTTTATTGTAAAACTTCTGGGTGAATGAAATTAAGAAAACAAAATACTAGTACAATATTTGAAAATTTATTTTTGTTGTAATGAAATTTATGACTGCTCTATTGCAGGACTAAAAAAAGTCATTGGAAATTCAAAAAAAAAAAAAAAATAGAGTGTTGTGAAAGAGTAAGAGTTTTTTTCTTTTAACGTCATATAGCCGTTAATATATTTAAAAAGATAGGATGTCATTTACATTCTTTTTGGAATAAACATCTATGTTATAATTCAAATATGGATGTACAACTGAAATGAAATGAGTGTATTTTTGTAATATAATTTATTGACTGATTATATGTATTAATTATTATAGGTGGTGTTTTCTATGGTGTGTCTAAAATTAAATCATGTTCTTTTAATAAGAGTTTACTTATTAATGGCAAAAAATTATAGAAACCTCAACGTTTTTTTTAATTGTGCTTGAATTTGTGATAAGTGCTGATTCCAGAAGTCTCCGTCGTGGTTTATTTGAAATAAATTTAACTATTTTTGCTTGTTTGAAACCAAAAGTATGATTATGTTGCAATGAATGAGAGAATAATGCATTCAGAGAATTGCTATTTCTTATATCTCTCCTATGTTCATTGAGCCTATGTTGGGTTTCACCAACGTATATAGGATGGCAATTTCGGCAAGGAACATTGTATATGCCTGCATTGGAAATTGGTTTATTTTAGAGATGTTTAGTTGTTTTTAATGTTTGTTTTATAGTTTGTGATGTGGTTTGTATTATTAGAATTTCTAGTTTGTTTAGAGTGTTGCAATTATTGTATTATTGGCCTGTGTTGGTAAAAGAAGATGTCTGTTTATGAGAGAAGTGTCTGGTGTATATGATTTTTGCCTATTTATCCTGGAAAATATTTGGGTTTTTTTTCTTTGCATTTAATATAAAATATGTGGGACATTGCAAAGTTTTCAAAGTATTTGAATTCTTCATCCAGATATTCTGAACTGCAAATTCTGAATGCACATAGGAAGCAACAATACACATGACCGATAAATGCTTTGGATAAGTACATTTTTCAAGGGGTTTCTGCTAAAAATCGTCATATTTTAAAAACCAAAACACTAAGTCCTTAAAATATTACCGTTGTGTTCGGAAATGAATATACTTGCAAATGAATAAAAAAAAAAATTAAAAAATCGTTTCTAGGTTTATAAAAACTATCTGTAGCAGCAGTAATATTAGTGAAAGCAGGTGTGTAAACAGACGTTTTTTATGTTAATTTTTTTTTCAGAACAAATTAAGAAAAAAAAAAAAAAAAAAAAAAAAAAAAGGCAAATATGAATATAAAAAATGTTCTTATATATTTAGTTAGAGCTATTTTGTTATACAATTAAAATAATCCCAACCAAACCGGCATTATTTCTGGTCAAATTTAAAAAATATTTATATGGCTGAAAAGACAAAATAAGCTTTCTAAATGTGTAATTTGCATGGACTTTTTTCCATTGCGTTAGTTTTTAATGGTGAATTAAACAGTGTTTTGTTTTGAACAACCGAAAATGTGAAATGATTTATTTCACATGTGCATTTTCTTATTTTCTTATTTTAATTTCACCTTTTATACAATTTTTTTCAGATTATAATCGAATGGACACTAATCTACCCAATAATAATAAAAAAGAAAAAAAGAAATGCAAAAATCAACATTTAAATATTTGTAGGGCGTGCTCAGTTTCTAGTGAAGTGGAGAAATAAAAAAAGAAAAAAACCTTAAACTGGAAAGTTTAACGAAATAATGTGTCACTCGGACAAGGACAAGAAATGTAATTGGAAATAAAAATTAAATTTATCCAAAATTAGTGAAGGATTTGTCAGCTATAACAAAAGTTTTTTATATTTAAATAGGTGGGCAAAAAAAAAAAAATACTTGATACTTTTCCAAGCGTCATATTTTCTGTTAGAGTGATGTCACTTGTTTTAAATAAAATTTATTTTTGCCTGTTTGCCTTAATTTAGCAATACATATGAAAAAATTGAAATGGCTTCACATATTCCAATAATGGCATACATAGAAAGAGCTTGATAAGCTAAGAAAGAATCTTTTTAAATCCGATTAAAATTAAAGAAGTTAAGACTATGTGCGTTTTGTCACTTTTTACGCTACTTTTTCAGAAAAAATGCTATATCTTTGTTAAAAATACAAGATTAAGCAATGAAATTGGCTATGTAAGTATATTTCTTATTTATTTGATTATATAATGTTAAACTGAATGAAAAAAAAAAAAATTTTAATGCTGCAATATTTTAAGTTATAAATTTATATTTTTTACTAGAAGATCTTGTCCTTTTCTTTTCCAGTTTTAACAACTAGTCCTTTATTTTTCCATGTTTAAGCTTAATCATATTACTTTTCATGCTCGCATTTTTCTATTGTAATCCATGATTTTTCCAGGCTTCCAATAAATTGACTTGTTCTTTGTTTAATTTCAATCTTATTTTTTTGCCTCCATAAACACAACATACACATATGTAATAACAATGTACGGCACTCATCTGCTTCAATAAAATCCCCCAATTATCTCTTTCATTCTGTCTGTTTCACTTGTCACTTTTTGCGACAGCAGTGAATTAGTAGCAACACTAGTTGCTATGGAAACCAGTCACGATAAATGTCGCTCACCTTACGTTTTTGTTTTTTTTTTATGATTTTGAACACCACTAAATTCATAACTTGTTTTACTGAACGAAAATTAAAAATTTTTTTTCACAATATAGCTGAGAAGGTGATCTATAAACAATAATTGTTTGGAATTTGGTCGAAAAATGAGTGAGCAGTGAAGCTTTAAAGCAGTTCTAAATGACTAAAACTGCCACTTAACCATATATTCAAACACTACCGATATTAGATATACATATCTCTCCTTCAAACACTACCGTGTTTGAAGGAGAGATATGTATATCTAAAATCAAGAATTTATATTGGTTGAATTTTCATGTTTGATTCGAGTCTAAATATATAAGATTTTGGTAATTATTTTTCTATTATTTTCTCTCATTCAAATTTTTATTAGTAAATTATATTACTAAGAACATCTTACACAGCATTGTGTCATACATATATAAAAGCCCCAAATCTATGATCCCTGATAAGAATAGCTCAGCCAGTCAGTCAGTCTTAGGACCTGAAATGGTGATATGAGGGCTTTACAACACATTCCTCGAAGCTCTTGAAAGAAGACCTGTTGGGATATCTACTACCTGCACATATCAACAATGAACAATCCTAAAAGTAGATATAACTGCGGATGTTAACACTATTAAATGCTGCTGCAATGTTAATCATACTTTTTCTTGTCTTTCGCATATTTTTAACTATACTCATTAGAAATGCACAGGAAAAACACTTTCGAAAGATTATAGCAAAGATTTAACTTGGTAATCCATTAATACAGATTACATTGCAGTCTTGTTTTGTTGGAATACTGGTTCTTGTCTCATCAGATCACCTGTTCAGTACCTAGAGGAGTGTCTATTTTGGAAGACCAGGTGTTGTAAGAAGTAGGGGTAACTGTAAAATATACATTTGCTCAACATTTAATGAGAAACATTTACACCATAAACAAGCTCAATAGCCAAGAACTTAAAAATAAGCAAAACAATCACCATACCATTCACTAAAACAAAAAGGCATTTTAGGATTTAAGTAATTAAAGCAATATCTACAATATATACTAGGGTTTAGGGAAACAATGATAAATATAAAATTTCCTCTCTAAATGTGGTAGGTCTTCATTGCTCCTTTTTTCAAAAATGGAATTTATATATATGAATTAAAACTTTCCTTTTTTAATGTTTATGAAGACTAAATAAAGGGAAAAATTCCACATGAAAAGTTTTCTTGGTTAAAATTAGTATTTTCAGACAGAAACTCACGCAAAATAGAATGTATTTGTACAAATAACAGTTTAATAAGAAAACAAAAAGGTGTGCTGGTTCAAATTCAGTATTGTTGTGTCAGGCAGATTTGCTATTTGAGTCACTTTTAAATTCCGCAAGATAACTTACATATTATAAAGTTGGGCCAGATTTAAAAAGAGAAAAGTAAAATATTCAGCTAAAATGAAATCTATAAAATGTTGGCAATGTATCATTGAAATAAATAATCAATAGTTACTGTTTACTGTTAAAAAGAAATGCTATTTGATTTAAATGAATTGGCCAGACAGATGAGAGGGGCATGTATAAATAAAAGGAAATTAATCTTTGTATTGTCCAACTGAATTTAATTCTGCATATGTCCTAAGCCAAGAAGCCAGGAAAAAAAAAAAAGTGAAAAAGAATTAGCTTTATTGTAAAATCCAGATAGAGAGTCGGAGTTAAAGATACTTCTTAAACCTTACTCCATACTGGGAAATCCAATTTCTTTTAGCTGATTCCCATTTTAGTCAAAATCGAATTTCTGCAACTTCTGAAGGAGGTGATTGTTTTTTTTTATAAAAACTGAGTTTTTTATTGTTTTTTGTTTTTCAGTCACGACCCAATCTTTGGTAAAAATCATTGAAATGTGTATATGTGCATGAAATGCTTTGAAGACAAAAGAGATACATTGATAGCTTGTTTCTGCATCATTGTAACCAGAATACATAGAGGCTATAAACAATTGATTATACTTTCATTTTAATAATATCAAGTATAGAATGTGAAAGCCATTTGAGGGCGTTTTGTTTAATTCACCATACCCTCCAATTTATTATCTATATATATAAAAATGTAAATGTTGGTTTGTTCTAAACTAATAAAACCATATTTCTACGTTACCAATTTATTTGAAATTTTCAGACAACCCATTTTTAGAGTCGAGGTATGTTTTTATGTTATTATAAAATAAATTTACCTCGCGAATTATTAAAATTAAAATATTAAATAAAATAAATATATTTTTTTAACCGTTACTGCGAATCTGTTCTGTTGATAAAACTGAACTTCCGGTTCGATTCATTTCACAGCCACGAATTGACGAAAGATTTCATTTTCTGTTTAGTAAGTAAAAAAAAAAAAAACAAAAACAAAAAAACATAATTCATTTGTTTATCTTCCATATTTTTTAATTTACACATTTTTTCTTTATTATATGAGGCAAAAAAAATAGTTTGTCGCTTGCTTTTTGAGTTTTTTGGAATAAAAAAAAATACGATTTAAAAAATAGCGCGGATCACTCTCTGCATTAGCACCGAAAAATGTTACTAAACATTTATTAATAATTTCTCACTTTTACAAACATTTGATTTTAAATTTCTTTTTAAATGACGACTTTCATCGACTTTTTTTTTTTAAATATCCCCCCCCCCTCCAAAAGTGATGTTTATTCCGGAAGCTGTTCTTAAGATTTGGAGGTTGGGGGGGGGGGGGGTGATTTAAAAAAAAAAAAAAAAAAAAAGAAGTTTTTTATGCGCACATAAGCAACAATTTTTTTTATTAACTTTTTTTTTTCTTACGTTTTTATTTAAAAATTAGTAAATTTCAATTGTAATGTAGTGTCTACCCCGGAACTAATTTTGACAGTTACATTGGACATTCACCGTTTCCGGAGAGCTCCAAGAAAAAGACAAAAAAAATTCGAGGAGTCTATTCACGGCGCTCCTTACTCGAACGAATTTTCTAAAGAAAATTAATTTATCGTTTCATCCCAACTTATCGCCAAAAACATTTGACCAGTCGGGAAGGATTTCTTCTTTATTTTCGGACTAAAAATAACACGAGATTCGAAAAAGTTGTCAAAAAACAAATATATAACAAATAAATCTTATCAAAAGCAAGATAAGTTACTTTTCTGCCAAACTGGATATATTTTTTGTGTTTTTATTCAATGTAACATTTATTCAGCTCGAAACACATACAGTGTTTACCGATGTATTCAAAAATTCAAGATGGCGTCTCACATCCTCTTTAACACCGTAAGTTTGGGAAAAGGTGTTATAAATAAAAAACTATACAAAATACTATTAAAAACCCGCCGAATATATGTCAACATATGTCACGGTAAGATATATTGAGCGAGTTTTTAACAGTATTTTATCCGTTTTTTTATTTATAACATCTTTTCCCAAACTTACCGTGTTAAAGAGAGAATCAGACGCCATCTTGAATGTTCCAATACATCGGTAAACACTATGTTTTTCGAGCTGAATAAATATGTTACATTGAATAAAAACACAAAAAATATATCCAGTTTGGTAGAAAAGTAACTTATCTTGCCTTTGATAACATTTATTTGTTTTTTGACAACTTTTTCGAATCTATGTGTACAGTAATACAAACCCGTTTTTCTTTTATTAATTTGTTAAATGAAAGTACAGATAACCCGGTCGGTTTCTAATGTGATGAAAATCTAGCCCCCCCCCCCCAAAAAAAAAGGGGTACTCTGGATAACAAAACATTAAAATTGCCTCAGTCTCGAAAGATTTCTTCTCTACTGAACGAGGAAACAAACGGTGAAGTGTAGTTCACCTTCTGTTTCTCTCTCCCTCTCTTAATATCTCTCTCTATCCATCTCTCCCTTTCCCTCTCTCAATCTATATTTCTCTCTATATCACCCTCTCCATCTCTCTTTGAGCCCCTTTCTCTCTCTAACTCCCTCTCCTTTCCTCTGTCTCATCCCTCTGTTTCTAACTCTCCCCCTCTCTCTGTTTATCTATCAATCCCTTTATCTCTATCTCCTTCTCTTTCTCTATTTTCCTCTCACTTTCTCTTTTCTATCTATATATCTTCCTCTCTATCTGTCCATCTCTAATCCCTCATCCTATTTTAGTCTCCTAAATTAATTACAGTGAATAAGGCATTGTCAAAACATGGATAAATCCTATTTTAGTCACCTAATTTACTGACTGTGAGAATAGAAGTTATTTGGAAATTACTGCTACCTTGAACAGCACCAGAAGTAACTGGTAAAACCTTTCTAATTAAATTGATTTTGGCAGCCATTTGGTAACAAAATGACATAGCCTTAGCCCTTGCTGCATGAGGAATACCTGCGACCTTGCTTGCCAAGTTGAAGAATTATTTATTCTACTTTAAAACATTCAATTTTTCAAAAATTTCATCTTCGACATCTCAAAAACATCCAATATGGGGAAAAATATTGCAGAAATGCAAACTTATTGTTTAGGATGAATGCACAATGGTACGCAAAAAATCACTTGAGGCTCTTGGTCGATCCTTGCAAGATTTGCGTGGCAATGTCAGACCATTTGGGAATGCAGTAATATTGCTTGCAGGAGATTTCAGACAAATGTTACCTGTTATTCTTCAATCAACACCAGCAGATGAAATAAATGCTTGCCTCAAATACTCTACTTTTTTGTTCCATGTGAAGCTATTAAACTTAACTCAAAATATGCATGTCCAGTTGCCGACTGTTCGATCCGCACAAAAACTTTTGCATCACTTGTGGGAAATTGGGTACGAAAAAGTGCCAGCTGATCAGAGTTAAGGACAAAATTCTTTGACTTTTAACTTCTGTAATTTTATTTCATCAAAAGAATAGTTAGTTTAAAATGTTTTTGCAGATATTCAAATTATAAGAATTCCATTTGACTGAGTGAATGAGCTATTCTTGCAGGTCAATACAAAGATGCCCATGAACTTAACGCTATTATTCAATGTAAAATTCCAAGTGAGGTAGTCAAATACAAATCCATCGACACTGTTGTGAAAGCAGATAAAGTGGTTAATTATCCAACAGCTATATTTGCCAGGGATGCCACCGCATGTATTGCAACTGAAATTTGGTGTACTAATTATCATGTTGTGAAATATAAACCAATCCAAGCTTTGCAATGGCACATAGCTTGCAGTAAAAAAAATTAACAAACAATATCATAGAAACAACAATCTTAACAGGACCTTTCACAGATGAATATATCTTCATTCCATGAATTCCTATGATTCCACCAGATACATCATTACACTTTAGGAAATTGAACTTTCCAATTTTATTGTCATTTGCAATAACCATCAACAAAGCACAGGGAACAATCTTTACAATTGTGGGCCTTACAGTTACATACTGACTGTTTTTTCACATGGACAATATATATTACATATTCAAGAGTCACCACACCGGAAAATCTCTATATCAGCTAAGAAAATGGAACAACAAAAACGGTGTACCCATGCAAAATGGAAAATTAAACCTATAAGAAACATGCTTTTTCTCATGTTGGAACTTTTTCCATTGCGCAATTTGAGCCACAGCAACGCGTGGCAGGGTACAGCTAGTATATATATAATTATTATTCATAAAATCCATAAGAGGAAAATGCTGACCAATGAACTAAAAAGACAATCATAGTTTAGCTGTAAAACGTAGTGATTTAGAAATCAGTATATTTTTACAGGTTGCCAGATTCATTAGACAGTGTTCATTAGGTTAAGATGTGATAATCAGGAAAAAAAAAAGATGAAATAACAGGTGGCTATCTATATCTTCTAAAGTACCTAGGATGATGCATATCAAATATCTGGTCAGTGTGATAGTTTTAGTTGTGAGCAGTAAAAGTCATGTCATAGCACTTCACATTTTCTCAAAATAAATACCATAATCCTCTTAAAATGGTTGTGAAACACTGAATACATAAAAAATATGCAATACAATTTTCAATAAAACTGCATCTTCTCACAAAGCCATTATAACTCAAAACTGGCTATCAAAATTTTTACAATCAAATGACCCCCCAACATGTGACCCTCTAACTTTAAATCCAATGGACGATTACATGTGAAGCACTGTTGAAAGGAAGATTAATCAATAGTCTCGTACTATAGCTCCACTAAAGTGCACCATTGTCCATGTGATGTCAAAAATGAATGGAGACCACTTAATTTCAGCATGTGGATGGTTTCAAGCCTGAATAAGAATCATTGAAGCCAAAGATGGATTCATAGAATTAAATATCACCAAGGATATTTGTGTTAGATTGATTAAATAATATATATTAGTGATGGGACGATTTCAATATTTTTCCGATTTCAAATACAATTACCAATTCCATACTAACTTTCCAATTCCGATACAATTACCAATTCCAATTCTTATAAATCTGTATATATTTAACTATTAACTTGTTATATTCTCATGATTGTAAAACACATCTTAAATGTGCAGATATTTTCTCAAATGTAAAAATACAATTATGGGGTAGCGTGATCTGCCAAAATCTGAGTTTAGTTTTACTTGTAGCTTAAAATCAATAAGCATTTATTATTTTATCATTACTACTAGCAGTGGAAAATTTTGCTTGAAGCAAAATCAAATAAAAAAAACAAAAAAAAACAAAAACAATAGAAATAGAATCATTTTGGCATCGGAAAATAGGCATAAAATTTTCCGATTCAATACCCATAAAGTTCTGATATTTTTGGTTCCCAATTCTGGTTAATCGTCCCAACACATATTAGTTAAAATATTGAATACTAAAAATGTCTTCAAATAGCTCTCTTTCTCATTATATATATATATATATATATATATATATATATATATATATATATATATATATATATACATACACACACATACATACACAAGACTTAATTACTTAAAGTTAGTATTATTTAGATTATTCAGATTACTGTTCTCATCTTGCGACCTTCAAGTGTATCTTTTCAAATTCTGGAATCTTACCGTTGAATTCTGGAATCTGCACAGGATTTTAAACGAAACCCACAGGGGTAGCATGCTCTCATTTCATCAGTAATAACTGGATAGAAATCGTAAGTAATTCTTAGTTTCACCCACATTGAGGACAAAGTACTAAGTAAAATACAGTTCTAAGTGACGCTCTTCTACATCTTGAAGGTTCAATCATCAGTGTAGGCAATACTAAAAATAACCTAGATATTTTTGGAAGAATATTAAAAACTTCTAATTTATTATCAGAAATGAAATAACATAATATAACAGTAATAATCTAATAAAAAAAGTTTGTTGACCAAAAACAATAAAATAAATATTTTTCTTACCTGCCAAGGAGTCCGATTCAGAGTTCTCATCCAAACCAGGAGTTTCCTCCTCCCTCATTTTGTCTACTAAGTGACCACTGCAATAGAAAGGCATATTTAAATGCAATAAAAAAAATATAAAATCATTGATCTATTCTAAAAATACATGAACTGATCAAGCAGCAAAATGTCTAATTACATACCTTAGTACTCTTTGATGTCACAAGATTGTGACGGTTAAAATTTTATCAACCTTAAATTGATTGGCATATAATACTAAAATATGAACAGATATGTACATCATTATGGATGACTCTAGGTAAGACTACTATACTATTCATTGGATTTTGAATCTCAGCTTGAAATATTCACAATATCTGCTCAGACCATGGACCTGTATGTGAATCTATCTATCTATCTATCTATCTCTCTCTCACACACACACACACACACACACACACACACAATTCTGAGAAAGTGGCAAATTCTTTAAAACAGGACAAACCGGAAATAAAAATGAAGCTAATGAAAAATCATGGATCCTCCATACAGATTCCATATATGGATATACACGGGGTAGGTACGAGATGTTTCTGCCAAAAGATTGTATAAGGCATGAATCAAGTAAGCACAAGATTTATAATATAACTTATCAAAAAATACATATATTTTAAATTGTTGTTTTAATTCCATTTCTTTCTTAAGAAACAATAAAATACTATTTAATAATATGTAAAAAAAAAACAAAAAAAAAAAACATATTCCTTATACCCACCGGATGTAAATAGAAAACAAATGTCATTCAAATGATTTTCTCAAATTGTATTCTCAAAAAAAACAAATTAAAACAGAACAATTATTTAACATTTCCATTTCTGCTTTTTATAGAAATCAGTGGAAAAAAATAATCAGTGATAACATAATCAAATCAATCATAATTTGTTTTCTGCATTTTAATTAGTTTTTTTTTGTTTGTGTGTGTGTGTGGGGGGGGTGTCAATCATGATTTTGTAACTAAAAAGAGAATTGTCCAAATGTAGTTTTATATATACAAGAGTCAAAATAAAATCAATTCCTAAAATAGAAGTGTTTACCAATATCAATGCATAAAAATCAATTATATAAATTGACTGAAGGCTAATGGACATTTCATCAGCTTGAGCATAATTAAAAATAAAATAATTATATCATGTATATGTTTTTGGAAAAACATGCCATACAAAAAAAAAAAATAATAAAATACTAGGAAGAAAAGTAATAAACTAAATTGTAGCATTGTGATTGCACATTTTTAGAGTGGATGCATGCACATATGATTAAAAACAAGAAAAAATTTTTGGCAGGTATGCAAAATCAAGCTATGTTCCTACTCTTTACAAAAATATAAAATTAGAAAAAATTTTTTTTATAAAATTCTTTTGACAAGACCAAGTTTACAGTTGTTTTAGAATCTAATTACATTTATGGTTGTAACCAGATTGAGAGTTAGAGTTAATTTTGTTTTTTAAAGATTACCATTTCAGAATCGGATTCCTTCCAACTTTTAAGAGAGGAAATTGAGTTGGAAGGTTTGCAGGAGTTGGGAGTGAAGTCTTTCAGCTGATCCTCCATCTCCCTATTTGCAAGGTTTTAATCTACAGTTTTTAATAATAGTATAAAAAAATTTTTTTTTTTTAAGAGTAAGAATAGACAATTATATCTTCAATTCCAAGTAACAACAACATTTCCACAAACAGATTATTTTTTCAAATCCAATGCCAATCACGTTTTCCATTGAGTTAGTTTGCCTCCATATTGCTTGACTAATCAAACTGCGACAAACTGTAATTTTGTTCTTTAATTTTTTAAACCTAATTTACTCTGCAAACATCTGATTCTTGTTTCAATATTCTCTGGTTCATTCGACATGGTTAAGAGTCTAATCAGCAATGCAATGCTATGTGTATATCTTGTATAGTAGACAAGCAGGGGTACTCGACGTTGCCCTGGTGTTTGGAGGTGTAAAAGAAAAAAAAAGTGTTAGTAGTCAGGCAGGCTCGACGTGAAGGCTGAAAAGAAAGTGAAAGAAAACATGACATCTTACCACTACGCTGCAAGGCCATAGGAAGTGAAAAGCATTCAAATTTAGCAATGTCAATCAAAAAGTTGACTTGCTAAGTGAATATGCAGGTGCAGAAATAAACGTTGGCTGAAGGCCAGTTCAGCTTTCTGCGTTTCAATTATTTGTTTTCCCACGATGTTGAGGAAATCAAGCTCCCCCGAAAAAGGGGGAGCTTCCAAATGAATAGCAATTGTCTGATATGAAAGGTATTCCCCACATTGATCAAAGCTGATTACCTTCAAGATGTGCTGGCCACGAACACCAGCGAGCGAATTTGATTTAGTTTTGCTTTATTTATACAAAAAGGACAAACAAACACTAGAAACCACTTTTTTTTTTTTTTTTAAACTCGCTCAAAATAAATGTAGAGACGACGACTGTTCGCAAATTGTAGATATTACAATCGAGAGACTATATAAAAAGTTCTAAAATATAACTCTTCTATTTCACTTGAATAATGATTGAACAAAAATTTTTTAAAAATATATATATTCGTACTAATTTTTTTCCTATATTTTTAATGTTTTATAAAACCTATTTTTTGTATATATACGACGCTATGTTAATTTCTCATTTTTATGTTTTGGTTATTTTGTGACGTTCAAATCAAATTTTGTCCATTTTATTCAGTGTAAAAATAAAGAATGTTTATATGCGATTGAAACCCTGATCTTTCCTCTTCAATATAAAGTATAAATTATGATGAAATAATTTAATTTTACCAATTTTTACTCGTATTTTTTGTTATGGGTGTCAAAAATTAGTGTCATACCTAGAAATAGAATTTAGTCATATCAAACAGAAAAGTAGGATTAATTAACACGTAAATACTGGATATGTTTAGCATCATAATTAGGATTGAAAATGAAATAAAGTATATTAAAACGCACAATTTTTTTTTTCTTCAATAACATGAAAAAATTAAAGTGAAATATATGTAATATTAAAGGCAGAAGGACCATAGATTGAAGCTCAATTGAGCACCTACCATAAAAATAATCCAGCAGAGATAGACTTGCGTCTCTCCTGTGAGAAAGAGGAAGAAGGGAGGCAAAAAGGTCCTTGTTCACTAAATTTCGAAAATGGTTTTGTACCCTGTCAAGGCAGGAAAGGGTACTTTTAGGAGCTCCACCTCAAACATGGAGTTGCTTTAAAAATAAAGAAATAAATATATCCTTTGCTTTGTACTATTTCTACCACTTTTCTTCTTTTTCATTTCAAAGTTGGACAATTTTCACTGACTGACTCCTAAATAATTTGAATTTGTTCTGTCACAGACTCTAAAGCTCTCGTCTTTACAGTGATGTTAAATCTAGGTTAATGCTAAACTTAAATGACATCAGTTCTTTAAATGTCATCTGAATAATAAAACTAGTGGATAACTTTCAATATGATTTGACAAGGTTTTTGAGTATTCTTATTTACACTTTTTAGACACTTATCCTCATTGCGGTTGTTGTATACATATTTTGACTATTTTCAGTCCTTCGGGTGCCTTTTATTAAAATCAGTAAACATACAGGAACTGTGACGTGAACCATCGTTTAATTTATGGTCATAGACTGTTTCTATTTACTTGCATAGAATAAGGGCAAATTTATGCAAAAGATCAGTTTTTAATATGGAAGTTCCTCGCTAAAAAAAAAAAAAAAAAAAAAAAAAAAAAGATGTGGCACTACAGTGGAATAAAAATGAAAATTGCTGCGAGTCTAGAACTACTTTCACTGGTCAAGGATAGAAAAGCTGAAGTGTAGTATAAGAACAGATACTATGCGTTACTCCTATTCTCGATTGATATTTCATGCTTTATGAGATCTTGTATCAGTTAATGCATATTTTCTTAAATTGAACTTAAAACCTCTAGATCAACTTCATTTTCTCTTAATGCATATATCTACTAGGCCATGTATATGGCATCTGAAAGAATTTAAGAAAAAAAAAATTATATATATATAATCTACAAATAAATACAATTTAGTAAGAAAAAAAAATCTGTAAAGTTATCTATTATGACAAAAGAAATCTGAGGAAGGATAGAGAATACAATAACCAAAATAGTGTTCATATAACAGCTTGAATTATGTAAATATGAATAAATAGTAAGGCATAAACTGTTTTCAAAATAAATGAATATATTAATTGAAAATATTTCCTGAAGCAGTAATATGCTTAATAAGACTAATAACTCATTTAAAATTAACTTACTGGCATTAATTATTTGAAATTGGTTCTTGCCATGAAGGGTGTGGTTACAGATAAAAATTGAGTCTGATGAATGAGAATAAAAAAAAAAAAAAAAAAAAAAAAAAAAAAATCAGTCCTTCAAGTAGCATAGCTATTTGTATCGTATGATTATCTAGACACAAAAAAACTTTCAGCCATTACAAGTTTCATAAACAGTATACTAGTTAGTAGTAGCTAAAAGCTATTCAGAAAATTATACTTTTCTTAAATTTCAAAACAATTGCTACATATTACTTGAAATAATGATTTTAGAGCTATGCATAGATCAAATTATTAAGATTCACATGTCTTGGCCCATATATGGGTAAGTTTCTGATTGGTTAATTTAATTAAGTTATGTAGTGGGGTTTGAAGTGATTTTATCAATTGCTGTTTGGATTTTAGCGAGAAAACATAATTAAGCTCCTGTTAGATAGGGACTCTAATCCCTCTCTGAAGACAGCAAAAAAAAAAAAAAAACCCCAAAAAACTCATCATGGAAAATGGATCCATGGTTAAATTAATGAAATATATTTTAAGATAAAATGAGCATTGTCTTCTTTTTCTTACATGAACATGTTACATCCACCTGTCCGAAAGCTAAACAAGCATCATACCCTCAATTAAAGCATCCAAGATTCACAGAAACCTATAGAAGTGATCACCAGACTAATTACATACTTTTTATAAATTGTAAAATCAAAATATAATTAATTTAATCAAATTGTCATAAAATCTATTTTTATGGGGGTGGGGACCAATATATATAAAAAAAAAAATTATTTTCTAAACCACCTCAATTTTTGTTTTGTTTTAATGCAAGTGTTTTTAAAACACCGCTGATGATTTTCACCGATCATAACTATCAATCAAATCCTTTTTTAACTGTAATCATGTTAATTCAACAATTTCATTCATCATTTTCAGTTTTAAGAGTTCTTGGTCTAAAAGCTAAAAGTAGTTGAGTTTATAAAATATATTTTCAAACGCCTCCTTCACGAATTCCATCGAAAAGGAAAGAGAAAAAGAATAAAAAAGAGAGGGGGTAAATAAGATCCATGACCTCCCATTAAAGGATTATGTAATAGAAATATTGATACAAATATTGACAGCAAAACATTTTTTGCCCTAGTTTTTCCTGACATACGGGACTGTAAAGAAATTTGTATCCAGGTGGGAAGTCGCAGTCAGCAATTTTGAAAGAGTGAATTTGAATCACAAGTATACAACATATTTTTCCTCATTTCAGCTCAACAGAGTACACAGTTTAATCGTAATCATATTTCCTTACTACAAACAACAGAGCACATCAAATGTTGTTTTCTTTCAGAAATGAAAGTATATGGTATTGTCAGAAGTTGTTTTTTTATGAAGAATTTCCAGCCACAGTCTCAAGCGATGAACAATAAACCTATTCCCTCTTCCATAATACAGGGGAGAATAGCATCCTAAGACCAAACAGATATTACACTTTGAAACATGTTTAAGATATTTTTCTTAAAGTTTATTCCTATGTAAGTTAATTACTCCAGCCTTCAGTCAGCATAACTAAGCGTTTTGATCAATAATAAATAAAAATGTTAAAAGAATAAGCGGTAAAAGTATAACCTTCATAAAATAATTTTCTGAAATTTTATAAAATTCATTGAAAGAAATTAAGTTTTAAATTTAATATTTTCTAATTATTTTTATACGTAGGCATTGTTTTTAATTGTCCGGGATTGTTTGCGTCTGGACTCGAGCAATGTTGGTCCAGATGTACGCTTGGAGACCCCTGACTCCCCATGCAAGTATCCTTATAGGGATATCCATTATATCCCAAGACCGAAAGGAGACCTTTATTTATTTACTCATATCATTTAAGTCGATAGTAGTGCTAATACATAGGACAATGACAATTTTGTTAACATCTAACCTGAGTTTTGGCCAAAAATTTGATTTTGTGAACACACGGATTAGTTTTTATTTATATAAATACTAAAGAGTTAATCGCTATTGCTCTAGGGGTAACACCAACTAACAGTATAGACAGAATAAGGAGTAACATTTTGAAGAATAGGTTCTGCCCATTTTGAACCACTCAAAATATATCAGAACACAATCCATTATACTACAGGTAATTTAGTTTTAAATTTCATAAAAAATTATTCAATAATTTTTTAATTCCTGGGTACAATTGTTTTGAATGTTCCTCTTTGCTGACCTCAAAATAGAATCAAACATAGCTCATTACATTCCCTCGAGTCTAACTCACTCTTTTCTGAAGAGCGAGTGGTTATTGCCAGTTGTCTAAGGATTCCTCTTTTTAGACTATACAGGTATTTTTCTTCCCATCTAGAGTGCCACCCTTAAAGGGGGAAGAAGTCCACATTAAAAACCGATTGTAATAGCAATACACTGACAACTGCTTTAACATCATTAAAAATTTAATCCGAGAATGTGGTATCATCAGCAAATACACCCATCTCAGATATAATTTCATCAAGAAAGGCATTTTATAAAGATCAAAATAATATAGGGTCTAAGAATCGAGCCTTGAGGTACTTCCACATTGATATTATGTTGTTTGGATGTATGGTCATCATGAACAATCTGTCTTTCTTTTAACAAAGAAAAATCTGATTATATAATCTATATAAATTATATAAAAAGTATTAGTTCAGTTATACTGTAGGAACTGATTTCCCTAAAAAAACAAAAACAAAAAAACCCTGCATGCTAGACCTTGTCAAAGGCTTTGGAGATATTTAGCACAACCATTCTAGCTTTACTTAAGTTATTCAGTGAGTGGAGCTTGGCAGTCAATGAAGTACCTATTGGGTTAGAAATCCATTCAAAGATAACTGTTAGAATATCTGCAGTAGAATAGGATTACCTAAATTAAGAAGGGGGTAGTTTGCAGAATCCAAAATAAAGTTTAAGGCAAACTACTATGCAAGCAATTACACCTTGTTTGAAGGATTTCATGCTGGTTGGATAGTTGAGAACTGTTGATTTCTCATTGTTCACTGCATTATTATAGATTTTCCAGAAATCGTGAGTTCCTGATTTGTGATGCAATGCAATCCCTTGACATAAATGAATCATTCATTGTATAGGATTAAATGTACATTGCTATTTTACCAATATGAATGAAGGAGATGGGAAGAATGTGCAGAGGATCATAAACTGTGTTTATTGCCGATTACTCTGAAAAATAATAACTGCTTTACAACAGAAGATCTATAATTTTATGCGTCGATTATATATGGTAATGAAAACGTATTGATAGGGATAAATGGACTTGAAATGAAAAGAAAAATTACATTTTATCAATAAACGGAAGGGAAGGAATGTGTAGTAATAAATAAGAGTAAATGGATTATTAATGAATGAATAACTAAAATGCACGATGATATCTGCGAAACTGGCAATCACTTTCTGTTTATAATTAAACTAGCAGAGCTACTCATGTTGCCAGGAATATGGATAAGAAAACAAAACTTAAAAAGTGGATAATAAATGGCTAAAAAAAAAAAAAAAAATATAAAAAAATAAATAATCCAAGAGCATGATTAGAAAGGAAGTAAAAGAAAGGACTTCGCAACAAAAGGTTTTACTGAATTTTAATAGTATCTACTGTTCATCCCATTGTCCTTTTATTTTCGTTAAAACATTCTCGTTACTTTTTCAAAAATAAAAATGTAAGAATATTTCTTCCTTTTAATACCAATAATTCAAATTTCATGCAAATTGGAAATATTTTAATATTCAAAAGAAGGCAGGGAGAAGATGCACTCTTTATAAACCCTCAGAATCTTTTAAAAACTCAGATGAAATTAAAATTTTGTGTCTTTCTTAATCGATCTCTAATAACATGTGGTTCAAATTTCATGCAAATTAAAAATATTTAGATTTTCAATAGGAGGTTTGTGTCACTTTATGACTTCTCATAAGCAGCAAATAGCTGAAAACCCAGACTAAAACATTCCCAATATGCTAATTACCAATTTATTAATTTTGTTTGGTGATCAACCACAAAAAACTGATGCATGAATACACATCTTTGAAATATACACATAGATGGAGATAACAAAATTTTTTTTAAATTTGAAACTTGAATTACAGACTATAAAAGCATTTAAATAAACAGTAAAATATTTTAATGAAATAATAAACTTCTTTTAGTATTCACTAGAAAAATAAAATAAAAATCTTAAAAATCTAGGCCTAAAATAAAGCATTGACGTTTTATAATTTTAAGTAGAAAAATTATTTCCATATCCAACCAGAAAAAGATAAAATCTGTTTAAATGAGCTCTATTTTAAACATTATTAATACAAATATTGATGCAAATGTCGGCAAAATATTTTCCCCTGATAAAAATGTAGTTCTTCCTATGAAATACAGGACTGTAAAGAAATTTGCATCCAGGTGGGAAGTCGCAGTCAGCAATTTTTGAAAGAGTGAATTTGAATCACGAGTACACTACATAATATTTTTTCTCAATTTTAGCTCAACAAGGTGCACAGGCTAATCGTAATTATTTTTTTTTTTTTTACTACAAACAACAGACCACATCAAATGTGCTTGATCAACGGGTAAAATATATGGTATTAGTTAATTGTCAGAAGTTTTTTTTTTTATATACAAAAAGGTAGTCACCACATCAAGGCATGAAAGCCACTCAGGGATAAGGATTAATCAGTGTATGGTAGTCACGGAGACAACAGTGTAGTGATCATTAGTGGTGAAAATTGAGTAAAATTTGATTATTTACGAGGACAGCTATTGGAATTGAAGATGATCATGTTTTAGTCGGTTGGAAAGCAGGCCAATAGAACAGAGTTCTACAAATAGACAGTTCTACGAAAAAAGCCTTGTTAATAAAATTTGCATATAGATTTAGGCACAGACAGAGTGTGGAAAATTGTTGATTATGGTTGTGGTACTAGACAGCTCTCTTTACACCTCTGTTACAGAGTTAAGAGAAAAAAATTGACTTGACTCTTGTAACCATGAAAATAAATAATTATTTTCATCAAAACATCTAGAAATATTTTATTGCAAATCTATTGACTGCATGTATCTACTAAATAAACTATGATTAATATTCCTATTTTATTTCATTTTTTAATGAACCACTGACTAATGGGAGTTTCGTTTAAGATTACCTGGATGTGTCTTTAGAAGCAATTTATTGGAAAGAAATAGTTTTTACTTGCCATAAATATTTTTCTTTGCATCTTAGAAATTAAGTAAAATAAAATTACATTTGTTTATTCAATTAATCCATTTAGTAACTTCCATTGTAATATCTTTTAACACAAAACCAAAAAGCAAGTTTGGGATATATCCTATTTTATTTGCCCCCAAGAAAAAAGTTAGACAAATGATTTTTTTTTTTTTTTTTGAGAAATTTTCCAGCTCCAGTCTCAAACAATAAACCCATTCCCTTCTCCAAAAGGAAACGATAATACAGGAGAGAATGGCATCAAACAAACAGATATTACTTTGAAACATGCTTAAAAGATATTTTTGTATGAGCTTTAAAGCTTACTACGGTGCAAGTTAATTAATCCAGCCTTCAGTCAATATAACAAAGTTTTAATCAATAATAAATAAAAAATGTTAAACAGTAAAGGTATATTAATTAATTTTCTGAAATTTTATTTTATTCATTAATTGAAAATAAATTTTAAATTTAATATATTTTTTATTATTTTTATATATGGTCCTAATTGTCCTGGACTGTTTGCCACTGGTCTCCAGCAATTTGAAATAGTGCAACCCTTACTTTACTATAGACTCCCATGCAAGTATCCTTATAGGGTATCTATTATCACCTAAGACTGAAAGTAAGCCTTTATTTATCTTCTCATATCATTTTAATCGATAAAAGTGCAGTAGTGATAATAAGCAAGACAACAATATTTATTAATATTGTTAACATCTAACCAGAGTTCTAGTCAACACCATATTCGATATCGTTAGAAATGCTTGATTTTGTGAACACAGATTGACTTTGATCTACATAAATACTAACAGAGTTATATGGCATAATAAAGTTGACACATCGGTTCCCATAAGATTACCAGTTAAGCAACTTGAGCCTGGTCAGTACTAAAATGGGTAACGATTTGGGAATTCCAGGTGCTGTATGTGCTTTCCATTTATCTCCGCATTATTTCCAGTCATCCTGAATCTCTCCTTGTTACTGGACTCAAGCAGTGCTGATTCAGAAGAGATGTGGTTTGAGATTGCGCAACCTTTACCTCACAATTACATGCACAGCTACCCTTACAGAAAGTATCCATTGTGTCTTGAACACTTGAAAAAAAAAAAAAAAAAAAAAAAAAAAAAAACGAAACTGTTAAATCGGTCTTTCTAGTTTTGGAATGGCAACAAGCAAGCCACACCTAAAAATATCAATACAAATACTAGATACAAAAATTTAAATATCAAACATCAGACTTTGCTAATAATAGCTACATCATAGACAGACTGCAGACTCATAATATCGTGATAATGAACCATGACTGGCAGAACAGTTTGGTAGATACAATAAATCATTTTTAATTTCTAAATTTGATCTGTTATCGTCGGTCAGTGTCTGGTCAGTGGAAATCACAAGAAACAACCTAGGACTGTTATTTTTGTTGTATTTACAGATTGGTATTAGTCCTTGGTTCTCAAAAGCAGTACATAAATATTGACTTTCATGGCTTAAAGAAAAAAGTGGGTTATTTGATACAAATGAAATACATGGAAAGAATATTTTCGTTTGCTAGCAGAGCACAAAGGAGTCATAATGTTTGCCATTTGTGTATAAACTCAAAGCAAGAAAAAGCTAAAGGCGTCAAAATTATTTTGTAAATTTGAACATTCAAAAATAAATAGAGGTCAGTCATTTTTCTAGTTTCTCTTGACTGTCCAATGTTCTCGTGACAATATGCTTGAATGCTTTGATTTCCAGAAGTCATCTTCAAGACCAATACAAATGTTAGATGGTATTATCAGTTACTGCTGCATTCTCAAAAATATTTTAAAACTCCAAAATATTGGTTACAAGCAAATTACGCTGTATTAAATGTGGGTACAAGATTTAATATTAAAAAGCACTCACAGGAAAAAAAACTATAATCATTATTAGATCTAATCGAAGTGTTAGACTAGTAATTCTTGGAAAATTTAATAGTCAATCTCATTAATCTATTATTAAGTCTAACCAATACCCAGTTTTTAAACATACAGCATTAATTATTGAAATCTTTAATTTTAATACCATTCACTACGATTATATCACTCCAGAAGATTACTGGTTCAAAATATAAATTTACTTGTTGGCAAACAAGAAAAAAAAGGCTAAATGGAGAAAACAATCTAATTAAACACGTTGCTTAAATACACACAGTTAAATATATATATAAAGTTGGTTCTCTCCCCCCTTGGATTCGTGATCAATAGCTTTCATCACAAAAACATATGCATACTAAATCTGTCTAATAAGTAATTCATGGCAAATATTAGCCCGTTAGAAAACAACATTTTACTTCTGATTAATTTGTTTGATTTTTGTATTTAGTCCTGATCAGTATTTAATTTTTTGTCAGAATTAGAGGAAGTTGGAGAACTTACTCAATAACCGACACAAAAAGTTGTATAAAGACAATTTAAAACTTAACATAAAAATTGCTAAATAAACTATTTTACATAAGTCTTAAACAATTTATTTTTTAATGAATTTTGTAACATACTTTACGGTTTGAAACAATATCTCTATAATTAATAAAATAAAATGATTTTTTTCCTGTCTAAAATAAATTATAGCAATACAAACATATGCCACAAATAAATTGAATATGTCAATACCTGATGTAGGTTTTATAGGTATTATCAGTCAATTTTATTCATTAACATAAATTTCTATATTTCCTATGAGAGACACTCTCCCAAATTACGTATATTTACAGGTGGTAGCAGGATACTTAGTCACTATTTTCTCTTCTCTATCTCCCATAATTCACCGGTGTAAATATTTTACAGTATCAACTCATTGGCAATGACTGCTATCATTTTATTTTCAGCCTTCATGATTTTATCATTTGGGTACATCTTATTCTCTAGGTAAATACTAATCACTCCCTTGCTCTTTAACTCCTTACTTCTCCAGCGATTTCATTGGCCGTTTGCTTACATTGTGCTATTCAGTTATTCCTTATTTTATCTTTGCTGAACAGTTGATTTATGAAAATTTTTGTTACATTAAACATGGAGGTCGTTTTTTATTTTATTTGTGTATCCCACTTTTGTAGTTAACAGAATATCCAATACATTCGATACCAAGGCTTGTACTTTTATTTTTATTTATTTATACTAAGAAAAAAAAAAAATAATTACATTTTATTTTAAAAGTCATTTTTTGTAGAGATTGGTCTTTAAAAAAAAAAAAAAAAAATTGTCTACTTTCACTTAAAAGAAAAAAAGATACCGTAAACATTCTAACCAACTACCAAGTTTTAATTTTAAGAAGCTAACAAAAAAAAAAAAAAAAAATTAGATAGATGCATCATTATCACTGCTCTCATTATGTTATTTTTTTTTTTTTTCCTATTATTGTTGTAGGTGGTGATTTTAGTATTGTTATTATCGTTAATATTTTACTAATAGTACAATTTTTATTTTCTACTATTCATATTTTTTATATTTTAATTTATTATTATTATTATTATTATTACTAGTAGTATTTTGGTTTTATTTTTACTATTGTCAGTAACAATTATTTTATTATTTTTTTTACTGCTATTATTAACAGTTGTAACATTGTTATTTGTATTATATTTTTCTCAGTATTATTATCATCATCATTAATATTATAAACTTTTTATTCTTACTATTATCAATAATATTATTAGTAGTAGTTATAGTAGTCATTAAAATTTGCGTTATTTAAGTATTAATATTACTAATATATAATTTTCATGTATTATTTGCCATTAATCAATCCGATTTCCCAGGCAACGCCGGGATACGAGTAAGCTAGTTTTAAGTTGCTTTTAAATTTAGTTAGAATTGGAAAGTTTTAAATGGTGTACATACTTTTCTTTTATAGCAAAATGGAATTATTCATCTACTTTTCCCTTGCACTGTGTTTTTATGATAACCAGATATATTCAACTTGCTATACATTTCATGAATAGTTTTGAAAGTCCACTGCATTGCTTTTGTTTAAATGATAAATTGTATTTTCTGAAAACGTATACAAATTTGTGACACTTTTGTTATGATAAATAAAAACGCCCCACCCCCACCTCACTTTTTTCAAAACTATCAAATACTTACAATCGTTTTATGACAATTTAAAAAACTAGTAAATAGAATTTGCACTTAATGAAACAAACAGACTACTTAGAAAAGAGGAAGTATGTCAAGTACAAATCAAAACTAAAGAATATAATAAAATATACATTATTATTACTTCTTAATCACCAGGATTTCTCACATAAGCTATCATTAGTGGTTGCTCACTGACAGAAACAAGTGGTATTCCCTGGAACTTGAGTGACAAGTCTATCAAAATTCCATGTTATTATATTGTGCCACTACTAGTTTTATATGGACACTACGAAGAAAGACCCCGAACTAAAATATAAAAGCAATGCTGGGAAACTTCAAAAGAAAGTTGTACAATTAGAATAAGAATTATAAAAAAAAAAAAAAAAAAAAAAAAAAAATTATTAGGACGAAAATAAAACAAATAAAAATGGTTATTTATGATATGTATAATCTGCAGGTTTAGTGATAAAAATGAAATTTCAAATTTAAATTTGACAAACCCTAAAAAAAACAAAACAAAAAAAAAAAAGAAATGCTCTTTCAAACTCAAGTATGAAGAAAATTTTCTCCAAAATACCAGGACACATTTAAATGTTAAATAAAAAATAAAGAGGGCCACAGATTTGTGACGGTTTTCAGAAAATACAATTTATAGTGAAAAAAATAAAAATAAAAATCAAATATTAACCTAAAATAGTGTCAAATGAATTTTCTAGTATTTTATTACATTATGAAAAAGATTTTAGAAAAAAAAAATCTATGGCGACAACGAATAAGAAATTATTCAACAGCAAAAGAAAACCTCAATTCTCAATGGGATAAACTATATTAAGAAAACAAAAATTGGTTCTGTGAATGAGTAATGAGATATGTCAGAAAGAACAGGGAAATTGATTCCATGCTTCTGTTATAAATGATATAAAAAGAAAAATTAGCTGCTTCTTGCGAATACAATACTAGAATTTGAGGAAATCAGATGTTTTTTTTGCAATGGAAAGGTTCCATAATCTATAATTTTGGACATTAACCCAACTTTCTGTAACAGGTTGTGTGAAGTTATCCTGCATTTTACTTGTCAAAGACATGTTTATATTTTATCTCAATGTTGCATAGACTGGTACCTATCTTCCTTATTTGTTTCTGCAAGATGTGATGTCAGCTGCAGACTCCTAGCAACTACGTATACAATATGTATTATTCAAACTTATCTTTTTTATTTTATCACCAAAAGAAAGCCAACTCTTTATGAATAACCTTTTATGGGAGTTAATTAATGCTTGTTTCCCAAAAGATTTTTTTTTTCATATATATATTTAATACAAAATACACCTTAGTTCTGGGATTGTTATGTTGAAAAAATATTGTTTAAATTGTTCTAATTAGCTATAATTCATAATTAACTAAACAAGTCACCTATCTCTCTTTACTATCTACATACTTCTATCTACTCACTCTACTATTTCTTAACGTCTTTGAGTATTAAGTGAAAATGTAATTCGTGTTCCAAAATAGCATTCTATTTTACACGTGCGTTTATACATATTACAAACACATAAGTAAATTAGATGACAAAAGAATAAGTTTCTTTACTTTTTAGAAGAATAAAGAATACTATTATTCCTATATATAACTAGAAAATACTCGTCTCAGGATGGGTGTTACATCCTGATGTCTGTGTATAATTACATGTATGCAATATGTGTGTGTGCCCTTTTGGTGCGAGTTAGTTGGCTCCTTTAGTCTCACCTCTTATCCTATATTATTTATTTTGTATATGTGTGTATATGCACTTATACATTTGTATATGGATATATGTGTATATGGACAATTATACATTAAATTATTAAACCATTACTTACTATCTGTAAACTTTTCTACTCAAACTTTTCTTCCAATTTTAAATAAATAAATTGGAATTATCATTTCTACATAATTATCTTTCTGTCTAGTCACAATGATCTCACTTGACCTATAATTATCTGTTCTGAAAATAGATTGACAATGTTGATTCTCCATCTGCCTCTTATCCCCTTTCCTCTCCACTATGTCTATTTTTCTTTCTCCCACCTTTTTCAGCTTATTATTTTCCCTATTTCTTTTTCATTTCTTTTTCTTACTCCCTCTTCCTCAATTTTTATTGCTTTTCCTTGAATCTTCATTTCACTTTTTCCATTTGCTAAATTAGCTTTGCTATATCCTATGTCTTTTTCGTCATATTTAAAAAACAAAAAAAAATAACCCTGAATTTTATTTTTATGATCTGATGGATTTTCTGGAAGCATAAATTTATCCTGGACATTTGTAATTCTGTTTCCTGTTCTTATGGATTATCAATGGACTTATTTGGATTGATCCTGTTCTTCCAGGATGTTAACTCCTTATTCAATGGATTTTTACCATATCCTTTTATACTTCTATTTTTTTCCTTGTTCCTGCTTTCATAATCACTAGCATGGGTGCCCAGCGTTGCCCAGGTGTTTGGAGGTGCGTGTTGAACAAAAAAAAAAAAAAAAAGTGGTAGTAGGAAAGTAGGCTGAAACCCGTACCGCAAAGGAGGAAAAGAACAGGAAAAAAATGTGACGTCTTTGCTGTTACAACCACTGCCTAATTGGAAGTGACATAGGTTTAAATTAAGGTTAGACAATCAAAAAGAGAGGATTTCTAAGATACCGGTGAAAAAAAGCGGCCCTTCCCTGTAGAAAAGTGCCCAGTTGAGGGTGAAGAAATTAATGTTTTTAGCCAATTTTTCAGTAATTGTCGTCTGAAAGGGCAAGTTTAAAAATGATACTGATCTTGTGAAAATCCGTCGCCTCTGTCAAAAGTTTTAGGCAGACATGCAAACATACATACATTTATATATTGGTAGCTCAAATTTCCAACCTAAACCGATTAAAAAGCTTGTCCTATCTCTGAATACCCTTTATGTAAAATTTCAAATGTTTAGACCAGAAATTGTCTGAGTAATTTGGTAGAAACCGCAGAGGTCAAATTGCTTTTTAACTTTGACCCCTATTATGACTCCTTAACATTTATCATTTTGGGCTCAAATCAAGTTATTAAGTTAGATCTATGTCCAAGGAACCTATATCTAAAATTTCAATTGTTTAGACCCAAAATTGGCGAAGGAGTTTGATAGAGTTCTCAAAGTCAAATCGTTGAACTTTGACCCCTTAACAGCTAAGTTTCTGGCCAAAAACGGATTACAAAGATTTTCCCAAATCTCCATACCCTGACTATCAAATTTCGAGTCTGTAGACTGGAAATTGAGAGTTATTGTGTAGGGAAATGCACACGCGCACACACACACACACACACACACACACACACACACACACACACACACACACACACACACACACACACGGTACGGGCAAAATGAATGCTGACGCTCAAAATGTATAAACATTTGACCCCTCCCTTTACTTAAAAATTCACCAAAAATCAGAAAATTAATGGATTTTAATAAAATTTTCAGTATTTATCAAATAATGATCGCGGTATATAATGAACTAATTATTTTTATTTAAATCTTAGTGGAAATGTATTATTTTATTTAAACAGAAAAACCTTTACTAAAGTTATGGTTTTCAGTAGTAAATAAAAAACGCAAGAATTTAGTTGTTTTTTTTAATTTTATTTTTATTATGTTTTTTATTTTATTTTTATTATTTGGTTTATTTTATTTTATTGTTACAAATTACGATGCTTTATTTTAAGCATCATAATTTGTAACAATAAAAATAAAATGAAATAATTTTTACAGGAACATTACAAAAAAAAAGTCCCTAAAGTCTGTATTAATGAATTCGATATAACTCAAAGAAAAATGAATTTCTCGAACTACCGATATTACCATTGAATTAAGCATTGTTTATTTAATATTTTCATTAAAAAATATTATAGCAAAAAATTTTTCTACTTTTTTTTTTTTTTTAAATTACAGGTTTCGCATAATTTTTATATGTAAGCTTTTAATAATTTCCTTGCTCGCAAGAATGTGAAACTTTCGGCGTTACATATTTTTTTATATAATCTTGAACAATAATTTAAAAAAATATTTTAATTTAAAAAACAGGAACATAGAAAAATAATTAAATTAAAAAATGGAAACATTTATACAAATGTTCCATGTTGGTAACTACGGATGCCCATTCTTGAAAAGAAAAGGTAACCTGTTCGTTTTGCCCCCCTGCACCTCTCCCTCCTACCTTTTCCCTTCCAACTACCCGATGACATTTTCAGATACGTTTCAAATGGTTTAAAGTCGACTTTAAATTTCACATAAACATTTCGATTAATTAAAACGTAAGTTTGTATTTTTTATAAGTGTTAATTTTTTTCAATAATTATAAATTGTTTCCTTTCCACTTTGAATTCGGTATCGATATCAATAAATAATAGTGTTAACTTTTTTTTTTTCAATGAATAAATTGTCAGTATAATTAATGAATTTAATTAACATTTATATGCCGTTTAAAGTTTATGAAAGTTTAAATTCTATTAATAATTGTTTGAATTTTTATAATGAATAAATTGCCATTGTAACTTATTTTCGACCCAAACAGATTAAAATGCTTGCTCTATCTCTGAATACCCTTTATGTAAAATTTCAAATGTTTAGACCAGAAATTGTCTGAGTAATTTGGTAGAGATCGAAGCGGTCAAATTTTTTTAACTTTGACTCTTATTATGACCCCTTAACATCTATTTTGGGCGCAAATCAAGTTATTAAGTTAGACCCATGTCAAGGAACCTATATCTAAAATTTCAAGTGTTTAGACCCAAAATTGGCGAAGGAGTTTGGTAGAGTTCGCAAAGATCAAATCGTTGAACTTTGACCCAACCAAATTTCTGACTGAAAACCGATTACAAAGATTTTCCTAAATCTCCATACCCTGTATATCAAATTTCGAGTCTGTAGACTGAAAATTGACAGAGTTATTGCGTAGGGAAATGTACACAGACAGACACACACTTTTATAGATATATATATATATATATGACACATACCTAACTTTATAAATAGAGATAATACAAGTAAAGGGACTTATATTTTGTTATGGAAAAATGTTTTAATCAGATATTTCATCTTACTTTAGAAATTTTCAGAAATGATGGGTCCCCTTTCCTGGGGCTAACATTTGATCTCTATATGAGATACATAAATATTCGAATATTCCATTAAAATTATCATTTATATCTCAAACACCGAGTTAGTAAAGTAGTTAAGAACATACTTTTCCTCTCCCTAATTGGCCATTTAATTATGTTATATATCTTTCTTGGTTTTACTGGATTCAAGAACAAGAATTCATCTAGTCTAGTGGAGTATCCAGACTTGTGCTTTTACTTGAGATAACATCACCATTCTTTGTAAAAACCAATGTATGTTGGCCATAGTGAGGAGATCTTATTTACGCTGTGAATGCTATATTATTTTGAATATTTAGTCAAAGTTTACTTTCAGGGAAAGTATCTTCATGCCCGGTTGTTGTGATAAACCCAGTATACAGAGACACTCATGGATAGCATCTAGTAGGCATTCAAATTTTCACATGAAATCAAAACAAAATAGCGATACTGGTTGTGACCTAACAGGTCATAGTTATGTCTAATTTTATCTGAAATGTGTTTCTGTGAAAAAAGTATAATTTGATCTGACATCCTAATAAAAACGATAAAAATCATATGCATGCCAACACATTCTAAAATAGCCAACTATCACCTCCAGCAGTTTGAAGTTAGTTGAAAATAATCGGACTCAATTTCAAAGTCAGTTTTAAAATACCCGATGAAAAAGAAAAAAAAACAAAAAAAACTTGCTAACTCCAGCTGCCCGCCTCTGATTTATTCAGAATTGGATATTTCTAAATAAATGCTTAATGTTTTAGCACTGAAAACAGAATATGTGTAAGTCGATAAGTCTGAACAAATAGAAACAGAAAAAAAGCATTACCATTTTATTGACACGATTTCTGTCAGAAGTAAAGCTGACAGAAATTGTGCTATTACCTACTACACACCTACAGACATTTTCATAAAGATTGTTTATGTAACCTTAGTTCTGCATTTACTCAAAAAGATTATTTCTCGGGACCTACTGGATTATTAACATGCTTAATTCTCTAGACACCTTCTGCCTCGACAGGTATAAATAAATACGCACGCCAGAACCCATGCTGACTTTGAACTATACTCTGGTAAAAAGATATTGTTGACTTAAAAATTACACATTCCTCACAGCACCCATCTAATTCCAGTAATCTACTGACGATGAATTCGATTATCTTGATAATTGCAGCACTAAAATGTACTCCTATTTTTTGGGGGGGGGGGCAATACCATCTTTGGAGTTGGTTCAGATTCTTACATTGGATTTCGATTTATTTCAGAATTTCATTAAATAGATTATGATGTCACATTCATCTTTAAAGTCAAAATGGAAATGATAGAGTTTATTATCCATCAAAAACAAGCTTACAAATGAACTTTGACATTCTTAATAGTTAAAAACAAAGTGCCAAAAATAATATTCGATGATATTTTAATAGAAATAAAATCAGATTTAATATTAATGCAATTTTTTTTTTTTTTTTTTAATATTTCTTATTTAAGTTATAACACACTAAGGAGGTATAGTAACAAAAAAATTACAACAGCATGAAAGTCCACAACTTTTGCTAACCATAAGATTCCCAGCAAGTATAACGCTGGCATGAAATAGTTCTTATCCTTTAGGTACAATTAAATTTCTGGTATTTTTGGAAGCAAAATAGGAATCCAAATTTATCATTACCTGCCAAACATGAAGGGTAAACAAACTAAAAAAAATTGCATCATGACTGAACAATATCAAGCGCTTACAATTATAGTTACAGACATGTTCACATTCTATTTATATATCTAAAGTAGGACCTATGTTAATGATATGAAGAGAGATATACTTTTCTTTTTGATTTCTTTAAATTTTATTCGTTTAATGACGAAGAATTTGACCAAAAGTTTTTTTTAATAGTTCAGATTTTTCTAGAGTGAAAATATTACTAACTAGCATGGGTTCTCGGCGTTGCCCGGGTGTGAGGTGTATGCTGGCAAAAAAAAGTCATTTTTTTTAACTTTGACCCCTATTATGACTCCTTAAGATTTATTGTTTAGGGCTCTAATCAAGTTATTAAGTTAGATCCATGTCCAAGGAACCTATATCTAAAATTTCAAGTGCTTAGACCCAAAATTGTCGGAGGAGTTTGGTAGAGTTCTCAAAGGTCAAATCGTTGAACTTTGACCTCTTAACAGCCAAATCTCTGGCCGAAAACCGATCAGATTTTCCCAAATCTCAGTACCTTGTATATCAAATTTCGAGTCCGTAGACTAAAAATTGACAGAGTTATTGCGTAGGGGAATGTACACAGACAGACCCATTCACTTTTATAGATATATAGATTTGTTTAACAAAAATATATACGTATACATAAATATATATGGAAACAATTTTTCGCAAATATTATGCAAGTATAAATCATGTAGAATATCTGCATGAATATAATTACACGTAATAGTTAACTAAAGATGATTAACTTATTAAAAAACTGAAGCAACTAATAGGGAATTAATTAAAATGAATGTTTAAAAGAATATGCAAATTAGCTTGATCGTTTGCTAGTGAATACAATTCCACAACCAAGATATAACAAAATTGTATTTTCTTTTTAAATAAATAGAAAAGATGGTTTTTAATATGAATATCTATACACACAAAAGAAAACCGAATTTATAAGAGTATAGATTTTTTTTGTTTTTGCCAGATATGGTGTACCTATTTACAATGCCTCCCCACGGGACAGAGTTAGACACCAGGGTCGTTTTTTAACGTACGTTATTGTCTAAGCGAGCCGCCATGGCAAAGTTTTGTGATGTTTTGCAATTCAGTACACAACCAAAATGTGCATCTACCTGATAATATTAGGCATAAGATATGAGAGAGGTCACAATAGAGAGGTGAATGAATCTATTTCTCAGTTAACTAAGTATTCATAGTAATATAGTAATAAACTGCAGTACATGGAGAAACTGGGATTGAGAAATATTTTGTACTAGACTTAAAGAAAACTATGAGAGGTAAACAGGGAGCCAGAGTCAAGAACAGTAATATTAACTCCAAGGTCCTTAACATTTTTTATGGTAAAAATATTAAGAACAATGTATGTTTTTCTTTTTGATACTGTTTTATTGAAAAAAAAAAAAAAAAAAAAAAAAATTTTTATCGCATTTAAAAAATTATGATTACAGTTTACCTAAATAAAAACAAATAAGAAGCAATGCAACATAAATAAGTTGAAGACTTGTGTTATTTGTTTTTAATATTTTTTTTAACGGATAAACTTTAAAATAAAGAAATGTAAAATTTAAAAACTGCATTTTTTTTTTCATTTTTACACAGAAAAAGAGGTTAATATTTTGATGATTTTGTAAACAACAACGAAGACATCCTAAAAATTTCACTTGTCATTAAAAGAATAAGGTGGCTAAATTATTCCTGGCAGTTTTCTTTTCAAAATCGTAAAAAAAATAAATAAAATAAAAAATAAAATAAATAACAGCATAGAAGATATCTTTTAAATTTCACTCTTAAAAAAAAAAAAAAAAAAAAAAAAAAATCTAGTCATATAGTTGGAACAGCAAGTGGCTAGAGACACGACCATAAATAGGAGGCTATTTCACTAAAAGTCACATGACCTGCTAACATCACTGAATAAAGTATTATGGACACAATATTGACTATCACGATAGATGGTCATTTTCTGTTTTCTTTCTCAAAGAAATTGATAAGGGATTTATAAAACTGGCTGAAAAATGTTTGCATTTTAATTTCTGCAGATAAATCATTTTACATTTGGATATGTGCAATTAAAATG
Organism: Euprymna scolopes; assembly: GCF_053919585.1. Lineage (NCBI taxonomy): Eukaryota > Metazoa > Mollusca > Cephalopoda > Sepiida > Sepiolidae > Euprymna > Euprymna scolopes. The sequence continues at coordinate 95,898,934 of NC_136500.1, read as the reverse complement.
TATATTTTGCAGGGAAAATGTGGCAAAGTTTTATTAGGTACGGGCAAAAATAGGGGGGACCTAGTTTTGAAAGCCGATCTATCATAATTTTTTTGTAGGTTTCCAACTACTTTTGATTGTATTTTAAAGATTAATTTCCTAAAGGAAAAAAATATTTGTACACGTGAAAAAAAAAAAAAAGTTATGAAAAATGTTTTCACGGTGAGCTAACTAATTCAGCTAAATTTTTGAAATTAAATAAATTCATTGTAAAAATTCTTTAAAGATAAATATTAGTTTTCTGGATCTATTTCAAAGATAATTAATAAAATAAACTCTTAAGATATTGAATAAAATAGAAAAAAAAAAGAAAAAGAAAAACACCTTGTTTGTGCCAAAATAACTTAATTAACCCTCAAAAAGTAAGTAATTTACCGTTTGCCAAAAACGCAACAAACTAAAATTTTGTAAACACGATTATAAGGAGGCTCAAAATTTCAGCCAATCGAAATGCTGTTTCAAAATGAAGTCATGATAGTAAAAGGAGGTAGGGGTGTCAGATTTTTTTTTCCTCCCAGACATGCATTCATACATTCCTATTCTGAACGTTCGTATCAATTTTCATCATGTTTTAATTTAATTATTTTTTTATGTTCCCGTTTTTAAATTAATTTTTGAGATTATATAAAAATTATGTTACGCCAAAAGTTTCATATTCTTGCCAGCAAAGAAATTATTAATATCTTGCATATAAAAATTATGCGAAATCTAATTTTAAAAAAAAGTAGAAATATTTTTGCTATTATATTTTTTGTGTGTGACACTTAAATAAACAATGCTTAATCCAATGGTAATATCGGTAGTTCAAGAAATTCATTTTTCTTTGAGTTATATCGAATTCATTAATATGGACTTTAGGGGCTTTTTTAGTAATGTTCCTGTAAAAATTGTTTTTTTTATTGTTACAAATTACGATGCTTTATTTATATAAAAAAAGCAAAAATAAATTCTTGCGTTTTTTATTTATTACTAAAAACCATAACTTTACTAAAAGGTATTTTTGTTTTAACAAAATAATACGTTTCCACTAAGATTTAAAAAAAAATAATTAGTTCATTATATTCTGCGATCATTATTTGATAAATACTGAAAATTTAATTAAAATTCGTTAATTTCCTGATTTTTGGTGAATTTTTAAGTAAAGGGAGGGGTCATATATATATATATATATTATATATATACACACACACACATACATACACACACACATATACACACACATTATTTCTGTCACTAATATTTTTCAAATTTCACGCGAACATCTGTTTGAGATGGTCTTGAGAAATCGTTTTGACGTTTTGTTCTCATTTTTTCACTGACAATTGCTTTTTTTCCTTTTCAAAATAAACATCCTTTCTAATTCGCTCCCTCCTATCTTAGGTTAAACATTTGTTTTACAATTTTCAAATTAGAAAATAGTTACATCTAGCGAAGGGTGATCATTAGAAAATAATAATTTGATAAAGAAAAAGAAAAAAAAGAAAAGAAAAAAGAAAAAAAAAACAAAGAAAAGAAAAAAGAAAAAGAAAACAAAGAAAAGAAAAAAGAAAAAGAAAACAAAGAAAAGAAAAAAGAAAAAGAAAACAAAGAAAAGAAAAAAGAAAAAGAAAACAAAGAAAAAAAGAAAAAGAAAACAAAGAAAAAGAAAAGAAAAAAAGAAAAAGAAAACAAAGAAAAAAGAAAAAGAAAACAAAGAAAAAAGAAAAAGAAAACAAAGAAAAAAGAAAACAAAGAAAAAAGAAAAAGAAAACAAAGAAAAAGAAAAAGAAAAGAAAGAAAAAAGAAAAAGAATGTACGTTTTTAGCATCCCAAAATATTTAAACGATTATTTTCTTTGTATTTTCATTATTTTCTTTTGTTTAAATTATGCAAATACTTAGGTAATCATTTCTTTTTTTTTTTAATTTTTTTTAAAACAATTCTAACAACGATACAAGGAGTCAGGGAACGAACCGGAAGTTAGTGACAGCTGAGAGTATTTTTTTTTTTTTTTTTTTTTTTTAACATCAGTATAAACACGTTAATTAACATGAAGTATTTTATTCAAATTTCACTCCAAATAAGGCACAGTACCACTTTGAAGTCGGGGATTACTATCAGTCAGGGACATAAGTTGCAGGGATATCATGAAGGAAAATGAGCAAATTACACTTTAACTTCTGCATGTCAGTACAGTTGGAAAAGCAGAATACCAGAAAGGAGTTCCAAAGTTTAGCAGTTCTGGGGAAGAAACTATTGGAGTAGAAGGCTTAAATAACGATGAGAATTGTTTTCAAACAAAAACCAAAAATGTTTTTCTTATGTAACAAAAAAAAAAAAAAAATTATTGATCATGCATTTTAATGTTTATCTGACAAATGTAGTTTAAATCAGTCCTTTTAAATCCACTGGGTTAAACATAAATATACAGCATATAACTATAACCAAAAGCAAGAATTACTTTGCTATAACTATAACCATATTTGTAACTATATTTTGTGCTTTTAGTAGTATTCCTGTTGCCTTGAGGTTTTTTTTTTTTTTGTCCTTACTTAAAAAAATATTTTCTCTTCTAAGGAGAGTAAGAATCTTGGTTTTAGTAGTATTGTTAAAGGACCCGTTAATTTTAATTAGTGCATTCTGCATTAGTAGTATTCTGGAGGCCTGATTCTTTTTTTGGAGGGGGTCCCCACTCATCACTTAAAAAAAACAAAAAACACCACGTGTACATGTGAACACCAAAAAAATATAATTTATGAGCCTTATTTCCATATGTGGCAAAAAAGTTAATTCGTATTGGAGTTGTAAATTATTGAAATTATATTCTTTCGTATGAATTTATCAGTAGGGACCTCCAATGCTCACTATATAATCAATGACGTCATCATTTTGTGTGTACTTTACAAAGTTGTTTAAAACCTGATTGTCACAGCTGGTGAATTTTAATAATGTAATATAAACATGAGGGCACTTTAGAAGAAATGCAATAAAATTTTGTTTTAAACTTGGAAAAAAATGCAACAGAAACGTATGGAATGCTTCAAGACTATCTTGCTAAGGCAATTGTTTATGGATGTAGTGAATGCGTAAAGTATGAATAATGAAAGCAACATCTAATAATTAGAAAAAATAGGAAGCCCATTCTTCAGAGTTCTATGCTTAAAACTGAACATTTCATGAGAATAGAATGTAAATAATCTAAATCTTAAAAATTAATTATTTTCTAGAACGTTTTTTTTTTTTTTTTTTTTTTTTTTTTACATGGAGTTCACCACTTATCAAGGCCCAATGGCCACTCAGGGATAAGGGTTATTGTGTGTACAGTAATCAAAGGGATAGTGTAGCAATAGTATTGGAGAAATTGTGGGGTGTCATTACTTAGGCGGGGGCGGTTCATCAGGAATTTGTTTGTGTTGGACTTGAAGACATCCAGGTTGAAGTCGGGAGGGAAATAGGCAAGCGGAACAGAGTTCCACAGGCATGCAGTTCTAAGAAAGAAGCTTTGTTCATGGTATCTACGTTTTTATTTAGGCACAGATAGGGAGTGGGGAAAATTATTGACGGTGGTTTTAGCTAGTCGGGTGTTTTTTGAGAAAGACTGGCGAGGGGGGACCAGGGAATGGAGCTCAGACGAGCACCTGCCATGGGAATAACAATAGCACAATGACAGGCTCGCTACGTCTCTTCTGTGGGAAAGAGGTTGCAGGGTAGAGAAAAGGGCATCCCCCACCAAGCCACGGAGGCTATTTTGTACTCCGTCAAGGCAGGATAGGCTGTTTTTTGCAGCCCCCGCCCAGATGTGGCAGCAGTACTCCATCTTTGGATGTACTTGGCTCTTATATAGATAGAGAATTGCATCATTAGTGAGATATCTTCTGGAGCGGTAGAAGGATCCCACCATTTTCCCAGCAACCTTGGCCACAGACTTGATGTATGTGTTCCATTTAAGATCAGGTGTAAAGGTCAAACCCAGAAGCTTATCAAATCCTGGGGCCTCCCTTAGACGAGAGCCATCCATTTCAATTGATGCCAGATGGGGATCAGAGCGTTTATGATGTAGAGATAGGAGCTTGGTCTTAGATGCATTAAAGGTAACCAGCCACCTCTTTCCCCACTGTACCACGCGCTCAAGATCAGAGGAGAGAGAATCAGAGAGAACATCATCATTTACGGCCTTTGATGTGTTGCCATAGATGGTCGTGTCATCAGCATAGATGTCAACGAAAGATTTTAGTATGTGTTTTGGGAGATCATTGATGTAGATCAGGAAGAGAGTTGGGCCCAGTATGGACACCTGAGGGACTCCAGCATTAATACTGCAGGCCTCTGATTTCTGCCCATCAACAACTACTCTTATGAGCCTATCTGAGAGAAATGACTTAATGATAGAGAAAACATTTCCAGTTATACCATAGCTGGAAATCTTGTGTAGTAGGCCTTTATGCCAAACCTTATCGAAGGCTTTTGATATGTCGAGAGCAATTGCCCTAGAAATTAAGCCTTGTTTACAAGTCAACAGATTATAGTATATATGAATGAATGTAAGTATTTTTTTTTTTTCAAAAAAATATAGATTTTGCATTTTTTATTTACACATTTATGATAAAAATAATTATTGCAATGTTAAAATTTGGAGGGATTGTAATACTTTTTGCTTAGATTTTATAAAATGAAATAATGAGGGAACCATGTAGAAAAATATTTCCTCTCATCAGTTGATTTTTTACTAGATTTATTGAACATATGTGCTTGTTAAAAATGGTCACTGTACAAAAAAATATTTCCCCTCATATTTTTCGAAAACAGTATTTTACATATGAATTAATCCAAAAGTGAATAAGTATTGTATTTTTACCATGCTGTACCTACTCACCATAGCCCATGTTTATTTGCAATTTGTTTTGTTTTAACCATGCTGATTTTCATTTCCAAAATTTTTTTTCTCCCAATCAAAAGGTGATTTCATTCTATATAAATTTTTTTTTTTTTTTTTTTTTTTTTTTTTTCAAGTTATGAAAATAATTTCTATCTGGTCAAAGTATTTTCTGGAAGGAGTTAAAATAGAATTAACATGTTACAACAGCCCACAAAAAAATGACATGAGAAACAAGTATCAATTCTATAGGAAGAAAGCTTTCAATAACAAAGAAACCATAAAAGATGCTGTCTTTACTGTGTATACTAAATTAAATTGTAGACATTTGGATATGTTTGTCAATCATAACAAAAATCATTGATATACTTACTGGCAGTAAAATTAAATAAAAATGATTTGGAAGAAACTAGAAAGATTACCCAGCTTTGTCTGAGGAAGAAGGGACAATATATGTAGCAGTATAGTAAGGACGTATTTAGATATTTTTCTAAAATAATTTTAGCACGGTTATATTTACCTTGTAATGAAAATGAACTTGGTCTTGAGCCAATTCAGCAACTGGGAGCAAAGTTATGGGTACTTTTCAATGTCTCATGAGGTAATGATTAAATGATAGCGTCTGTCATGAGACTATTAACTCGTGATAGGACGATTCCATTACAATTACAGATTTTGTTCTAAATTCATTATTCAGATTTTAATTGATTTGACAATTTTTACAAAGTAGAATTTAATTTTGGGGGTGAGAGGAAGATTTTGTAGAGAATCCTCATCTACTTTTAAGTATAGACAAAATTTTCTTTCAATTTGATAAAAGTTTATATTTTCCCTTTATGTATTGCACCCAAGATTTTGAGAAACTCCTTGTGAAATTTTCATCTATATTTTTCACTTGTACCAGGTTTTTTTAATTCATTCAATTGTGCCACCTTTACCTAAATTTGTTATGATCTATAATTTTAGTTTCACTTGTAGTTTAAAATCAATAAATGTTTATCATTTATCAATAGTATCAACAAAAACAGGTAAAAAATAAAATTTCCTTTAATTAAAAGCAATCGTTTTTGGAACTAGAAATTAGACTAAATTTTTTCCAATCCTGATATCACAAAAAGGTCAGATTCCAAATCAATCGTCCCAATACTACTATTAACCACTATTAAATGGGGTCTCACATATTAATTAAATTTACTATTATCCACTTCTAACTAATAATAACAAGTGGTGTTATCTGGAGTATAAGTGACAACAAAATTCCCCAATTTTTTAGGGTTCTTTGATAACTACAGCAAATCATTTTGCATTATCACAATAGCCGTTCATTTTTTTTTTTTTTGTAGACAACAGCCATTTATCTTCTCTGGAATTTGAGTATTAATAAGCCTCTCCAAGGTTCCAATATTTTCTGCACTCTTCCAGAAATATCTGAATGTTGTTTTACCTCCTCGCTTTCCCCATCTTACTTGGCCTTTCACAACATTTTTATATGATGCCAGCTGAAGCTAGTGTCATATTTATCTCGGTTTTATAAAATAAAAAAATTTATCTAAAAGAAATGCATTATTTCTAACTACAGTGATGTTCTCTCTATAAAAGCAATGCCAGGTAGTACTTTTAATTATAACACAAGATAAGTAAATGAAACTTCCAAAAGTTATCAAACCTTATTTGATTTACAAATGTAGATAGAAATTCATAAACAAATAAGATATTAGGTTTATCCTACAAGTGAAACTGGAGAGCACATCATCAAAATATAATAAAAATACAAGGCTACACTCCTATCGTCCTCTAAAGCAAAAGTGATGGGAAAAGACTAAAATATAGTTTCAGTTGAAAGAAAACCACAAACACAGGTGATGCCAAAATTAGAATACTATTTTATTCCTTCCATAAACCTTTATCTTCTGTAAGTAATCAGGCTGGTTGCTATGGTAACTGCACCAGTTAAACAGATGGTTGGTGGGTTATATAGATAAGTAACAAAGAAACAAATTATACATCAAAAGAAAATGCTTACAAAACGAAACACGCAAACAAATGATTTTTTTTTTTTTTACTACACAATTTTTGGACTAGTTTATTCATCTTAAATTACTGTTTTCCCCAACACCTCATTTATTTTACCGTTTGGCCTTCGTATTTCAAACTTTGAGATTATATTCTAAACCAAACTGTTCGCATTCTCTCCTATAGGCCGTTTTTTTTTTTTTTTAAATTAAATTGTTATGCTACTGATTTAACTAAGGATTGAACTCAGAACTTCAAGATTATTTGCACACTAATGTCCTATTTCTCTTGGCATGTGTCTGAAAAATAAATAAATATTTGGAACATAAATCTATTCAAGTTTCTCCTTTATTATGGGTTCCCATATAGTGCTCATTTCTATACTGGCCTGCTGGGTAGATGTGAGGTTTTGTTGTTTTTGTTTAATTTTCTCACTTTCATACAACGATCACTATTATCTTAACTTCAGACTACAGGGGAAATAGTCATTTTTTTTTTCTTCCATACATGATACGCTATATACCTGGATTTTCTTTCTTCCCTAATTTTACTATTTTCCAATGTTCTTCACTCATTTGGAAAGGGTGGGATGTTTATCTAACTCAACTTTTCCACAACTACATGGGATGATGTAGATGTAGTATTTAATCATTTTTTTTAAGTTGGTGATTCTACTCAGACAAAATGTCTTTCAGAATGTTTAATCACTTTTGAATATTGATGCCATGTAGATCACATTTTCAGATCTTTCCGAGCGCAGACTATAGGAATGGTTTCAGTTTTGTTTTTTCTTTTTGTTGTTGTTGTGGTTTTCTTTTTATTAGCTGACATAGAAGGTATATTACCAGGTGTATTGCTACATAGAAAAGTACATTTTGGCCCGATCATTATTTGGTGTTATGTACTCAAACGTCTTGAAACTATGACATAGCAACACTGATATCAAATACCTGAGATTTACACATCTGGGAAGGGTAGTTATCAATACCCAATCAGCACAATGAAAATACAGAAAAAAGAGTGTCAGTGACCTCTACTTTTCATTGGTCACTACTACTCAGTAAATCATCCAGACAATCGATTGGTAGATGCATCCTTCAGTCATCATTGATATTTCATGGTGTCACTAAAAAAAAAAAAAAAAAAAAAACTGCTGGAATCACACAACGGACTATCAAGCAGCATTTCTGTGAGTCGATCTGCAGAGTGCTGGCTAGTTGGTAAAACAATGGATCCAAAGCATAAAAATAACTACAACTCTTCCAAACTAATACCAACGTAAGCGGGCAGGAGTTATGAGTATCAATTAGTTTTCAATAATCACTGATAAAAAGGAGGCAAAAAAGTCTTCAATTCTCCTTTTCATTTTCTTTCATTAGCAAGATCGGAAACAATCACCAGTTTCTATGAGTTGGGTATTACGTTATACTTAGAGACAGAGACTAGGGCATAATTATTTTTACTCTGATTTTGTCCCAAAATGAAGATTTCAATTTACAATGTGAAGCAGATTGTTAAATTTTACTTTTTTTCTGTAATACAAGTTTTTTTAGAAATTAAGATTCTGGACAACACAGGGTAGATTTGCTAGCTAAAAGAATTTAAACCAGTACCAATGTGTGCAGTTGACCAAATAAATCTATTATGAAATAACTGCATGAAACTTATACAGTTTTTTTTTCTTTTTTTTTTTTAGTCTAGATTATCAGCAGTTACAATAAACAAATAAGTCTACAATAACTAGAGAGGAAGAGAAAGATTTAATGTTTAAAAAATTTAATGACCTATAGCATAAAACAGATTTATGTTTCATATTGATGAACCTAAAGACTATTCTTTAAATTAATCAAGGCCAGTTTTGATAAAAAAAAAAAAAAAAGACGAAAAGGAATAATTTGTTTGACTTCAGGATACTGAGGGTTGTTAGGCTGAAAAAAAAGTTTCCTTTAAATTTTCTGAATGTTTCTCCTTGCTTTTGCAGAAGAGTAGGTAGGCAGAGAGCAGCAAATTGGAACTCTGCCACATAACTACCTGCAAATGAAAAAAAAAAAAAAAGGGGGGGGTAGCGGGAATGTTATGATGGTAAAACAGTTCGGTTGTGAACTGGAATCTATTCAACGTTGGTGTGTTACGAGAAACTAGAAACATAATCCCACACAAACCACTGTGTGTTTATATAGTTACACGGATACAATGCATACATGAAGTGCATGGGAAATTTACCATTTTAGTCTACAACCGCATACAAGTAATGTAAATAAACATGAAATGAAAGTTATTTTTTATCCTTTTCAGCATATATAATTGAAATAGCCTCAAAGTTACTATAAAATACAAAAAATATTAATACAAGACAAAAGGGTAGTTTCAGTTTAGCTCATACGAAGGATAAGAGTTGGATTTAAGCATTATAGTTATATTATACACTGCATTTCAATTAAGCTTAAAAACAGCAACAACAAAGTCCATCAATAAATTTGTATACCTCGGAAATACCCAGTCAGCAGAAAGAGATGTTGAAATACTCAAAGGTAAAGCTCAATATGTCCTTGATTGACTGCACCATCTGAAAATCTTTCCTCTCTGACAATCTTAAGAAAAAAACTCAATCTTACTAAGAGAGATAAAGCTTCTGTCGAAAGAGTTAAGTTAGAACTTGTGACACTTCCGTATGGAAGTCATTACATGACAAAAGATTGATCGGAAAACTGCATCACACACTAACCAACTTGTAAAAGATTCTGCATGACATTTGGAGGACCTGTTGACAGTGATGTCTGATAGTGATGGTTGAAGAAAAGGAGTCAGAAGAATCTGAGGAAAATTCTCAACCTGATCGAATATTTTAATGTTAACAACCTATGACACACTCATCATATAAAGGGTTCAAAATGTTAAATTTAGTGGCATTTGCCCAAATACTTTTGGTGTTTATTACCTAGTTCTACTAATAATATAGTATTACTGATTAACGACAAAACCATTTTGGGTAGCAATGAAGCCTATCACAAATCTTGATGAGTGCCTCCAATGTTGGAATGATCACTTAACCTCACTGCCCAACCATTCCAGACAGACTCCTCAGATCCCAACTGTTCTTTCTACGGTTTATAACCATATAATCACCCCACATCTTCACTACCGAGGAAATCCTGGATGCCATCAAAAAACTGAAACATAATAAGGCAGCCAGAAAAGATGATCTTTTATCTGAAATCTTCAAACATTCTTCAGGCATACTGGTTCCAACTGTCCATCAAATCTTAACCTATGTCTGTGAAACTGAAAACTCCCTCTAAACCGAAGTGATGCTATCTTGCTTCCTTTTTACAACAAAGGTGATAAACACTGTTGCAGTAATTATCGTGGTATCAGCCTTATAGATATCAGTGCAAACATCTTCACCATTCTGTTGAAAAAATTTCAGAAACAAAGATACACGAACAAAGCGAAACCAATGCGGATTTCACCCAGGCCAAGATGTACTGACCAGAATTTCACTCTCCGAAGAATACTTCAGCATTGCTGGAGCTACCAGCAAAAGACTATTGTCTGCTTCATTGATTTCACTGCTGCATTTAACTTGACCATAGAACCCTTTGGATGGTCATACATGCTAATGGCATGGCCTCAAACTGCTTAATAATCAAAACTCACTATCTCACACCCACATTAAAGTTTATGTATATAGTCAGGAGTCATGCTTCATTGACACATTTTGGTGTCAAACAAGGATGTATTCTCTTGTCTACATTTTTCAATTATGCTATTGAGTGGATCATATCAAATGCTCTAACCAATGTTTCATGGTCTACAAATATCAGATCAAGTACACTGATGATATCACCATATTGTGTGAAAGCTTCGCAGACATTCAATCAGCCATTGACAAGATGCAATCTTATGCTTCAAAGATTTGCATAAAGATAAACGGCAATAAGACAAAGTTACTAACAGCAAGTCTCCTTCAAAATTAAAAAACAACCAGTTGTTCTTGACATGGAAACCCTTGAAGAGGTTGATCGGTCCAAATATCTTGGCTCCATTATCGTCACAACATGGCAAAGGGAGGAAGACATTCTCCACCACATCAGCAATGCTTGCACCGCCTTCTGTCGACTTCGATTGTGGCTCAGGTTTCAAAATAAATAAATAAAGCTGAACACTAAAGTGAAGATCCATCAGACCCTTATCCGCAGTATTTTCTTTTATGACTGCAAGACTTGGCATATGCAGGCAGATGACCTACGAGGTATTCGATCACCACTGCCTACGCTGCATCCTCCACGTTCGCTGGCAACAGTTTATTGCCAACAGTACACTTTGCAGTTGCTGTAAGATCCCTTCCTTCCAAAATTCTTTCCTTGCCAGACACCTTTGTTGGTTTGGCCATGCACTTTGACCCCCACCCCCCAAAGTGAATTCATCCTGAAATGTTGCAGTGGCAAACTCAAAACCTGATGCAGAATGATGAAGCAGGATGTCAAACTGACTCTGGGCCCTCACCTTTATGGGGTTTGTCACTAGAACTGCGAATGGCCTTTCACTAATAACAGAATCAGTCTTGGATCCCCATGTCTGGTCAGCCAGTAGTCTGGACGTGGTAAACTTGTTGGAAAGAGCCGACCCAACTAACCTAGGGTGAATGCTACAACCATGACCAATTACTGATTGTGAACGAGATGCTTTCATTAAGATTACTGCAAGTGAATATAAAGTTTGTGTTGCCTGGAAATTCTAAGAGTATTTAACATTTAGCTGCAGAGCATAATTTTCATCTACTTGGTTATGAGATTTGCATGCATTCACTGCTCCATTGGTTTAGCTGGGATCCCTACGATTCATCCAGTATCCCAAGCCAAATTTTTAGGCACAACTCAGAAATCAGACAAAAATGTTCAATTATAATAGATTAAAATATCTAGTTTTTCATAACAGAAGATCATAACGTTAAGTTTTAAATTGGTTTTCTAAAGTCTCACTTAGCTTTTTGTTTTACTTTCTTTAAAATAAAAGCTCTGATATCATTCAGAAATATATCTTTGAGGATATTTTGGAGATTAGATACTGCTGCTATTTACATGTTTGTCATTCTCAGTTATGAACATAGCATTTCAACCATTGTACTCCATGACCTTCGGGTGCCTTTTGTAAGTAACCTTCCATCAATTTTGAATTAAATCCTTTTAATTTGCTGATCATTCTGCATTCCATACGTTTTTAGATATTTTTTATTCAGTTAAATTTCTTACACTTTTTCACAGAGAATTGGACCTAGAGTCTACTTACAATTTATTCAATAACTAATTATCTCTGCCATGGTGAAAATTATATATAATTAAAAAAAAATTATTTTTAAAGGGAGTCACCTAAAGGTCATTTCAGGATAAGGGTTAATGAATATAAGGTGGTAGTGTAGTAATTGTTAATGGTGTAAATTAGGTAGAAATTAAAGGGACGGCTCAACAAGAACTTGTTTACATTAGACTTGAAGGCTACCATAATGTAGTCGGCTGGCCAGTTTTAAGAAAGAAGCTTTGTTCATGGAATCTGCGTTTAGATTTAAGCACAGATAGAGAGTGGGAGAAATTGTTGATAGTAGTTGTTGATAGTAGAGTACTTTTTGTGAAAGTTTGACAAGGAGGACAGATTGGAGCTCAAACAAGCACTTGCCACGAAAATAATGATTGAGCAGACACAGCCTCACAATGTCTTTTCTGTGGGAAAGAGGTTGGTAGAGAAAGAGGTTGCAGGGGAAAGAAAAGGGGCATCACCTACTAGGTTTCAAAGCTGGTTTTGAACTTTATCAAGGCAAGATGAGATGAGCTGAGCAGCTCCTGCCCAGATGTGACAACAGTACTCAATTTTAGGACGTACTTGTCTCTTATGCAGATAGAGGAATGCATTGGCAGTGAGATACCTATTAGTTTGGTAGAGTTTGTTTATCACTATGTTTGCTTACAACTCTAAGAACTCTAGATATCTATGTCAAAATTCAAGTTTATGGGGGGGGGTGAAAGTTGGTGATAACTTTGTGTTTATCATAGACTCACTGCTTAGTATATATTGTAAGAAATGAAGTCTTGTATATTATATGACCTTAACCCGTGTTCTTGAAAAGTTTGGCTACAATAAAAATTTGACATATAACAATTCCTTGGTGAAGAAATATTTTAGAGTCTACTCTACCTAGAGGTTGTGATTTCAATCCTTGAAAGAATAAACAAAACAAAAATTTGAACAATTAACTGATATGAAATATCCAAAAAAACATTGAAATCAAAATTCTGACATGAAGAAAAACTTAATACGATATTAACTTTATATAGTAGTTCGTTTTCATTTTTCTTTTCATTGAAAACATTAACATGTATGGAGAGTTCAAGAGATGAAACAACATTCTTTATTCAGAATATAGACATGTGGCATTGCCGGGAATGAAGGTGGTCTTTATACATTAGGAGACGAGACCAAAACATAGTATATAAAAGGTGTTACTTTAAATAGTTAAAAAACACAAGTTAAAATATTTTACTCAATTATTCTGATAGTAGATTTTATCCGAAATTCTTGAAAATCAAGAGCTTGGGTTGAGTAATAATTATCATCATGAAATCTTACTCAAGATAAGTTGTTCAATCTTGTTACAGAGCTTTGTAAAAATAAATAAAACGATGTCTCTGCTGTTTATAGATATCTAGCAAGGCACCACAAATAAAGTTTAGATTATTTTTAGGTGTTTTAAATAAACAAGAAAAAAACTACAAGAACTGTGGTTTTACTAAAAATATAAAACTAAATATTATGTACGATTACCGCTGCTGATTAAAGCAACTTCGACACAGGCAATCAACTTAGTCCACCAGCGTAAAATACCCTAACACAATCTTGTAATAAACAATAAAACGAATTTACTCAGAAGTTTCGAGAGGTTATTTTTGGCAAATATCTTTAGTAAATATCTTAGGTATGGACTTAAAGAAAATGCTAGTTTTATTAAATATTCACTCTTACATGGTGATCTACCGAGTCCATTAGCGTGAAAAATGTTATTAAAATCAACTTTAGTTTGTTTAAAGTTAGCAGAAGTAAAGAAGAAAAAGAAAGGGGAAAAAAACCCAGATCAAACGAACAGAGGTCTTACCGTGTGTGTCTCTGGTGAGGTTGGGCGAAAGAGAGAGAGAGAGAGAGAGAAATCAAGATGGCGCTCATAGTTTTAAAAGGTGCGCTCCGGTGGAAGTCACGCAAAATCATGTGAAATCATGCGGGAGACATGTATAAAAGGAGTTGACAGGTTAGGTCAAACAGAGGCAGACAGACGAAGGTTGGTGTCAGTGGTGATCTCAAACCCGGCAGTTGTTGGCTTGCTAAGACAAATATTTTTACATTTTTTTTTAATTTCTTTATTTAATTTTGCTGTCCTAAACTAGGAACACTTCAAGCTATTTCAGCAATGGCTACCGGCCTGAACAACATGATAAAGCCATTCAGTGGCGAAGGCGATGTGGTGACTTGGTTAAAGAAAGTCGACCTAGTGGCAAAGCTCCAAAAGATAGGCGATGCTGCCACAGTTGATACCGTTGTTCCTGGAGGGTGACAATGATACCGTTGTTCCTGGCTATATATTTGGAGCTGAGCTCCTGTAAACATTAGGATGCGGAAATGATCATAGCCACATTGATTCAGCCATTTGCGAAAGGGCCGTTTGAGGCATACAACAAATTAAAAGAGAAGAGGTGGACGGGAGAATCCGTCGATGTGTATGCAAATGAAGTCAAACGATTGATGGAACTGGCAGGAATTCGGAGACAGGTCACAAATCATGTGCCCAAAGATGGCATTCGTTACCGGGTTCCCATAGGAGATTTCTAAGAGGCTGCAGCAGGTCCCAGGTATCGAGATGTTGGAGGTGAGTGATCTGCTTCCAACTGCAAGAATATTAGTAAGCACCCAACTCTCTGGAGCCATAGGAACGGTGGCAACAGCACGGAAGGATGAGAGCAAAAGCCACCTGAGACCGCGAGGTGCATGTTTTGAATGTGGGGGCCCGCACCTGCAGAGAGACTGCAGAAAGTTCTTGTGTGCTACAGATGTAATCAGAGTGGTCACATGGCAGTTAACTGCAAGAGTCCGGGAAACTGTCAAGGGGAAGCCGAAGCGCTAGCGGCTGCCCCGACTTGGGAATAATGGTGCGCTCGCAGCAGATGCCTAAGCATGAAATTGTGGTCGAAGGACAAGAACCTGTGGCCCTGATTGACACTGGCTGTACCACTACCATGGTGCACACTAGCCTTGTCAGAGGATGAAAAGGGAAGGGCGAAGTAGTGGCATTCGATGGGTCATGAGTGAAATGTTGAGGGAGGAGGACTGTGACAATTGAAATCGAGGATCACCGGATGAGAGTCAATGCAGTTGCCACTGATCACCTGGTGCATGGCGACCGAGCGATTGTCGGAATGGATACAATATGCCGACTTGGAGGTGTCACAGTAGACAGCAATGGCGTGAGGTTCGGACCAGCTGGGTGCGCAGTAACAGAGCAGGTCAACAAAAGAATCAAACAAGTTGGAGAAAAGAAATGGATATCAATCAGTGATCCGGATTTTAGAGCAGAATTCGATGGGAATCAGTGGACAGTGGAGTGGGCACGAAAGAATGAACCACCTACATTAACAAACAGAGTGGCATGTTATGATAAGGAGGATTTTGAACGAGAAGTGGACAAATGGATTGAGGAGGGAATACCGTTGTGGTGGACAAATGACGTTGAATCGGGGATCTTGCCATCAATGGCCGTTCTGCAACCAACAAAAGGAAAAGTCAGACCAGTACTAGATTTCCAAGAATTGAACCGACACGTCGAGTGCCATACTGGGGGTGATGCTGTACATATATGCAGTGAGACTATCAAAGAATGGAGGCAAATGAATGGTGCCTCTAAGTTGGTCGATCTAAAATCTGCCTATTTGCAACTCCGTGTTGCCAAGAAACTCTGGAAGTACCAGTTGGTCAGATATAAAGGCAGAACCTACTGCCTTACAAGGGTGGGGTTCAGGCTGAACTCGGCACCCAAGATCATGTCAATCATTCTAAGGAAGATTCTAGAAAAAAATGGAGAAGGGAGATGGTGCCCTAAGCTCATATATCAACGACATTCTCGTGAATGAAACTCTTGTGACTGTAGGGGAGGTCATGGTTCACTTAAAGAAGTTCAGGTTGGTTACCAAGGCACCGGAAGAATTGGAGGGGGGAGCGGCTTTGAAGAAGAGCTCAACAAGCCAGAGCTTTTTTTGATATGCGACAGGCTGATTGGGCATTACCCCATTACTAACTTGCTTAGACCAGCATGCAGTTACATCAAGAGGCATGCCGAAGGTAGAGGATGGGATGATAAAGTGGGAGGAAGAACGACCGCCTTGATTGAAGAGGTTCTGAAAGAAGTGGAAAAGCAAGACCCAGTTCGGGGAACGTGGAACGTGCCACAAACACTGGATGGAGTTGTGTGGTGTGATGCAAGCAGTATTGCAACAGGGGTTGTCTTGGAAGTGGGTGGAGTGGTTGCAGAGAATGCAGCCTGGCTACAGAAAAAAGATGATGCTAACCACATTAATGTAGCAGAATTGGATGTAGTTACCAAAGGAGTTAATCTGGTTTTAAAATGGGGACTACGCAACATGTGTGTGAAAACAGACTGCCACTGTGTTTGCTTGGCTGAAATCAAGGATTTCACATCACAAAAGGATAAGAACGAAAGGGGCAGCAGAGATGCTAGTGAAGCGCACACTCAGGATGCTGGCTGAACTGATGCAGGAGTTTTCTTTGAAGTTGCGCGTAATCATGGTTGCCTCTGAGAAGAACAAAGCGGATGCTCTCACAAGAGTGAGAAAAAGCTGGCTTGTGCCAACAAAAGTGCATATTGCTGCAGATAACTCTGGGGTGCGAGAGTTGCACGATCTGCACCATATGGGGGTAGAGAGGACATTGTACCTGGTGAGAAAAGTTGATCCAAGTGTCCCAAAAGAACAAGTGAAACAAGTGGTCAGGACTTGTGACAAGTGTCAGTCACCTGACTATGCTCCAAGGGTGCATGAAGCTGGAGAACTAGGTGTGACTGGAACCTGGGAAAGACTCATAGTTGATGTCACCCATTACAAGGGTGGGGTTTACATGACAATGGTTGACTGTGGCCCCCGGGCGCTTCGCCCTATGGAAAAGTCTGCGAGATGAAATGGGCAGTGAAATAGCAGCAGCCCTTGACGTGGTGTTTCTGGAGTGTGGTCCGGTGGAAGAGCTTCTAACCGGCAATGGTACTACTTTTAGATCGGCAGCAGTTGCGGATGTGCTAAAGAAATGGAATATCCATCAATTCTTTAGAGCTGCCTATAGACCCAGTGGCAACAGGATTGTAGAAAGAAACCACTGGACAATAAAGGCAGTGGCAGAGAGAGGGAACACCTCCCCGAGCAAGCGGTCTATTGGTACAACACGTCACCTAGATCAGGGCAACAGCAAGGGACAGTTCTTAGCCTGTTGATATTCAAATACTCCTGGAGGCATCCTAGCAGGCATCCGAGCAAGCAGGGAGATGGAGACAACAGGGACCATCAAACTCAGTGACGAAGTATGGGTGAAGCTCCCAGGGGTGCGATGTACCACACAGTGGAGCAGAGGACGCATAATTGGGAATAATACTAGCAACAATGTTGCAATAGATAGGGTACCGAGACATATTCTTGATATCAGGCCAGTGGAAAATGAAACGGTGGAAAGCGATGTGAGCGAGAGGATCGCGAGACACTTCAGAGACCAAGCAGGGAAAGACGACCACCACAGTGGATGAGGGATTATGAAATGTGATCCAGAGATCAGGGAGGCATGTTGTTTAAAGTTAGCAGAAGGAAAGGAGAAAAAGAAAGGGAAAAACAGATCAAACAAACAGAGGTCTTACCGCGTGTGTCTCTGGTGAGGTTGGGTGAAAGAGAGAGAGAAATCAAGATGGCGCTCATAGTTTTAAAGGTGTGCTCTGGTGAAAGTCACGCAAAATCATGTGAAATCACGCGGGAGACATGTATAAAAAGAAGTTGACAGGTTAGGTCGAACAGAGGCAGACAGACGAATGTTGGTGTCAGTGGTGATCTCAAACCTGGCGGTTGTTGGCTTGCAAAGACAAATTTTTTTAATATTTTTTTTTTTATTTCTTTATCTAATTTTGCTGTCCTAAACTAGGAACACTTTAGAAATGAATGACCTTTTTCTTTAAAATTTGAATTTTATAACACAATAACAATGTAACACTAGATAATCTTTGTAAAAAAAAAAAAAAAAAAAAAAAATCCTCATTATTATTGACTATAGCTTGTTTTTATTGTTTGCTTTGATTTTTTAAATGAAAACTTGGAATTGTTAATGACTGAGAATTTTTTTCCAATACAGTGCCAAATAACTGTCTCAGTCTTTTAGGATTTAATTAGATATGCACAAAATAGTGCTTAATTTTTAATTGTGCATAATTAGGAAAATTAAGGCACGACTAATCTAAAAAATAAATAAATAATAAATAAAAATAAACTTGTTTATTTTTTTTTTACAAAGATTTTTCACAAAAAAAAAAACAAAAAAAAAAAAACAAACAATTATTTGTCTTTAATTCCAAGTTCATCCTTAGTTTTGCTCGAAGATCAGCTTTTCAAAATAGATGCCCAAATATACACACGCACACACAACTATATATATATATATATATATATATATAATCATTTTATGAATTTACATAAACTTTTATGTAAATATTTTCACTATTTACTTTGACAGTGCTCAATACTTAAAATAGAACTAGATAGTAAGTTTTGAAAATATATAGGCAAATTACACTACACAGAATTTTCCGTGTTTCATTCCCTGAGGAATCCTCATGAAAAATTGTGTAGCTTAACTGCCATATATATAAATAAATATATCTACTATCAGGGATAGAAGAGTTTTAAAAAGGGATGTGTACCATCTTTCTTTAAAACATCCTATATAGCAACTGGTTAAATAGAATAGAAATCCCAAAAAAGAAAACTGACTGACAATTGTTTGATCTGACTTAAGTATTTTTTTTTAACTCCCAATTAGAATTAACATTT
Organism: Euprymna scolopes; assembly: GCF_053919585.1. Taxonomy (NCBI): domain Eukaryota; kingdom Metazoa; phylum Mollusca; class Cephalopoda; order Sepiida; family Sepiolidae; genus Euprymna; species Euprymna scolopes. The sequence goes on along the minus strand of NC_136500.1, from coordinate 95,879,902 downwards.
TAATCACTTCCTTCCGCACTAACTTGATCCTTGGTGATTTCAAGAAAATATTACTTTTTTTTACCATAACTAAATCAGGGTCACACTGAATCCAATGAAAGTATAAATGTATCTTGTCATTAGATTTTTAGCTGAACACACACCATTATATAATAGATTAAAATAATTGAACATTTTTATCAAAGTTTCAGGAAAGCAAGATTCTCATGGTGCATCTATTCTGTGTGTAGTGATGAAAATGTTATTTCAAACTGAAGTGTGGCTCTAATAGAAATGTGTGAATTGAAAGGCAAGTTTTTCTATATATTTTAAAGCTACAGTGGGTGCAATAAGCATCCGATACAAAGCAAAAAGTTTATTTTTATTACACAAAAACAAAAATAAAGTGCTATTCTTATGTATTTTTGTATAATAAATACAAATCTCAAATTAAAAATCTTATATAATTATGCATTCATAGATAATTACATAAATGTTATATCTAAGGTTCCAAAAGTATCCAACACTAAGAAAAAGTTTTAATTAGCCAAATATTTGTCATGTGATGGTTCAGAGAGTTACATAAATCCAGATAACTCTTTATTTTGGTCAATTTAGTCGCACTGTTTATACAATGTCTAAAACTAGAGAATTGTCAGAAAAGACAAGAAAATTAATTGTTCACCTACATACGGATGCTTCAGGGTATAGAAAAATTTCAACAATGTTGAATATCTCAATTTCGACCCTCGGTGACATGATTCATAGATGGAAGTCCTACCAGTGCACTTCAAATCTGCCACATTCAGGGCGTCCTTCCAAAATTTCTAATCGTATGGCTCGACTTTTGGTCTGTGAAGTGAAAACGGATCCACGAATAACTCGTTCTGAACTTCAGAAAACAGTAGAAGCATCTGGGACACATGAATGCAAGAATAAAATTAAGATAGTGCTTCAAAAGAAAGAATTCCAATCGTGGAAACGAAGAAAAACTCCTTTGTTAAAGCCAATTCATATCAAGAATCGTCTGAAATTTGCAAAAGAACATTTGGAGAAACCTTCAAGTTGTTGGGATAAAATATTATGGTCAGATGAAATGAAAATGGAGTTATTTGGTTGAAATAATGTAAGCCATGTTTGGAGACAGAAGACCTCAGCGTTTGACCCAAAGAATACCATCCCTATTTTTGTGTGTTGGATACTTTTTGAACCTTAGATATGACGTTTTTGTAATTATCTAGTGAATGCGTGATTATATGAGATCTGTATTTATACAAAAATACATTAAAATAGCACTTTGTTATCGTTTTTGTGTAATAAAAATAAATGAACTTTTTGCTTTGTATCGAATACTTATTGCACCCATTATATATTACTATGCGATTGCCAACTGTTAAAACTGTTGATGACATTTTCAAAATAAGATACACAAATCTTTGAAATGTCACCAACAAAAATGATACTAATAATCAGCAAAACACGGAATAGATCCATGCCTATGGAGAATGACACTCAGTAAAGTTTATGGCCACTATGGCCCACTCGTCCTCTTTAATTCAAACCCTATTCAAAATCAGTTAAATAGTTATGTAACTATAATTTAAAATGAATAACTAAGAAAACTATACAAAAGATAGTTGTGGTGGTGTCATGCTGTAAAAATATTTCAAATCAGATTGAAAATAAATGTTAAAACTTGGATCTGCATCAAACTGTGCAACATCACTCTAAATATGCAAATGAGTTTCATCAGAAATAAACCTTAATGCTTTAAATCCCATGTGTTGTGCAATATTACAGAAAGCAAAAAAAAATCCTTTATTCAGATCAAACTATTCTGTGTTAAAGTTTTCTTTTGTTAAGTGGAAATCAGATCATTAGTTTTGTGTAATCTTTCTCACATGTCAATCAACCAAGAGCAAAACAATTACCTCCTCATTGACAATAAATAATCGATCATGTCTTACATATACTATGTTATGAATGAACAAATGTCAAAACACATTTAAAAAGATGAAGAAAAGAAAAACATTAAAAAGGTTACATGATTTTAAGGTCAATTCATGCAAATGAAAAAAAAAAAATTAAGATTGTGTAGCAATCAATGAGTAGTACAATAATTCCTAGTACTTAACAAAATCAAGCAAAACTAAACAGACTGGTAAAGCATTTAAGGTTTTTGCCAAATTCGTTCACAACCGAATAATTGAAACTAAAAAAAAAAAAAAAAAAAAAAAAATGAGACTGAAAAGTTTGGAAGACTTTGTCAAGCAGATACAAGAAATGAATGGTGTTGATACTTATGCGTAGAAAACAGGATATTTAAGACAAATGTTGATTAAAACTTTGCTTAATTATGTTTAGTAGTCCTAAAATGAGGTCACAGGATATCCATGACAATGTAAATGACATTTCAATGTCTTCTCTTTTCGAATAAAAAGGAGTACTTCATGAGGAAACAAAGACCACAACAGAGGTCACAGACTCAAAAATATAGAGGGATCTTGACTTTTGGACCTGTCACTTATCAGAAAAACATTATTGAATTTAGTATTTTTTATAACAACTCATGTGGGCGTGTGATAAAAATTACTCTAAAATCTGCTGGAATTAAAATGTTCAGTTTTTGTTCAAAATCCATTGATAAATAAACACAATAGCGTTCCAGAGGATATTTAAAGACAATTTCTAGTTTTATGCAGTTATAAAATATTGAAGTAGAAAATATTGTGTAACGGTAAACAAAAGTGTAAAAAAGATGAATTATCTCAGAATGAATAGCAATTGTGGAAACATTACTGGAGAGATCCAACAATTGTAAGCTAGCAACTAGTGTTATCAAAGATGTTGCAACAACATTTGGCATAGGAAGAAACATTGTATGCAAAAATTGATCAAGAGTTTTAAAACGTTTATTCAATAATATATTCATATGTTTACATGTTTTCTTTTCTCTACACCAAACAAACATCAAAAATTCTATGCAACAACAGAAGAAATAACATTCTAAATAACAGAGCTTGGCAATGTTATCACATTTTTAAATAGGATTGAGAAATCTAAGATGAATTATAAAATTTAATGTCACAAAATTTATAATGAAAATACACCTAAAGAAACCATTGAAAGCCTATAAAATATGGAAAACATTAAAATATGACCATATTTGGCAAATAATTTAGGAGAAAAGTTGTTACAATAACTTATTGATCTATATAATATATTCCATTTAGAATAGCGAGTGAAAACTCAAAGAAATGGAAATAAAAACATTGAAATTTCGCATGAGGATTTTCTTTATTCTATCAAAAGAAAAAGCTTAGTACTCATGAATAGGGTTATCACAAATATTCATGCTTTTTTTAAACAATGTTATTTATACATTTGATAGCAAATCTGTATACTGTTGAAATATGTATTTTTTTGATTTGTGTATATTGTACTTGTCTTCCAGCTAATCACCCAGCCATTTGATTTTTTTTTACCTAGTTGTTAGCAAGATAACAAGTTCATCTCTGCCCCTTCTACTGCACTATATTTATTTCACATTCGATTCTTCCCTTTTTATTGTGGATTTTTTTCACCTTTGTTTTTTGTCTGGTTCAAAAGCAACATATCGGGCATCATTTGCCATTAGTATTTATTACACAATCTTTTTTCTGTTGCATCAAAATTAGGATCAAATAATACTAGCATGATATCAAAGGCAACATTTTGGTACTCTAACAACCTCACTCATTATGAAAAGCTATTATAAAAAACAAAAATAAGATTAAATAGTTCCTAATAGTTCTTACAAAATGCAACATATCTATAAATAAGAATATGGATATTGAAAAAATTTGTGGAATAATAAACAATAATGTATCTGATAATTTCAGACAGTATTTACAACTCGAACATATTTCGTAATAAAATCAATAACTTCATCCATACACATTTATTTCAAGAATCAAATTTGCCAATAAACCAAAAAAAAGAATGACAACACAATACCAAGTTCAATATTTGTAATCAAGTTACAAGTTCAAATCATGCTGATGACTATCAGACTTAATGCTTATATAAAATATATTTTCATGTCAGACAAAATAAGATTTTCATAGCACATTAGGTGGAGCAAAATTGTTAATTAGAAAACTATATTAAAAAAATAAATAAAATAAAAATATGCTTCAGAATTTTTTAGATAAGGAGTGATAATTTGCAGTAGCGTTCTCATTTGGATGTTATTCAGACGATGTAACATCCGACCTTTAGGTGCATCTTGTCAAACTCTGGAATCTCGAATAGAACATTGCCAAATTCTGGAATTTCAAATAGAACCACGAAGTAACTGGCTCTAATTCGATTAGCCATGATTGGGTAGAATTTATAATTATATTACTAGTATCGCTCGCACTGAAGATTAACCCTTTAATCACCAGAAAATTGGAAAAACCGATTATTTACTGTGCAAGGATTTATGGCTTGAGTGATTTTTGAGTTCAATAAGATGTACCTCAAGGAGGTTGGAGGTTACATCACCTGAAACATTGTGAGAATAACATCCAAGATGAGAATAGTAGTCTAAATAACCCAAATAAGGATGAGCAATGAAAGTGAAAATATTTTTTTTTTTTTTTTTTTTTTAAATCAAAAATATGAATATTTCAAAATTGAAATAAAGTCAGAGAATTTTTTTTATCATAATGAGATTTTAAGTATTTATAAATGATTGTTCATATAAAGTAGTTATTATATTTAAAAAATAAATATAAAGCTTTTGGCCAATCCTCTTCATTTTAAGGATGAAATACATCCTTTTCCTTATTTGTTCTGTAATATCTACGAATTCTATTTATTCTACATTCTGAGTAGTGGAAATATATGCAAAAACTAAACATATACTAGTTAATGAAAAACTTCAACATTAGTAGATTGTAGCAAACTATATTTATGCAGCAACGCTTCATTAGCTGTTCATGTGTTTTAACAAAAGCTGTTTTTTTTATTATAATTATTATTACCAATTAAATAAAGGAAAAATTTTGTTTAACCGTTTTTATTTCCATATGTCTATGCGTTTCCAGGCAATTCCCTATGCATTTCCAAAATTATATGTTAACAATAATGTCAAGGTCAACAATATAATCCTCCAAACCGGAGACAAATATTTTGAATTTCAGTAGAGTGCGTGCGCGCACGCACGCAAGCACCAGACAAACTGATATGATAGAAGCACACATAAATAATCCCATGTGTTAAACTATTAGTAATAATAAGGACAACTATAAACCATGTTCCATGAAGAAAAAACAATTAAATGTAATCATTTACATAATGTTTGCCCCAGTTTCTTTTCAAGACAATGTCAAATGAATTCAGAAAAAAACCCACTGATATCAATATTCAATCAATATTACCACTTGCATGCCCGCCTTAACAATTCTAGGAATGTGAACTTCATCGTGCAATATTTGAGAATTCCCACCACTTAATGCATGAGTCAAGACAAAAAAAATTCCTTTAGGGATACGACTGCATTAGTGCATCTGAAATTCCAATCTAACAACAGTTACCATTTCTTTAAAATCTATCATCAAGGAAGAATATATTCAACATTAGATCACTGTAGTGTTTTAAAGGCTTTCACTAGGTGTATCAGAATTTTGGGGGAATTTTGACACCCCTAACACAAAACTGAACAAAATATTTAAAAAACTCGTAATTTCTCTTTTTAAATGGGTTGTTTATTTTCTTTATGGAATATATTTCCAAAATAAACTATTAAAATTGTTTAAAAAATAGAAATATTTTTTTTTATTTAAAAAAAAAAACAAACAAAAAAACTGTTTACAAAATGCCAGCGCTCCTTCATGCAGCCATTTTTTTTTTTTTTACATAATTAAATCAATTGAATTTTACTAGTTAAATATTTTTCAATTTTTAAACTTTAAAAATCTATCAAAATTTTTCTATTGGTTCAATTTTTACGATATTTTCAGGGTCAATGTGAAATTTTATGCTCTTTCCAATAAACCAAATACAAGATTTTAGACAAACGTTTTTTTAATTTACCCCTCCATTTTGAAATATCTATTAAAATTTAAATAATTTACGTACCAAAGTTTTATATCACAAACTGAAGATAAAAGATCAATAAATAAAATATTTAATTTAAAAAATAAAAAAAAAAAAAAAAAAAAGTTTTTTTTTTGTTTTTTTTAAGAAATTTACCTTTTACAAAGTGTAAAACCTTTTTTTAAAACCACGATTTTTTTTTTTAAGTGGAAGCTTATGCTATGCTTAGAATGCCAAGTAAATATTGGACGCTTACGACAATTTTTTCTATTTCATTCAATGTTTTCATTTTTTAGATATTAAAAAAATAATTCACTCGATAAAGAAGTATTAAAATATATCAATCAAAAACTCATGTATTTCATTAAGAGAATAAAAAAAAAAAATTAAAACTCGGTCGACTGGTTTTTTTGTTTAACAGCAAAAACTTATAGTGAATGTGTTCATTTTTTACCTACGGAGGCCCCAAAATACTAATTTTGGTTTACAGCATGCAAATAGAAAGACACATTAATTATGTCCCTTAGAAGTCACCGGAAGATAAACGTGAAGAACATCAAATATTTGTCTCCCTTTATTTGAACAGTGAAAAAAATCTGAGTTCACGTTTTCTTTTAATCCTTGTTTAAAAAAGTATTTTATTTAAAAAGGACATGGAATATAAGTATAAATATGGATAAATTCTTAACAATGAAAGTACTCATTAAATAGTATTTTTTTTATAGGTACGTGATTTTTTGGAATTTTATATATATTGTTTTTATAATCGAAGTAAGAAATATTTCGTTGATTTTCTTTAAATCTTTTTTTAAAGAAAACCCGATTAAGAAAAAAAAAAAAAAATATTGCATAATTTGCTATTAAACCTGTTTTTTTTTTGTTTTTTTTTTAATTTTGGTCTTTGCTCCTTTAATTAAAAAAAATTAGGGTTTGAATTACATTTTTCAAGAAGTTATAAACTTCGAAAAACAGTAAGTCTAAATATTCGAGTGTTTACAGCGAATTTTTACTGACGATTTCTGACACTGCTAGACTTTCACTTGTTTGTACTTGTATCTTATGTTATTAGCTGTACCATAAACCAATGAGAGAAAAAATAAGATTTAAAAATTATTATAACGACAGTGAACAGACACCTTTAAAAGCCTCACCGTTTTCTTCAATTTTAATAACATTTTATTCATGCTAACAAAGTTGGGCAGAGCATGAATAACATAGAGGAATTGCAATTTATTCAACAAGTTGACTGTTTCACATAGTTTCAATGTTATTTATGAAGAATAAAAAAATACCAGAAGGATTTTTTTTTTTTTTAATAATCCCTTTGGCACTAATGTGCCCTGGTAAAGGGAATGAATATGAGCGTATTTTTGTTTTACCATAACCAGATCCGGAGGGGAAGGGGGAATACTAAATTCGAATATATAAGTTTTGTAAGTGTACTTTTAATATTTGGAGTTTCAGACAGACGGACACTTTATATAATAAATTATGAATAATTTACAAAACAAAAAATTCAAAAGATTGTTGCCTAAAATTCAAGATATATCTAAGCTAGGATTAAAGTGTCTGTTTTGTTCCATAAGAGGAGGATGAAATCCTAATCAGAGCAAAAAATGTTTTTTTCTAATTTTGTTCTCGTGGGATGGGGGGGGGGGTAAAAAAATAGGCACAAAACTTACTATAAGTGAACAATTAAAATAGTTGTTTTTATTTTTTTTTAAATTTTTATTCCATTTCAATTAAAAGAAACACCAGTTATTTTAATATCATTCATGTTCCAAGAAAATATAAATTGACTTATAATTTTCAAACAGATTCATAGAAATATCTAAAAATAAATTTTTGTACAACTATTGATGTACCCAAATTTAACATTGAAGTGTTTTCGTTAAAACCAGCAAGGTTACCCGGGGACAGATAAGAAACTACTGGAAAAGTAGTGTGCATGTGTATATATGTGCATATGTATGTATGTATGTATGTATGTATGTATGTATGTATGTATGTAGCACTTTTCCTGGTTCATTGTACTCGTTGAGAACCATTTTAACATGGCTGATTACAATCCCAAGAGAATAAATATTACAGTATCTTTTTAGCATAACTATGTCTGGGTTATATAATGAATTTTATGACGTGATGTTTGTCTTTTATATATTTATATTATATTTTATATTTTTATATTGTCTTGTCTTTTATATTTTTTGACATTTAGCCAGACACAAACTATAAGAAACTGGAATCTTAGGAAGTAATTATAGGAGCAACTGGTTGCTCCTATAATTATTGGAATGATAAAAAGAATAAAGAATTTCAAAAACTACCTGCCAAATATACCTGACGAACAAAGTGCAAGAGAGATACAAACAATTGCACTCAAAAGGGACAGTTACAATCTTAAAAAGATCTCAGTTGAAATGTCTGATATAGTAGTTGAATGTTTGACATCCGGTAAAATGCTCCATCCAAAATAAAATTTATATAGAAAGATAGGAATATAATAAAACTAATGATGATTAAATTTTAAACTAAGCACTCATCACAAATATATCAAATATTTGGGAAAATATAAAATTTTAATATAAATTATAAAAATGACTTTCAAGAAGGTAAAACAAATTTTGTAATTTTTTTTTTTTTTATTAATAAAGTCAAACGCCATTCAAGGATAAGGATTAAGGAGATAGATGAATTGTCATTTGATTGTTATACGAGAGGATATGGAATAAAGAAAGTTTGATTACTTGTGAGGACGGTTGATGACAAGTATTTTTTTATATTGGATTTGAAGATGATCAGGTTTTAGTCTGCAAAAAGAAGTTCTTGGAAAAAATTGTTTATGAAAGTTTTTGAAATTCAATTTTACAAGGCAAAATAGAACATTTAAGCAAAAAATAAACAATGGAAAGCCAACAACTGACAATGAGTAAAAAAGTTATTTAGAAAAAGGTTACTCATATGTGAAAGTCATTTCTGAATTAACAATGCTCATGCCTAACTTATTCAGCAAAGTAATGATGTAGGAAAGGAAGTTGAAACTAATATTGTCGAATTGCTTTCACTGAAAAAAAAAAAAAAAAAAAAAAAAAAAATTACTGGCAAATGGGTGTTTCCTTTGAAGCAACTATCCTCACAATCAATATGAAGTAAAAACCATTAAATGCTATATTAATAAAAATGGATAAAAAAAAAAATCCATTCATACATTTTTTAGGTAACTGCCAAAATAAGCATTGCCACTGAGCCAATTTACAGTCATACAAAGCAGCAATAAAAGCTACAGTGATGATGCAATTAGAAATGTAGAAGTGCATAAATGTGGCCAAATATTACAACATCTATATTCTATATAAAGTTGTTGTTCCTGTCTGTTCACAAAGACCTGCTAGGATTCGGAAGATACACATTAACCAAAATACTTGAATAAGCATATTTATATAAAGGGAGAGGAACAAAATAATATGGTGAGGTTTGTGCGAGTGCCGGACAACTTTATTAAATTTGTTAATTAAAAATAGAGATAGACCCCCTATAATCATATATATTCAGAAACTATATCATCCTTGAATTTCATTTTGATCAAATATATAGAATATCAATATACTAGGCATGTATCCATTAAAAAACGGCAACAATTATAGCCCGTTGATTTAAAATGACTTCTTTATGCCAAATTAATTGTTGAATATGGTTAAATTTGTGTTCATTTTTGCATTAAATACTCATTTCTATAAATCTTTAACTATGCACAAATACTATAATACTTAGTTTACTGCAACTTCTATAATATAAATCTCAAACAAACTGGTTATCATCTCTCCACCCAATTCAACAAGTTGGTTTGCACCAGACTCCCTTTTCATAAATGAAGCAAGAGAAATTTCCTTTTTCCAAGGACTTTCTAAGCTTTCTAAAACTACAACCACTGATCATCACTTTAGTATTTGTAACATTTTTTCCAAGTTTAACAAGTAGATCCAAAAATTAATTAAAAAATAAGAACTAAAAAAAAAAAAAAGTTGGGGGGGGTATATAGTGTTATGAGCTGGACACTAAATAATATGGGTTCATCTGGGACTTTATTGCTTCATAATGAAAGGGAAAGAAATTGCGTTACTTTCATCCAAAATTATTATTACAGATTTCTAAAAGTTATAATTAAATGTCCAAAGAAACTTCGATGGTATTTTCATAAATGAATCAGTTTTTAATATTTGTAAAAAGCTTAGTTTTGTTTTAATCAGACTTAATTTTTAACAAGACAAAAATTAAAAGAAACAAATCACTCAAAAGTTTTGTTTTTCCATGTACTAACGTGCTAATTAAGGTTTAAAGGTCACTTGAGAATAAGGGTTAATAAGTTTGTTAGATAATCGGTGAGATAAGATTGAGGATTGGTAACGATTCTTGAAACTGGGCAAAATTTTATCATTTAAGGACACAGCTCAACAAAAATTTAACATTGAATTTGAAAATGATCATGTTATAGTCAGCTGGGAAGCAGCCTTGTAGTATTATATTCTTCTACAGACATGTAGTTCTTGGAAAAAAAAACTTCATGGAAGTTCTGTTTAGTTTTAGGTATACAAAGAAAGGAAAATTATTTACAATGGTTGTAGATAGACGAGTTTTGTTGTGAACGTTTTACAAGGAAGGGAGAACCAAAGATTAGCGCTCAGTCAAGTATCTACGATGAGAATAACAATGAAATAGAGAAAAAAACGGCAAATGTGTATTTCAGCCGCATAATTTATTTATTTTTATATAAAACATTATTAGATCCTAAGGCTGAAATAAAACCCCGAAAAAAAAAAAAAAAAAAAAAAAAAATTATTTTTTTCAACATTTTTTATTAGACTTAATGTACAACAATCGAGACCGCCATCTTGTTTTGAAAATTCGGCCTTTCTAAAGCTTCACAGATTTGCCTTTTTGAGGCCAAATTTGGCTTTTTTTTACGCTCTTGTGTGGAACCATGGTCCATGCAAGAGCGTAAAAAAGCCACATTTGGCCTCAAAAAGGCCAATCTGGCAATCCTTAGAAAGACCAAATTTCAAAACAGGTTGGTGCCCTCGATTGTTGTACATTTAGTCTAATAAAAAAAAATGTTGAAAAAAATAATAAAAATTAAATTTTCTCGGGTTTTATTTCAGCTTAAGGCTGTATAATGCGTTTTATATAAAAATAATTTTTATAAATTTTTGTCTGTCAAATAATTTACGCCGCTGAAATACACATTTTCCGAAAAAACTATCAACGTCTCTGTGAGAAAGCAAACACTCCCGGAGATTTATAAGTCAGTTTTGTACTCTATCAAGGCATGAAATGTTGTCGAGCGTGGCAGTGTGTGGCACTGTGGCAGTGTGGCACTGTGGCAGTGTGGCACTTGCCAGTGTGGCACCTCCACAGATGTTGTGATAACAGTACTTCATTTTAAGGCATACTTGACTGCGTCAGGAGAGATACTTTATGAAATGGTAGAATGTTCGAATCATTTTTTCAACAACCCCAGCAACAGATTTGATGCAAGTCTGGATACAACACAGTGTAAATATATCAGTAAAAATACGAAAGAAAGAAAGAAAAAAAAAAAAAAAAAAAAAAAAAAAAAAAAAAAAAAAAAAATTTATTTTTAAACTTTTTTTTTTCTGTTTCAAAAATTCGAGTTTCATTCACCTTCGGCTGTTGTAACTTGTTACCAGATTTTACCGCAGAAAAAAAACAAAAACAGTAGCAATCAGAGTGGCTTGGCCACTATACACATCGTTTTATTGTTTTGATGACGCACGTGGCAATGTGTATGAGGCCGAAGGAGGAGAGGATAAATGCACATTGTGTTCTTGTATTGCTTCGAGGGGGTAGGATGCCCAGTTAGGAGGGGAAAAGGATGCAGGAGAAATCTGGAGCACACAAAATTTACCGAAAATACGTAGGTGTGGTTTTAACAGACTTCTCTCCTAGCCTTGTCATTATTTGCGTCATATCTTTATTCCTAAAAACTCCAACGGCAACAACAATATTTGTATTTGCCGTCTTGGTTGTTATAATCACAACGTTTTGACTGTTGACCTCCGAGATTCTTCAGTCACATACTTCCGAAGGTGAGAATCTAGACGGAATATGGAACTGAACCTTTTATTTAATCCACTAGAGTAGATTGTTCCCATTCCGTCAATCATCATCTGGTAGTAATGTTTATTTTAAGCTATTACAAGCTAAAATGATTGAAAATAAACACTTCTACCTGGATATGAGAACATAATCTATTATTTAAAAAAAAAGGCCCAGTTTGAATAGAAAGTTCCCAAGTTAGAAAAAAAAATACACCTAGAGAAGGTTAGAGGTTACATGGCCAAAGTGTTGTGAACAACGAAAATCAAATAATAACAGATAATCCTAATCTCAAAAATTCTGACAAGCTGATTATTTTCAGTCTGGTTTTATGATAATTTAATAAAGAAACCAATAAGAAATAACTTTTGAAACCAATATTCAGTATATTGAAATGGAATGCTTGCTGCTTTTATATAGACGATCTAAAATGTACAAAGTAATCATTATTGTCCAGTTGTCCACTCCAGGGCAAAAGAAACTGGAAAATCGAATAAAATACAACTTAGGTACAATATAATAATTTTACATTGGTGAGAAAAATTGTTAAATATATTCAATGGGTTTGTAAATTCGAAAAAGTTGTCAAAAAACAAATACGTTTTTTTTTTGTTAGATTTCCGTGTCGTACGTGATGAGTGTTCAGTCATTTATGTTTCGCGTGTGCGTGTGCGTGTGTGTGTGTGTGTGTTCAGAACACTGATCGCTCGAATTCGGTATTTTAGGGGGTATTCGAGGTCACGTAGGAATCTTTCAAATAAAGTTTAAAAAAAAAAAAAAAAAGAAAAGTGGTTCATTTTATTTTTTCCGTCTTAGGTAGTTTTTAATGCTTTTTTAATTGATAAAAAAAATAAAGTTTTCAGGAGCGGTTTGCAAAAACACATTTTTATGTTCTTCGTTCTTTTTTGGGGAGGGATTCCATTAACAGGTTCTTCCGCAGTTTAACTAACCATTTTTCCGTATATAACGCACAAACAATTACCATTTCACAAAAATTGTTTACATTGGGGAGGGGGCGGTGGCGCGATGTGATAAGACACCCACTACTACGCCCGTTCACACGCGAACAACCTATCATGTAAGAAAAACACTACCGAAGGCGGTGAAATGGCACAAAATAGTCCCAAGGTCTAGGGGGTTCATACCATGCAAACGGTAAATTTGCGCCGGATTTGATTATCAGATTCGTTGTCAGCGACCTCGAATACCCCTAAAAAAAAAAAACAAATGAGAATGGTCGATGTTCTGTGGTAGCGTAGTAGCGTAAGGTAACATTTACCGGCAGAAGTAAATTATTCTAAGACTAATTGTGCCTACCTGTCGTTCAGGGAGTCTTAACTTTTTTTTTTTTTTTAAGTATGCCGTTGATTTGTTAGCGAACATTTACTCTTGTCCATATATACACACACAAGTATCTTGTAAGTTAAATTGGCACTTGTACAGTTTAATCCTTGATTAAAAAAAATGAAAATATCAAAAAGGTTATATTGTACGTATCCGTTTTGAACTGAAGATCTCCGAGAGAAAAAAAAAAAAAAAAAAAAAAAAAAATCAGGAAATTAACCAATTTTAATGAAATTTTCAGTATTTATCAAATAATGATCGTGGAATATAATGAACTAATTTTTATTTAAATCTTAGTAAAAATGTAATATTTTCTTGTTTAAACAAAAAATACCTTTACTAAAGTTATGGTTTTCAGTAGTAAATAAAAAACGCAAGAATTTATTTTTGCTTTTTTTATATAAATAAAGCATCGTAATTTGTAATAATAAACAATTTTTTAAAGGGACATTACGAAAAAGCCCCGTATTAATGAATTCGATATAACTCGAAGAAAAATGAATCTCTCGAATTACCGATATTACCATTGAATTAAACATTGTTTATTTAATATTTTCAAATAAAAAAAAAATTATAATTGCAAAAAATTTTTCTTTTTTTTTTTTAAATTAGGTTTCGCATAATGTTTATATGCAAGATTTTAATAATTTCCTTGTTCGCAAGAATGTGAAACTTTCGGCGTAACATTTTTTTTTAAATATAATATTGAACAATAATTAAAAAAAAAATTAATTTAAAAACAGGAACATAGAAAAATAATTAAATTTAAAAAATGGGAAAATTTATACAAACGTTCAGAATAGGAATGTATGGATGCACGTCTGGGAGAAAAAAAGAAAAAATATCACACTTCTTCCTCTCTTTCAATTACATGACGTCATGTCCACAGCCTAATTCAACTGCCTGAAATTTTGGGCCTCCCGTGTTTTAGAAAAACTTTAGTTTGTTGCGTTTTTGCGAAAAACAGAATGACTCGGTTTTGGGCTAATTAATTTATGTTTTGTACAAACAAGGTATTTTTATTTGTTTATTCAATATTTTAGGACTTTACTAATTATCTTTGAAATAGACTCAGAAAACTAATATTTATCTTTTAAAGGATTTTTACAATGAATTTAACTTCCAAATTTAGCTGAATTGAGTAGCTCGCCGTGAAAACATTTTTCATAACTCCCCCCCCCCCACGTGTACAAATATTTTTTTTTTCCTTTTGGAAATTAAGTTTAGTCTTTAAAATTAAATCAAAAAGTAGTCGGAAACCTACACAAAAAAATTATGATAAATCGGCTTTCAAAACTATGTCCCCCTATTTTTGTCCGCCCAATACTAGCTTTTCTGCCTAAAAAATCGAACCTTTTGCTCGGTATCATAAATTGCTTTTTCGCTGTAAAAAAAAAAAAAAAAAAAAAAAAAAAAACCATTGATGCCGGCTCACGACTAGGAATTCGGGGCATGTGAACGGGGGGGGGGGGTATATAAACACGGAGACAAAAGGTCTTAATATAAAAACTACTAAAATCAATTTTAAAAGGCTAGTAGTCTACTGTATTTTGATCTAAAATTTCCCTGGAACTAGAACAAAGTAAATCAAAAGAGAAAAATACTATTCTTAAATTGGTTATCTTTACGAGTACTGTTTTCATTTCACTTCTGATTGCCCTTTTTTAATTGATTGAGTGAAAAAGTACACAATGTAAAGAACCTCTCCCGCGTCCTTTTTCTTAATAATAACGTTACTATTCAAAAATAAATATAGAAACAGCGAGAGGAACCTAAAAATGAAGCGGAAACAGTAATCGTAATGCCTCAAATGATTAATCTGGTAATAAAAAAAAAACGAAATGAAAATTTGACGAAATAGTTGCCATCAAGAAGTCAATTTTCTCTAGTTTGGAAATTAATATTTCATGATAATTTTGTCTTATTCATACTGAAAAAGTCTTTAAACAATAGAAACGAAACGTCGATGGGCACATAAACAACTGTCGGTTTTCTTTCTTCAGCACATTATTTTTAGATTTTAAATGCGAGTTCCTATGTCAAGGATGAAGACTAGTCCAATTTGTGGTGAATTATTATTGTTTACTGTTTAAACAAAGAAAAAAAAAAGCTATGATAAAACTCAAGATTTCAGATTAACTTTAAAATGGTGTTTTTAAATAAACATGTACTAAAATGATAACATTGTTTCAATCATTTACTCAAACTTATAAATTCCGAAATTAAGTATGAATAATACATCTATATTGAATTTTTTAAATTCAGAAACAACTAAAAGAATGATCACAATAACAGAAACTAACTGTAACAATAAATATTAAAAACGATACAAGTTTCAAAATTTTTGCAAAATATTTTTTGTTCAGTTTATGATTTCCAAAAATATATATTTAATTTTAAAAATGATGCAGTTTATGAGTTTTAACTCCTTTAGTTTGAAATTAACATTACAGCCATCTCCAACTGCCAGGTGAGCTTCAAACTTGTAGTGTAAACCAACAAAACAAACTAAAATGGGCTAATTCCCATTTCAGTCACGTAAATTATTTAGAGTAAATAGAGTTTTAGCATTACTCAAACTTTTTTTTTTTTTTTTTTTTTTTTTTTACTAAAAGACAGCCTCCGTAAACTTCAGAAAAACAACCCTAGTTAAATTGTTCAAGTTCCGTTTGTGTTTTTAAATTTGCAAACGAACTTGGCTGTTTTTTTCCCAGAATAATTTAAAAACTGGTAAGCATTAATCAAAATGGACTTTTCCAGGGCATCATCAGGCACAAATATCAGCTGACGTAAATGTAAACAAACACAGACGGAACGTGACAGAAATTACTAATTTATAACACATTTCATCGTACATGCGAAACGCAGAAAAAGAATTTGAAAAAATATAGTTGCCATCTTTATAAAAAATAAAAGTCAGTACACGCAGAATAAGAATCGTGCTTCATTTTTTTTAAATGTGATCGTCAAGTTAAATTCAAGTTTTACGGTATCTTTTGTTTATTAAATTGTTAGGTAAAAATGCAGAATAGTTACATTTTAATGAGTTTCAAGTCAAGAACGAGATTACAGAGTCTAAGACACATAGTTCATGGTCATAATTTTCTAAGGACATGGAATCATTTGGGCATTTTTTACAATATACATCAGAACGCAGAAGTGATAAAAATATAACAAATGCTATCAAATTCAGCTAGGTTTATCTTGCCTAAGTGTTTTAACTTATTTTAAAGCGTTAATTCAGTTCGAAAAATAAGTAGTGCCGAGCGTTGCGCGAGAACAAGAAAAAAATGAGGGTCACATCTTTGAAGTCTGAATAATCGCTCAAAATAGAAAATTACACAAAATACTATTTGAAATCCATGAAATAAATGTCACGGTAACATTTACTGGATGTGTTTCTATTAATATTTTGTTTATTTTTCTATTTTAAGTGATTATTCAGATTTCAAACTGTCGGCAATTTTTCGGTATTATTATACAAACACCGTGACAGCGTTAGGGTTAGGGTTAGGATTAGTGTTAGGGTTAGGGTTTAGGGTTAGGGTTAGGGTTAGGTTTAGGGTTAGGGTTAGGGTTAGGGTTGGGGTTAGGGTTAGTGTTAATTCGCTGTCACGGTGTTTGTATAGTTTTACCAATTTTTCTTGTTCTTGTGTAACTCTTCACACTACGTTTTTCAGACTGAATAAACTCTTAAAAATAAGTTAAAACACTTATTCATCCAAGTAGAAGAGTAACTTATCTTTTCTTTGACAACATCTGTTAACTTTTTCTGTTGATAGTGCAGTGGCACTTGATCCGCTCTATTTTTTAAATCGTATTTCCAAGTTTATTAAAGTTTTGTGATATGTTTGTTTAATTCAATTGTACGGTTAAAGTACAGAATAGGTACAAAACACCCTCCCCATGTTAAGAATGGCTTTTAAAATAATAACGTTATTTCAGCACGGATCAATAAGTGCACTAGTCACTAGTACCCTTTTTCTTCGTTCTGGTGTCTATTGTAAAACATACTCCAAAACTAATGTAATCCTAAGAAAATCGGGTAAGGACGACAGATCCAAATGTAAAACTGGGATAAAAAAAAAAAAAAAAAAAAAGTAAAACATTCTTTTAAATAAATATTTAAAAAAACACGATATTTTTAAGAATATTTTCGACTGTTAAATTGCAACGTAATTTGTAAACTACAATCGTAATGACGTGTTTTGAAATAAGAATTTGGGACGCTGAAAACGTACACACACGTAATCAAAAATACATAAGATTTTTTTGTGTGTTAATCAATAATTTGAATTTGTCGCCGTTAAAACTTTCACATTGTTAGACTGTTTAATTTGTAAATTTTAAAAATTAGATCGCAAGTGTCAGTTAATGATAATCTGAAAAGATTTAAAATGTTTTGTAATAAAGTTCCGATCTGCAAGCATCATCACAACACTACAACAGACATTTAAACAGATGTTGACTTATTAATTCCAATAAAATGTCCATAATTTCTCGTAAATAAAAATTAATAAAGCTACAAAAACTCGACGAAAACAATCGTTAGACATTAAAACAACTATATCATTTAATATGAGATTATTGTTGCGTCATAAGTCAGCGTTATAAAGTGCTGAAACATTTGTGAAAAGTTCTTCAACGGATTTGGTGCCATTAACGAAACATGAAAAGATGAAGAGAGAAAGTCAAGCGAGGTGAGGGAGGAGAAGAAGGAGAAACGAAGCCATCCTTAAAAATACAATCATGTTTACAATTTATCCAAAATAAAGAAGAAAAGTATTTTTACCTGTCGTCCATGATTAAAAAAAAATAATTAATTTATAAAAATTTTGTTTAGGGTATTGGTAAAACCCCCAACGTACCGCGTTGTGAAGCGGTCGTAACGGGCACTTTCCAAATGTCCGCCATTATTATTATACATTACTCAATCTGTGCGCATGTGCAGAAGCAACAGTCGTCGTCGTCGTCGTCGTGAGAATGACGCATGAGATCTATTACTGGAGTTTTTTTTTTGTTTTTTTTACAAGTCTCATTGTTCTTTGTGAATTATTTTCAAATTAAACTGTTTCTTTTTTTTTTTCTTTTTAATTATCTATTTCCACATCCTTTATTTTCCCCATCTATTTTTTGTTACTCTCTACTGAATATTCAAACTAAAAGCAAAAGTATCAAATTAAAATTTTGCTGAAATTTTAATACTTTCTTTTCTTTTCCTAACTTTATTTTATCTTCACATTTTTGTTTCTTTTGTAAATTTTGAACTCCTTTCGCTTTTCTAAATTACAATACTTAAAAGCTAAATGATTTTTTAATAGTACTTATAAGGTTGAAAAACACAATTCAACGGTAACAGTTCATCATTTCAAATGGATAAGAAATTGTAGGTGGCCTAATGTTCAGAAAATGGAATTATTAAATCTAAGCAATTTTCCTTTACTTTGTATTTTATTTTTACATAGGCATCACCACTTATCAAGGCCAAGAGGCCACTCGAGGATAAGAGTTAAAGAGTGTATAGCAGAAATTGGACAATATAGTTACCGTTAGTAATGGAGATTCGGTAAATTTGTTAACTTATATGGAACAGCTCATCAAAAGCTTGTTTACGTTAGACTTGAAGACAACCATATTGTAGTCAGCTGGAAAGCAGAAAAACGGAAGACCATTCCATAGGCGTGCAGTTCTAAGAAAGAAGCTTTGCTCATGGAATCTACGCTTAGGTTTACGCACAGATAAAGAATGGGGGAAACTAGTGATAGTGTTTTCTGCTAGACGGGTATTTCTTGTGAAAGTTTGGAGAGGGGGGACCATAGAATGGAGCTCAGCCGAGCACCTGCCATAAAAATAACGATAAAGCAGAGACAAACTCGCAACATCTCTCCTGTGAGAAAGAGGTTGCAGGAAAGAGAAAAGGGCATCCCCCACTAAGCCACAAAGTCTATTTTGAACTCTGTCAAGGCAGGATAAGTCCTTTCTAGCAGCTCCTTCCCAGATGTAGCAACAGTACTCCATCCTTGGACGTATCTGGCTCTTATATAGATAGAGAATTGCATCAGCAGTGAGATATCTACTGGATCGATAGAAGGATCCTACCATTTTTTCAGTGGCCTTTGGCAACAGATTTAATGTATGTGCTCCATTTAAGATCAGGAGTAAAGGTCAAGCCCAGAAGCTTGTCAAAACATGAGGCCTCCCCAGGACGAGAGCCATTCATTTCAATAGATGCCAGATGGGGATCAGAGCGTTGATGATGTAAAGATAAAAGCTTCGTTTTAGATGCATTAAAAGTAACAAGCCACCTCTTTCCCCATTGTACCACTTGGTCAAGATCAGAGGAGAGAATCAGAGAGAACTTGGCCGTTTACGGTCTTAGATGTACTACCATAGACAGTAGTGCCATCAGCATAGATGTCTATGAATGATGTAAGGATGTGATTTGGAAGATCATTAATATAGATCAGGAAGAGAGTTGGGCCCAGGATGGACACCTGAGGGACTCCAGCATTAATACTAAGTGCTTTAGATTTCTGCCCATCAATTACTACTCTTATAAACCTATCAGAGAGAAATGATTTAATAATTGAGAAGACATTTCCAGCTATACCGAAGCTGGAAATCTTGTGAAGTAAACCTTTATGCCATACTCTATCAAAGGCCTTTGATATGTCAAGAGCAATTGCCCTAGAAAGGTTGCCTCCGTCGAGAGATTCACTAATCCTATGAAATATAACTGTAAGCACGTCTGCTGTAGATCTAGCAGAACGGAAACCATATTGCGTATCACTAAGAAGGTTATTTTTGCTAAGATGGTTAATTACTTCTCTATTTAACACAGATTCCAGCAACTTACTCATGACACACAAGAGACTTATGGGCCTGTATTGTGAGGGAGATGAGCGATCACCTGAATTCTTAAATACAGGGCATACTGATGAGATTTTCCAGGGTGACGGGAAGCAATTCTCTTTATGACAATGTTCAAACAGTTTTGTAAGGATGGGTGCAATTTCTGGTTGAAGTCTTTTGAGTACCACAACTGGAATACCGTCAGAGCCGGTTGCTTTACTGGAATCAAGGTTTTTGATTAGCTTGCCAACATCACGTACAGATATTTGTATATCACACCGCATATTTTCTGATACAGGAGGAAATATTGGAGGTTGGCAGCCTTGGTCGCCAAGGTTAGAATTAGCTGCAAAGTTCTTGGCAAAGAGTTTGGCTTTGTCTGATGCTGACGAGATTACCTCAGGTCCATTTATGACAGTTGGGATAGAGCACACGCTTCTGTTCAGGATTCTATTTGCTATTTGCCAAAACTAGTGGGAACCAAGCTGCTGCTCAGCTACTTTGGACTTGATGGACTGAGCGTACAATTCTCTTATGTTCTTTATTACTTTTTTACAGTGGTTGCTGGCTGTTCTGAAAGAGGCTTTAGTACATCTATTACGCTGGAAGCAATGGAAAAAGTGATTTCTATGTGTAATGGCAGCAGCACATTCCGGAGAGAACAATGGCTGGGTGTTAGGTTTTTGTTGGAATTTTTTCCTACAATTAACTATTCTCTCAGGTCTGATACTATTGAGGACACATCCTTTTTAAACATGGAACGCAGATGTAGATCTGATATAAATGTGCGGAAGCTATCCCAGTCAGCCATAGAGTATCGATATATTATATGATGGAGAGGTACATCTAGAGACTTATTACATTTCATTTTTATCTTAACTGATTTATTTATTTTATATTTATTTATTTTAACTCAATTTATTGGTTTGGTTCTGCATATTACCTCTTCGGTTATTTAATGATTGTTGATTAATTTATGCACTTCAATGAACATAAGTTAATGCTTTATCCATACTTGAGAGTAAATTGTTGGTTCATATGTTTCCCAGTAGTATTAGTTCATAATTGGAAGCAAATCTTATAGGATTTAAACTCAGCATCACAGATTCATTAGATCAAGCCCACATTTTCTTGTACTGACTTAGATAGGGTGTAGTTGTTGCAAAGGGCTGATCGTTGGGTGCTGAACCTGTGATTGCTTGGTGTGATGAATCTCACCTACATCCATAAAAATTGAACATGTGACCAGGTGTAGTGAAAGAGATGGTTCTTAGATGATTAAGCAGAGGTCTATGAGCAAATCAAAAATCCTGTTGTCAAGCGCCAATCAAATGATAACACTTTACTCAATAAGTCTAGGGCCTAACTAATAAAACAACTTTTAGGCAAAATGCGACTTTATTCATCAACATAGTTTATCATCTAAAGATGAAACTAATTCCAACGTTTCTCTAACAATTTGATCCATTTTTGTAGAATGATCTTAAAATATGTCTTAATTTGGTCTCAAAATATGTCTTAATTTGGTTTCAAAATATGTCTTAATTTCTGATATAACTTCTTCATTGCAAATAAATCTCTTTAATTTGTAAACTAATAATCCAATTATCTAAAATTGTCAAAAAGTTAGTACATTGCAAAAATCACATGGATGTTTTATTAGTAGCGCCATCTATGTATAAGACATGGGGATTATTGAGCGGCGAATTATAAATATCTCTCAGGTGAACGTTGTACACAACAAGAGATGATAAAAGGGAGTGCTCACTAGACTCTTCCTCTTTCCGGCAAAGAGACTACACAGTGAACTGACTTATTCCGTGGTGTTTCCTTCACCTTCCCCTCATACCCTCCACCCCCCCCCCCCAAATAAAAACTTCTCTCTTCAGATACAACCCAACCCTCGGGCTTTCTGACCCTGGGGTTTGACAAGAAACTCCAAAGATTTCAACATGGCTATGGCTGCCACGCATAAATTAAGTAATGGAACACACACATACACATCCCTACATACACATATGGAAACAACTTGATGTACCTAAAACATTCTCGTATATGAAGTTTTTTCTTACAAACTGGACGTTCATCCTATCCTTCATATATGAACTCTTCTCTTTTCTGTACTAACAGAACATTTATTTAACCTCACATAGAATTTCTATCCTTTTGTTTCTTCGTCCACACTCATAGCAGTATTCTTTGTTTTTGGTTGACAGAGCAACTGCGATACTCGCTTTTAATTGTATTTATTCAAAAGTTATAATCTTCAATTCGTTTGAAAGATATTAATCTGCTTTCTATTCATGCCACAGGTGTCAGAAAGCATTTTAAAAAATGTATTAGAACTTTCTAAATGATAAAAATATAAATAATGCATAATTTTTAAAAAGATACTGCCACACATAGACACTTAGAATACTGGGTTGATTAAAAGTCTGCTAGTCGCACTTCAGGTCATATATCTTTTTTTAAAAATATTAAGTAAGATCCCCCCCCCCCACACACACACCCTGCTTGGCAGGGAGAATTTGTTGACAAATCTTCATAACATAAACTTTCACTTACTTTCCACAAGTCTTCAGGTTTAATTGCCACAATGCAATTAAATGAGTGAATATGTCTATGAGGGCGTGCAATAAGTAATGTCCCTGACCCACTTCCAATTGTCTGATCTAGCTGAAATTTTGCATGTGCAATGATTTATATCTCTACGGGTTATGTGGCAAATTACAGCTCTAAACTAATTGTGGTTTCTGTTTTACAGGTGGTTGAACTGAGTCAGGTGTGAAATGGAGCTTGTTGAATGTTGAGCAGTGATCCGGTTTTTGTATTTGAAAGGATGCACACCACAGGAGACTTTTGATGAAATGAAAGAAACTTATGGTGATAATGCCACCCCCCTTCTGCCATTGATGAGGTATCTGTCCGTCAAGTTGAGACTGCCATTTTGGAAGATCGGCGCATTACTATTTGTCAAATAGCCCAAGATGTCAAGATTAGTACAGGGTCTGTGGAAACTATCATTCATGACCATTTGCATGTGCATAAGGTGTCTGCCAGATGGATTCCCAGGTTGCTCACACCATTCCAGAAGTGAGAATGTGCCAAGAAGATTAGTCAAAGTTTTTCAAAAGACTGATTACACAGGATGAAACCTGGGTCCATCACTATGATCCAGAGACCAAAGCCCAGTTAATGCAGTGGAAGCACTTGGACTCACCACCTCCAAAGTTTTCTGGGACCCGGATGTAGTAGTGATGACAGATTTCCTGGCAAAGGGTACCACAATTACAGGAGCCTATTACGCTTCACTTTTGAGGAAATTAAGGGAAGCTATCAAAATCAAGAGGCGGGGCAAGATCAGCAAAGGTGCCCTCCTCCTGCAGGACAATGCTCCAGTCCACAACTCGCATGTCACCAGATCAGAAGCACGGGCGTGTGGTTATGAAATCCTTCCCCATCCTCCCTACTCTCCTGACCTTGCACCCTCTGACTTTCACCTCTTCCCAGCTATGAAGTTGTTTTTGAAAGGAAAGCGTTTCCCAGATGATGCAGCTTTGATTTCTGAAGTCACGTCGTGGTTGGAGGACCAACCGAGGGTGTTCTACAAAAACGGTCTCCAGAGCTGCATCAAACGGTGGGAGAAATGCATAACTGAGTGGTTCCTATGTAGAGAAAGACTAATAACTGTGCCAAGTTTCGTTGCTCTACTGCTATGGAAAGTGGGTCAGGTGCATTATTTATTGCATCCCCCTCGTACGTTCTATATCAATATAACAGAAATATTTGTTATGATGGATCATGTTCAGATGACTTAATGCATGCAGCCTGATTGTGCACAGGAGGCAAATTCTTAAAAAAAAAAATGTAATTAATGGTTGTTCATTATTGTTGTTGATTTTAGTAAATTTATCTTGCTGATGAGATGATGCAATCATTGTTTATTAATAAGTGTTTTGACCTCGCTTGTAAAAACATTTTATGTTCATATACTATTTTTTTTTCTTGAAATTACAACAGACAAGAATGTGTCTGAATATTTGTTTATGGCATGGAACGTTTCAGCATGGCCGTTTCGGCGTGGCCAGTTCAGTGGAGGGACAATTTGGTGTTGACCACACCAGTCACATTTTTATAAAGATTTTATAACTCTTTTTAAAAAAACTTAGGAAAAACAACATGAAAATATATCATTTTAACTGTTTTTAAGAAAAATCATGTTTTTGCAAAACTTTTTTTGGTTAATTATTTTCTCATTAAATTTTAAAGGATTAAAAACTCAAGAAATATTTTTAAGTTCTTTTTTTTAATCACGAAAAACAATATGAAAATGTAATCTTCTTGTTAACGACTGAATGTTGTCCGTTTTTGTGTTGTATTTTAAATAAACACAGTTTGAAGTTTTAAATGTTTATATCAATTTAAATGTTTTTTAAGCAAAAAACATGTTTTTGCAAAACTGTTTTTGGTTAATTATTTCATAATTAATTTTTTAAGAATTAAAAACTTAAAGATATTTGAAACTTTATTATTGATTAAGAAAAACTACAAAATATTTATTGCTGACGACTGAGTGTTGTTTGTTTTTGTGTAAACACGATTATTTTTAAATCAAATTAAAATTTTCTTTTAATAGTTTCTATTTCAATTTTATTCAACGAAAAATATCTTTGTTTACTGAATTAATTTTTAAAATATAAAAAAAACTTTGACTACAACGATCAAAGCACTAATTTGATGCCAAAGCGGCTATGCTGGATCGGCCAAGCCGAAAGTGACACTGAATGGTCCACATAGAAACATATCAAACTCTTTTTTAAAATTACACAGAAAACAATTATTTTTAATTGGTTTCAACATTGAGCAGTTTTAACATCCTAGTTGAATATTTTTTCCTCTTTCCAAGCCAGTTTCATCCACCAAATTCACAATAATGCTGTGATTTTCGGTTCCAAAAGAAAGCACAGGACACAGAACAATACACTTCAGCTAACAGAGAACAAATCATGTCTACAATGGCCTAGGTTGGCAGCTTTGGGATTGAGGGGAGATGGAATAATAAAAGGTTAATGTACAGAAAAGTTTTCAAACTCATATTTTTGTGGAATTCATCTTATTAAAAGAAATGTCTTTTTCATATGTTTCACACTTCAGTCATTTCTGGTTCTTCTGTTGTAGGAGTTGCAACAATGCATTACAATAGCTATCCATATCCAAATATTGATCTTCTAAGCAGAAGCTATCGATAACAAAAATTGAAAAAGGTACTGAATTCACTTTATACATTAGATGAGCTACACCATATGATTGATTCTTTACACAACCAGACAAAAAGGCATTTAAAAAATAATAACTACATAATTGATATTATTTATTTTAACAACCTTTCACTCTCTACTAGTGTTATATAGTCAGGTGGGAGATATATACATTAAAAATGTGTCATATGTTGTATGTGAATGTATTCCATAACAACGTACATGTTTAATAGTTGGGTTTATCTTTTATCTGTATATTCGTGTACGTGTAAATGCGTGTATGTATATACGTCATATAATTGATCGTCTAGTGTGTATATTTTAACATTTATGCAACAGTTCTAACAGGAAACGATTGATGTGGACGCATCGAAACAGTTGTAGACAACAGTTCTTTTTTAACAGATGTAAATAACACAATACATACTTGAATTATTTATGAATATTTATTCTCTTGATCTGGCCGGCATTTTCATTTTCTTTATATCTTGGCTTTCCGAAGTGACGCCACTTCCCACGTCATCTTGAGTCATCCGTTTTCTCTGATGTCCAGCTAATGACTGACTAGAATCTCCCCAAATCTACATACATCACATGTTTCTTTACATCACATAATTATATGTCTCAAACCAACCTAATGTAACCCCAATCAAGTTATTTGTTTATGCAAACCAAAAAATAATGTTTACATATATTTTCTATTTTCACATTCCTTTTGCGATATATATGTCAATCAGCTTTTCCCCAATTTAATTGTTTATTCTTCTAATCATAATAACTGATCCAGCGACCAGCCGTCGCTCAAATCAATTAATAATAATAATAATAATAATAATAATGTTTTGGCTCTTGGCCCTGCTTGCCAGAGTTAACACAGATACTATGCTATGATCACAGCCTAAAGGGTCATAACATTACACTAGGAACATATGCCTCTCCCTCAATAGATGATATGGATATTGAAATCTAAAAAATGTAAAATAATTTGGCACTGTTGTTGTTTTTGTTTAAAAAAACACAATGCAATCAGTGGACATCTTCTTTCCCATTTGTCTTTATTCTTTCACTGTCTCAAAAATGGTTGCAATACGATAATTCCCTTTTGACAGAAAACCATTCTTCCTTCTCCCGTCGGCTCTATTATGCGATCTGCATGCGTGTGATGGAAAGTACTATAAAAGTCTCTTTCCATTACACATATGCAGATCGCATATGGTTCACTGACTTGGCATTTGGAGATTTCATTCACAAACGGTGACATCACAGAAAAAGTGGTGGCGGGTGTCTATTTAAATAGACATTCCGACGAGTTATTTATGGGCGTCGATTCCATGGTCGAGTGGGAGAACTGCCGACTGTCAACACAACGGTTCTAGGTTCAATCTTTGGCTTGGGAGAGATGCTAGTCTAGCGGCACTGATGAGTTGTGATACAACGAAACAGGACTGTATGTCCATGACTACAAATATATATGACAGCCCCTTTAAGAAATCCGTTTCTTATCGTTGAGCACTTTCAGTTGAATTAAAAGTCGGTCAATTTAGCTCTTATGCGTAGATCATCGTATAACGATTTGATCACTGTCTGTCTGACGTAATGAACATTTAAATTAAAATGTTTAAAATTCAACGCTATTTCACACGGTTAATGGTAGCCGAATGGATACGGCCTCCGCTAATCGAGCCAGAGATGTCTCGTGTCGCGGGGTTCGAATCGTTCGACTGGTAGTAATCGTGACACCCTGCACTGAAGAATCCCGAAAGGATGAAACACTAGTGTCTGTAGGTATTTAATTATTATAGTAAAAAAATAATTATGACAGCCCCTTTAAGAAATCCGTTTCTTATCGTTGAGCACTTTCAGTTGAATTAAAAGTCGGTCAATTTAGCTCTTATGCGTAGATCATCGTATAACGATTTGATCACTGTCTGTCTGACGTAATGAACATTTAAATTAAAATGTTTAAAATTCAACGCTATTTCACACGGTTAATGGTAGCCGAATGGATACGGCCTCCGCTAATCGAGCCAGAGATGTCTCGTGTCGCGGGGTTCGAATCGTTCGACTGGTAGTAATCGTGACACCCTGCACTGAAGAATCCCGAAAGGATGAAACACTAGTGTCTGTAGGTATTTAATTATTATAGTAAAAAAATAATTATGACAGCCCCTTTAAGAAATCCGTTTCTTATCGTTGAGCACTTTCAGTTGAATTAAAAGTCGGTCAATTTAGCTCTTATGCGTAGATCATCGTATAACGATTTGATCACTGTCTGTCTGACGTAATGAACATTTAAATTAAAATGTTTAAAATTCAACGCTATTTCACACGGTTAATGGTAGCCGAATGGATACGGCCTCCGCTAATCGAGCCAGAGATGTCTCGTGTCGCGGGGTTCGAATCGTTCGACTGGTAGTAATCGTGACACCCTGCACTGAAGAATCCCGAAAGGATGAAACACTAGTGTCTGTAGGTATTTAATTATTATAGTAAAAAAATAATTATGACAGCCCCTTTAAGAAATCCGTTTCTTATCGTTGAGCACTTTCAGTTGAATTAAAAGTCGGTCAATTTAGCTCTTATGCGTAGATCATCGTATAACGATTTGATCACTGTCTGTCTGACGTAATGAACATTTAAATTAAAATGTTTAAAATTCAACGCTATTTCACACGGTTAATGGTAGCCGAATGGATACGGCCTCCGCTAATCGAGCCAGAGATGTCTCGTGTCGCGGGGTTCGAATCGTTCGACTGGTAGTAATCGTGACACCCTGCACTGAAGAATCCCGAAAGGATGAAACACTAGTGTCTGTAGGTATTTAATTATTATAGTAAAAAAATAATTATATATATATATATATATATATATATATATATATATATATATATATAAGTTTTGTGGTTCAATTTTAAATTCTGAAAAAACAACATATAGAGACATATATTCGATTTAAGAATTTATTGTTTGACAAAAGAATATATAGAAGGAGTTATTTTAATTTCCTTAATCCATGGATTTTCAACAATGGCTCATATCATCAGAGGAAATGAAATGCAGTTAGCAAAATGTTCAGCTGCGAATGGATGCTATTTTGCTTTTCAGCATAATTATTGAAAATATTTTTTTGAGTGATTGGGTATAATTATATGGAGAAAATTATACGAAAAGAGAAGTTTAACTCCTTTTATATATTCCTTTGTCAAACAATAAATTCTTAAATCGAATATATGTCTCTATATGTTGTTTTTTTCAGAATTTAAAATTTAATCACGAAACTTATATATTGCTCTATTTTTAAATATTGAGCTTTTCCTTTTTGGCTAGGATCACCTTAAAAATATTAATTATTTATCTATATTATCTATCAGGATTTTTCATCTGAATTCTATCAGTGTCTTATCTTGCTTATATATATATATACACACACACATTTTATTCTGTGACGTCGCCATCAGCCATCATCTTGAGGCCCAGGATCAAATCGTACCACAGCTGGGCCTTCCTATGCCCTCATGCAATGCATGTTGCCACTGTGGCAACTGGCAAACAAGATGTCTTTCCAGTAACTCCAACAAATTATTCTTTGTTAACAAACTAATTAAATTTTTTAATGACCAAAAATTAGAAATTTATTCAATTTTCATGAAATTTTCTGCATTTATCCAATAAATTATAGATTTCAAAAAAGAATTTGACAAAATTCAAGTTTTGTGCCAAATTAACGAATGTGCACAACAACGTTTTCATTATTCTTTTAATAAATTCTTACTATGAAAAGCGATTGTACATAATTTTTCTGAGATCTTAAACAAAGAAAATAAAAGTAAGAAGGCTACAAAAGAAATGTTGAAACATTCCCTCCAGTTGTAGGGTTTGGAAGTCGCTAACACAATTTTATTTCATCTATACAGGTGCAAATTATAGCTGACGACAGGCTTTTCTGTTATGGGCGCTTTCTTATTATATGGGACACTCAGTGAGAATGAAATGTTAGGAGAACTTATAGGAGCTAATCATCACTTTTACTGAAGATCAACTCCTATAATTATTTTATAACAAAACGATCGTAACACAAAAGGAAAACAAAACTTTTTATGAATAACCAGAGTTGCATATATTTGAATGAGCTTAGTAGATGAAAGTTAACAGTGTCGACAGTGAAGGAAGTAATAAAATAAGAAAGCTATCCATTTTTCTTCGAGCTATATTTCTTCCAGTGAAGAACAGCCTTGCTTGATTGTTTAATAGACAAACGCAACAGAGAAGACATCTTTTATCGTTAGTGTCAAGAGCTCTCTGGGACTACTGTCTAAATCCCAAGTGGTCCCTAACTAGTTTGACTGAAATTAATATGCGCTCGAGACTGATTGATCCTGGTGTGACCAAATCACCTCACAGGGATTGCTTTCTGTATAAAGAAAGAAAAGGTTATGATTGTTACTATATTGCACTAATAAGAGAAATATGTGCCCGTCTGTGTTCAGTAAGTACTTTTTAGAAATTATCTCCTTTTTATGCAGACTTTTGTATATTTTTTATGAAAAGAAATTTGAAATTTTCTTTGAAAACCTGTTGTTTTTACTTCTGATTTTAATGAGATTTAAACCATACATAAATAATAAAACATTCTCAAAATTTGAGTAGTAAATTCTTGCACCGTTTTCAAAGGAAGATAATCCTGCCCCAATAAAATGTAACCGTTTATTTTCAGTAGGGGGTCACGGCTCTATGACACTATTGTTTCCTGAGGAAAGCTACTTTGAGGAACGTCCTGGGAATGCAACCGTCTCTCCAGGTGTTAGACATGATATCAAATGATAGACACATGGAAACAGCAACCGGTTGAGATGTCGTCAGCTATAACAAGCTATATGGGTTGCTTCTTGAGTCTTCATTGCGTCGTTACAGGCAGCATTTCCATCATCGGCATTAATGGCAGGGACCACATGCTGAAATTTAACACTTGTACAAAAATAGCGAACAAATGCATTTTTATGAAAATATGTAATTTATTTTACGTTTAACACTGGCGGAGCATATTTGAATAAAAACCGATTGAAACCAGACGCATGCAGCTAAACTGCTATGTTGTGTCCGTTGTCCCAGTCTCCAAGGTTCAACTGTTTTTAAAATACAATCATATTCAATTCTCTCTTTCTTCATTGAAAGAGAAAGGGAGTGAAAGAGAGAAATAGAGAAAGAGAAAGAAAGAGATAAAATGAGAGAAAGAGAGATATTCATATATAATGTGTGAATATTGTTTTGTTTTTAAATTCAGTTACCCGCATGCAATGCTGACCTTTCTTGGATGATTTTGACCCCGAATTTTCATAAACACTTATCAGTCAAACCTGGTTAATATATTCTAACATTTTCAAAATTACAAAGCACCTGCATAACATGTTTCAACTTCATCACAAGTATAGAACAAGTTAGGCACAAGGTTTATCAATGTAGAAGTTCCCAGCTCCCCCAAAATGGGAGCTACATTATTGTACCACAACTCCAAAAGCGATCTATACCAAAGGGGATAAAATCTCACCATATAAACAAATATGACCAGCATATATCATTTAGTCTCATAGCATAGCATCTCTCTCCATAGTAGTCAAGAATATGTAGTGGTTTAGATCATTTTTTATTTTTGCATTCCTCGGCAGAGAATTTCGAGTTTTCCCCTAGCACACTCCCTGTAAGCCAGAGGGAAGAAATCCTCCAAAAATATGTCTGCTTCATGTTTGAAACCAAACCAAAGAATGAGTGACTTTCTTTTTTGCCACGTTTCACTATGGAGAGTGTCTTTCTGTCCATTACCTCACAACTCATTTCCCAGCCATGTAACTCCGATTTGTTAAACTTGTTCTACATAAGTTAATTGCTATTACTTATACATATTGTTACATGATTCCACAAAATGAAAACTTTGTAAGCTTTATTTTGACACAGTTTTCACCAGAGATTATTTTTTATTAGTTCAAAGTATATTGATGTTCATTCACGCTTGTACTTATTAAAAAGAAAATTTCCAAGAGTGTCTCAGATTTATGAAACTATCTAGATGCAAAAATTTATGCTAGCATTAGCGAAGATTATATTTGTTCTCACTTCTTTTGGCATAAATACTTTAATCTTTTTTAATCTTCAGTAATCTTTTAATTTTTCAGCAGTATCCACATTTTATATTGGACACCTGGTACTGAAATCTCAGAGAGGCAAAATAAGATGTAAGAAGAAACTGAGAAGCTTATATTTCAAAGTGAAGATTAGTGGAAATTTTCAGATGAGGATTAATAATTTGCATTATTTGGACTATTCGAATTACTATTCTCATCTTGATTGTTATTTGCACAATGTTTTGGCTGATGTAACCTCCAACCTTCTTCAGATGCATGTGAAAATAACAATGAAGCTGAGAATAGTAGTCCAAATAATCCAAATGATACAAGAAGATTAATTATTTATTTTTGTCGTTAGGAACTATATTTGAGTTTGCATTTTTATATATGGTGTGAGTCAGAAGTAACCGAGCAGTGAAAAATCTGAGGATGCATTAACCAAGGACAATACATTAAATTCCATTTCTTTTCAAAATATGAAGTCTATTGAAAACGTAACGAGATTCACTAAGTAAAATATATTTAACTCTTTAAACATGGTTTTCAAAATGTTTTGAAAAGTATTAACCAAACAAGATGAATTGAATGTCCAGTTTTTTGGGGTTTTTTTTTCAAAATATGAGGTGAATTAAAAAACTGAGGATAAGATACAATGAGTGTATAGTGATGGTGCAGAGTAACCATGAGATAAGTAGCCATAACTAGCATGTAGATGTTACAATAAGACAGGGGCTGCATACAGAAGCGAACCTAGAACTTTAATTTAAAAAGTAATGATCGAAAATGTGTGATGGACGCTATGGTCATTCACAAACTTTTTGAATTGTTGACTGTAGAAGGCAGTATCATTGTCAGCCAGGAGTTCAGTTGGAGAGGGGAGAAGGTCATGTCTGAAAAACACCGAATCCAATTGCTGCATCTAAATTAATGTATATATCGTTGATATATGCTGACATCAATTTCTTTACTACCTCAAGCACGGAATGTATTATTACAGACTGTCACATTCATTCTGAATCCCAATTGAGTCAGACAATATCTTCATCCTTTGAAGACAAGTGTCTGATACAGCCATAGGCGCTTCTTAACGTTGAATCTTCCGGTATGCCTTGCTGAGATTTACAATGGACACCTTAGTACTCTGCTCTCTCTATCTTCGCAGTTTCTTCATGCAGACATCTGCAAAACTCATGAATATGTTAATGTAAGTGCTTGTTGGTTTTAGCATTTTAGTTAATGATATCAAACACCTCCTCTAGTCATCTG
This sequence comes from Euprymna scolopes, assembly GCF_053919585.1. Lineage (NCBI taxonomy): Eukaryota > Metazoa > Mollusca > Cephalopoda > Sepiida > Sepiolidae > Euprymna > Euprymna scolopes. The sequence goes on along the minus strand of NC_136500.1, from coordinate 95,846,907 downwards.
ACTAAGCAATCACTACTCATTTAGATCTAGAACACAGTCATACTCTCCCCTTCATCCATGCTCGGACCAATACTTCAACTAAAAACAGAGCATTCACCCTGTGGGAAGACTGTGAATGCATCAGACAATAGTAAAGGCTGTGATTAGCTTATTTCTCAGTCTTTGTCAGTTGCTAATACACCATGAACGCTCCCTCCCCAGTTACCCAAAAAGGGAAAACGCAATGAAGCCACTTCATCCCAATATATTGCACACTAATTTCAGCTTATGGATCCATTTAATTACAACATTAAGTCCCATTATATTCAGGAGTAATTTTTAGGTTGATTCGGTCGTCCATTTCAGCCAAAATAGATTCTGGTGTGTCAGCCATTTGTTTCTTCAACTTTTGAATCCTTCTCCTAATTCACTTTTAACTAGCTGCAATCATTGTCAATCTAACCGTTGTCAAACTCTGCTTTTTTAAGTAAGTGGGTCTTTACCTATGCAAATTATGTGTAAACATATAATCCAGACTCCAGTTCTTTTAGATGTTTGCTATACATTGCGGACACTTTGAACTTTGAACTGGTTAAGTGCAAACATTTAGCATCACAGTTAAGTTGACTTATGGACACACACACCAAAAAAAAAAAAAAAAAAAAAAACGGCTGTCGAGGCAGTTACTGAAAATATAGTAAAAATAACAGTATTTTAACTACAACTAACTTTAGTCTGGGGAGAATAGCTTGCCACTTAAATTTAGAGTTAATGGTAATGTAAGTAATTTTTGTGTTTTATAATTTTTTCAGGTATGAGCTACAGTTATGCAGCATCTCGGTGGCCATGTTTATTTTTCCGTGTGTTACAAAATAAGCTTTGAACAAAATAAAATTTTTAAATTAAAGATCTTACAGTTTCCACACAAAAAATATATGGGTTGGTACAGAATTAATTCTAGTGCATTTTCTATAAATTATTTGTTGTTTTATTTCTTTGCTTAGGATTTCTCGGTTGTTAACTATTCTGCACATTTACCTTTATGTGCTTTCCTTCTACTAATTTGGTTCAATTAACCTCAAAGGATTTGGTTAATAAGTCACAAATGATTTCTTTATACGGTCTGTGTTCTGGTAGGCATTGCATGTAATGAACTCAACTCAATTAACACTGAGAAAACATAGTTGATACAAAAATTATTTTAATCTCGCAGCAATATTTGTTTGGAGGCCGTTAAAAAATGACAGAAATCAAAAACAGTGCTCACGGTTTAAACAGAGCTCTGTCATGAAACCTTCAGTGGCTGAGAAAAGTGTAACAGTCACATGATTTCATATAATTTTTTTCACTTGGTGTAAATAGAGAAAGTTTAGTCCTGAATAATTGGCCTATCGACCAATAGAATTGCTTGGTGTATGTTTGTTAGACTAATTCTTTGAAGTGTGCCCACACGTGTTTTTCCCCACTTTCAAACAATTGAAGTCAGATTGCACAAGAAATCAGTCGTGCTAAAACTGGTCCTGTTCAACTAACTAGCCTAGAATTAAATATGCCAGGATGTTTGGAACCCCTCTTTTTGTTAAGATTACTATTGTCTGTTTTTATTTTATTTTCAAAACTGCCAGAATAAACAACAATGCTATCGTTTACCTTTTCTTCTATGAACCGGAGTAACTTATTATCTAACTATTTCGAACATGAAATCAGAAGAACCATCGATCTCAATTAAAATCTTAGTTATAATGGTTATGGATATCCAATCACCTTGTTCGAACATGTTTTCCCTCACATATACACACCCACATGTATGCACGCACGCACGCACGTACGCACACACACATGCACGCATATATACAGCCTCATACACAAACTCACATTCATGCGCATACACACACCCGAGCTGTGACGTTACTTCCTTTTAAGTGAAAACCAGACATGAGCACCCAGAACACTAACTCCAGTATAAAAGTCAACAAAACCTGTTAACTTCCCTTTGTCGTCTGGACCAGCGTTCGACCTGTTGAGTCGACTGTAATGTGGGGCAAGCGCAAGCACACTTAATACGCTTTCTCTCTCCATGAACTAGATTGACTTACTCACTCTATCTCCCCTTCGCTTTGGCCCATCGACGCAGACATGTGCGCGACGTTCTACTGAGATTAACCCTTTCTTTCTACAGCTGGCTTGCCACTTCGCGTTTCTCTATTGCATTCCCTTTCCTTCCACGCGCATAGTTGTCAACGGCTGAATGAACTCGTGTACCCCGAAGACTTTCATTTCTCAACAGAAAATAAACGACATGTTTATTTTATTCCAGCATTTGAGTTCTTTGTTTTCTTCATTCAATTCGTTTCATTATTTTCTTGTAGCGAGTTAGGGTATTATTATATCCTGGTTCGCAACAACCTCAACCTCATTCATTATAACCAAACATTATGAATGCAAGTTATATGAAATTTATGTTAGAAAAAAAAAGAATTACAAATTGGTTAAATTGTGTGGTAAACAATTTCACCAAAACAGGGCAGTTTGGAATGATGACTTGTTATTCCACATCTTTAACTCGTTGGAAGGCAGATAGATAATACTATGTTCTTTATATCCTTCATATGTTATTCACTGGTGCAGGAGTATACCCATCTAACCTTATTGTTGCTGGCTCTGTGGTGGACTGAAATAAATTATGACAACACTCTTATTAAAGAAATACTGGTTTTATTTGATTGATAGTGATTGGGTTTTAGAGAGAGACGTTCACTCCAAATAAAATATCACTGCTACCGGTGTGATTTCGTTCTTCCTATTATTATTTAGTTTTAGTTTTGTGTTGGAATTTCCCACAAGTAGACCAGTTAAACTAGGTGGAAGAGAATTATTGTGAATAACTATTGGATTTCTTTTCATTAAATTAGTCATGTAACTCTGTGGATGTAGTTGGGAGCAATGTGGCTTGTCTATCAAAAATATTAATTTTCAACTTCTTAAATTTCCTTTGGTAAATAATACCCTCCAACTGTAAATAAGCTGAGGTAGACGTAAGTCTATCTTAAGATATCCATACTTTTTAACTTAGCTGCCAAAAAAGATCGTCTTCTGCGTGGGTAGGAGATTGCATCTTATTATTCAGAAGAAACATCCATTAACTTTTCGACAGACTCTCACCTGTGTAATTCAAAACTATGTTACTTAGATTAGATCAAATCTCCCAACACAGATATAGACTGAAGGGGCACCTCTAAAAGAAGTATGTCAGCAAGTTGATAATCATTGATAATGTAATCATTACCTGTTTAAAATGATGAGGATAACACTACTACAAGCACAAAACCATATATAACTGACTAAAATCTTGTGTTTACTGTACCACTGAGAACAGAAATAAAAATTCGCAAATTAAATATTTTTCATTCAAATTAACTTCTATTGTAGAAAAAACATTAATCATTTTTGGGAAATATAAAACTAAATCTGATAATACGTTTAAAAATGAGAGAGTATTTCAATTGTTTAGAAAACAAATAGCAAATTTGACAACTTCTTACCCACCATCTACTTGAATTTGGAATGAGATCATTCACTCTATTTCCATAACAAGACATTTTCTTTCTTTTTTTCTTCCTTCTTTCTACAATGATTGGCACCTTTTTCTCTTTTTATTTTATCAAACTTCCGAGTTTGAGACGTTTTCTATTTTCTTTCTCATTTCTTTTTTTAACTTCACCAACTCAAACATTATTTTATATAATTATGAATAGTAATGCAAATATTAGCAAAGCATAATTTTTTCCGTAATCTTTGAAATTTTTTTGAAGAAATTGGATAACATAAAAGTTTAGGGATTATCATTTTAAGATTTATTCAATTTTTCTAATATTATTTTGCCACCGTCATTATCATGACTATGATTATGAGGACAGATACATTATTAAGAGTACTGTTAAAATTTTGTTGGTTTAGATGCAGCTTCTCTTCCTCCTTGGTATGGACGGCTTGCTGGTACATCTTCCATTGATCACTGGCTGTGTTATTTTGAACTGTATTAGACATTAACTCAACAGTAGTTGATAGGGAAATGATAATCATTCTAACGTTGCTGATATGTAATTTGAGTCAGATGGATTGTTATTTAGGTCTGATTTTGAAAATCCAACAATATGACTTCATATGTTAGATTTATAAAAGGATTCATTTTGTTAAAAGTTTAGAATAAAAGGATCACCTGCTAAAATAATTTTTTTAGAGCAAGTTACCATAGGTTCTGAAACAACGTGTAATTGTTCTACAATATACTTATATGATGAATTGAACATCGCATGCAAGCATTTCATATAGATAGACTGATGATGATGATGATGATGATGATGATGATGATGATGATGTATTACACAAATACTAAGTAATTTATTTTTTTTAAAAATTGGATAATAAATTGAAACTGTTGTGATTAATCGATTGTAACATGTTGAACATTAAAAGAAATTCAGTCAAGCAATTTCAGACGTCAAGAACAAAGAGAAAATCAAAAAGAAATTCAGTCCAGCAATTCCAGATTAGACAATCTAGAAAGTCTAGACAACAGCATATATAGCTGTTTATATAGTCGAACAACTCTAGACATGTCGATAATCTTGACAGTCAAAACAAACAGTCAAACAACTTATGTTTGTAGACTGTCTTGAAACTCAAGACGTATTGACCGTTTAGCACATCTATGTCTTGATGACTAGACACTTTAGCAATTCCAAATTTGCTCAACATCCCAACCAAGTTTAAATCTGGTCCAATCACAGTAGCCCGTTTAAGTGGCAATATAGCTTGTTTGGGGTGAATAAAAGTTTAAAAAAAATGTTTTTAAAATGTCTAGATAATCTAACAGATCCAAGGTATCTAGCGATTCGTGACAGTCTAGCAATTTTAGATCTCTAAAAATTGTAAACAATCTAGTAAGTCAAGATATACAGACGTTCTATCAAATCTAGTCATCTAAACAGTATTGCAAGTGTCGTCCTCTAGTGAGTGTAGCAATTCCAGACGTCTTATTTTCACAATGAAAATGAACAGTAAATTAAAGTATTCGTTTATTTTTAATGTTATTTCCTGTGTGCAGTTAAAAGATAATCGCCCAAAAGTTATGGTTCAATGTTTAGATTGAAAATCAATCAATAATACAACAAAGAGCACATGACTTACAATTTAGTTTCGTTATATGAAAATCCACACAGTTTATTATTTATGATTGGTATGAGTTTTAGGCTTGCATTAAATGTAAAAAGCCTTCCTCATTATTATAAAATAAAAAAATTAGGATGTAGTTTTATATTACTTTATGAATATTTTGATATTTAATAGTTTATTTATTTATTTATTTTGCAAGAATCTTGGCACCGCTAGATATTTAGTATCTGTGAGAATCGCCCCAAGGCTCAAAAGTACCATTCCACTGGTTTGAATATCATATTTTATTATTGACTTGCAATATTTACCTGGTGTTGCCTGAGTGGGGATATATTGCTGGTTGGAAGGTTTTATAAGAAAAAGTAACTTCAAATATAATAATGTTTACAATTTTTGGCTTGAAAGAAAAGTTAAAAATAATATTTCCAATATAAGGTCAAGTAATATAAGAACTGTAAGCAAGGTGGTGTTACAAAAAATGTTTCTTACAAGTAGCAGTAAAATAACAAATTTATTAAACGAATCGAAACAAATACAGATCATTTAAAATGTGAGTTATTTTAAGTCTTGAAAAAATACTAATACAAAGAATTATTTAAATGTTGAAACGATTATTCATTGAGTTTAAATTTATTTTTCTTCTATAAAATGAAGAATATTTATTTTTCTATGAAGAAAAATTTAAAAAAAATTAATTTCGCTTTATTTATGTTTTAATATATTTCAGTTCAGTAAGATAATTAATAAAAACAAATTATTAGATTTTTTAGAATTGGTAAATTTATAAAATGTGTTTTGATAATGTGTTTAATTTCATTTCGTTAATCAAATTTTAATTTATGTAGACTTTTAGAATATTTAGTGATGAGCAGATAATACTTAGTACAAATCCAAAGTTTAATGTGGATATCTAAATATTAGATTATTATAATCAACTAACATAAATTAATAAAAACAACAGTTTTGAACCACTTTTATGTCCCCTTACGAAGATTAAAACCAAGAGATAATGCTAGAATCAAGATATTATTCCGATTTTGATCAAAATCCATTAGATGATTTTGATTTTAGAAAATGCTTGCCATTTAAAGCTTAAGCTTAATGAGTCTTAAAAAGAAATTAAAATTCTGATAATTTTGTTGAACTCAAATTCTTCAGATTCGAATGTTTAAATTGGTGGTTGTGCTTATTATTAGGGATAGGGCAACAGCATATTCTTTTCATTGTTTATACACACGAGTATATATCTGACACAGACACAATTAATCAACCGAGAACCACAGTACTCTACATAGAAACATATAAGATATCAATGGATATATACCTGAGAGTCAAAACAAGGAAAAGAATATGCTGTTGTCATAGCCCTACGAATTATATATAAAAAAAACTGAAATGTAAGGGATATTTATTAAATAATGTTGAATATATAGTGTTAAAATTTCACAATCATTGCAGATATCTGAATTTTCATAAAAGGGATTACACTCCTTTTTACCCCCTTCTCATAAAACTAAATTAAACTAAGTATAATCCACATTACCCACCCTTACGACAAGCAACTGTGTTCCAAAATTCATATTCATCAATTAATTAATTTAGGAATGAATTTAGTGCATATATATATATATATATATATATATATATATATATATATATATATATATATATATATATATATATATATATAGGTAAACATATACACATACCTAACTTGATATAGATAATACATACATACATACATATATACATACATACATACATACATACATATATATATATATATATATATATATATATATATATATATATATGATTTTCTTTTAAGAAGTTAATTTCGTTTCTTTATATTTTAATATATTTCAGTTCGATAAAGATAATTAATAAAAACAAATTATTAGATTTATCGGAATTGGTAAACTTATAAAATATTAATTTAATTATTCCTATATATAGATATCTATCAACGTCATAACAGCAAAGTTACTATCATTGAGAGTATCTCTGAGAAAATTGACAACATTCTGTCTACCCATCCCTCGGCTAACATTCACGTCAACAGAGACTTCGATGTTCACAATGTTGAATGGCTAGTCCACTCAAACAAAACGGTTATTAAGGGAGGTACTGTGATCATTTCTCGATTGCCTATGACCTAACACAAATTGTTCACAAACCCACCCGCATGCCCGACTCTGACAGACAATATTCAAGTCTCCTTAACCTTTTCCTTACAAGTTGCTCAGAAATGTGCTCATTCTGTCTCCATTGGAATCTTCCAATCACTCAGTTGTCTCGATTAAGATAAAAACAAAATGTAATAAACCTCCAGATGTACCTCTTCATTGTACTGTATATTGATATTCTATGGATAATTGGGATAACTTCCGGACATTTATATCAGATATACCTCTGCACTCTATGTTAAAAAAGAACATGTCGTCTATAGTATCTGACTTGTCTGAATGGTTAATTGTTGGTATAGATCGTTTCATACCCTCCAAGAAATTCAAGCAAAACTTAACAGCCAGCCGTGGTTCACACCCTAAAATGTGCCGCTGCCACTGCACACAGAAATCACTATTCCCACTGCTTCCAACATAATAGATGTTGTTAAACTAAAGCCACCTTTAAGACTGCCAGCAACCATTGTAAAAGATGTCATATGATTGTTTGAGAAGATAATAGTTGCAGTCGTAAGTCGGCATGGAACACATTTTCAAATGCACTCAACAAATTTTAAAATAATGAAATTAATCGCTTTACTTAAATAAGTATACCATGAACTAATATGTGAATAAGTAACTCTTTATATTTCTGTTCTTTTCTGTCCCCTACTTTTGACCTTGCAGCACTAGATCATCAAGCTGTGCTAAATTTAATAAATAGTTTCCTCTTTGAAAAAAAACTTGTGTCGTATTAAGTAATAAAGTAAATAATGGAAACAGTATGAGATGATTTGGACTATAACATATAACAATGCCCATGCATGCAAGGTGACTAGTAAAGAAAAACAAAGTAAGAATTTTCAATTATGGTGAATGAACTGTTAATTACTAAAGACTCTATGATAAGTAACTATCAATGTGTGGATCAGAGAGTCCCCTGACTCACCTGAACCCTACTCTATAATAAATATATATTACTTCATAAATAATAAAGAGTATATGAATTTAATTGTTCAATGATGCAAATCTATTTCCATAATGTTTTCTTTTTTCCTTTCTGCTTTCAATACCGATTTATACGTTTCTCCTTCCCTTTTTTTCTCTCTTTTTTTCAACTTTCTAGTTTGAGATCTTTTTTGTTTTTCTTTCTTTCTTTATGTGAGACACGATTGCTCTTTTACCATTTCATTTTTAACTCATTAATGACATCGGCATCATATTTTTAATATATAGTAATGATCAAAGGGAGAAAATAAAAAGAAAGCAGTCTTTTTGTTTTTAGATCATCAAAAATAACTTGCATTTTTTTTCAACTGGCATTATTTCAGCCCAATCCTACTGAGATAAAAGTATGACAAGACTTACGTTGGAAAGCAAACAGTGCCATTTGAAATACATTCAAAAAGAAATCCTCCACTCTAAATAAAAAGTCAACAGTAATTTTTTTCTTTAGGTCATAAGAAGCGATAATAATAATTTATATATGAAAAATAAAATTATAGATATAATTCTAAGAATACTAGTACAAACACTGACGAAGCATATTTTTCCCCCCAATCATTTTTTGATGAAGGTGTATGCTAGTATATATAATCAGTGAAAGATTTTGAGGAGACATTTTGAACTGAGCTGGTAGAATGCTGACCTTGACGTTTTTGCAACTTGTCACTAGCAGACTGTCTCCTTGAACAGAGGCGAGCTCTTAGATCTTTCGCCACATGTACTCAGCAGAACTTTACAAGTAATGTCATTTCATATGCACACATGTACAGACACTTATCAGTAGTGTGCCGTGCCAAAAAAACATTTCTTTTTTTCACATTCATTTCATATTGAATTGATTTTATTTTACTAATAAATTTTGTTGTATTTAAATATTTGCATTTTTCAACTCATGCAATCATTCATAACCAATTATAAGTCAAAAAAGCTGCCAAAGTTGCACACAAGTTTATTATATCTATAGCAATATTCAAATTTGGGTGTGTAAAAATGATGTAGAAATGGGATTTTCTTTGTAATGTAAAATTATGTAGAAAAGTGGGAACTATTCACTAGAAATCTAAGAGTAGAAATTTAAGCTGATGTGTTCAGAAAGTTGTGCCGTAAACAGGAAGTCCCTGATGACATGAGCGAATAGGATAATCAAATTTTTCTCTTTCACTGACGGTTTGCAACATGAGCAGACATATTTCTGAGGGTGCATTATTAATAATGTGTAACCCTCTGCAGCATCCTGTATTGAAGAAAGGTAAATCTTCGTAGCTTGTTACCTGCAACTTAGACAAAAAGAAAGAAATATCCGTGGGAGCAAAGAAAAACAAGACAACTTGAAAGAAATGATTTTTATTAAGTAGAAAGAATTGATAGGAAAAGTCTATAATCAGCCCACTGCCAAAAGTTGTCCGTGTGGCTTACAAGTAAAGTTCTTGTATCGTAACATTCGAAAGGATAGAACTGAGAGAGAGAGAGAGAGAGAGAGAGAGAGAGAGAGAGAGAGAGAGAGAGAGAGAGAGGGAATGAGAGAGAAAGAGAGAAAGAAAGAGAGAGGAGGGGATTCACTTACTGAAAGCAGATCACATTTTTTATTAATCCTTTATAAAAAGAGTATGATTTCCCTTTTTAGTCCGAGTTCTTTTAGGAACAATAGTCTTCATCTCCTCGTTTTAAACGTATCAATTCTCCATTAGATCCATTAACTTCATCAGTTATAGTTATTCCTTATTTTCGTAAGCGAGATCACTAGATGAATAATCTTTTGGTAATTTTCCCTTATAAAGGAAAGGCGATATAAAATTCACATATATAGAGTGGATATCCGATACTGAGGTTTCAGGTAGCTCGAAACCTCCACAATATATCCAGAATTTCCCTTTTATCCTGAGATATTTAATTCTGTGGATTCGTCGTATATTTAAACTGTTTTAAAGTCCAGCTATACTAAAAAGCTGGTTCTTTCTCAAATTTCCTTCGTCTCGAATTTGCCCGAGACACATTCCAAGAGTTAGGTAACTTAACTTAAAAGTCCTTTTATCTTCTAAATGAATCAGCAATTCTTTCCTTTCAAGTATTTTACTGTCTAGTCAGGACAGAGAAACTGTTTACAAACCATTAGGTTTCTTTCCTTTGCAGCAAACCTTGATTAAATATGTCGGTTAACCTTGACACATCTAATCTTTTCTTCTCGACATTTGAACCCCAACTTCCTTCCTCTCCGGCGTGTGAATAGCAACCGATTTTTTTTAGTCGAAAATGCACCTTGTGGCAGACTTTGTGCGCAAAAAAGAGGCCTGTCCAATCAGCGAGCAGAAGGAGATCATGTGACATGGAAAAGGAGGAGAAAGAATAAAACATAGAGAGGAGGAACGAAGAAGAAAAGAGAGAAAGAAAGGAACAAAATAAAATAGTGGAAATAAATGTTCCACAATATATAATACGAGTGTATTCGTACAATAAAATGGAGCTGCATAAAGAGCGTTAACAGCTATGACTATTGCCATTAATAACAAAGTAAAAGAAGAGAAAAAAGAGAAACTACAGAGAAAACAAAGCATCGAGTTTGTGTGTTGCTATTTTGCTGACGTTGAATGTCACCAATCTATAGGATGCATTTTGCTATTTAACTGATGTCGGGAGGTCACCAATCTATAGGATGCTTTTTCAGGATCCTTAATAATAAACTAAACGGGGTCGCCAATTTATAGGAAGGGTTACCAAATTTACATCCTTAAATAAAGAAATAAAAATAAATTCAGGAAATGACGACACTCGATAAAGAACACAAAATCACTGAGTTTATATAAAATGAATAACATTCATTTATGTGAAAGAAGTATTAAAATAAAGTGTTCCAACATAAGGGTTTTCTTGTGTTTGAACGTTTTAAATGAATGATTATTGGTGTGCGGATTTTATGTGTGTATGGCACAAGGCTTGAAAGTACTGATTTGTATGATAGGTGTGCCGCAGGAGGGCATGGAGTTCTCACTGGATGTGGTGAATTTCCACAATGGGTATTGTAGTTCATCTGCGGCCCACATAAAAACATAAGGGGTGTTTTAACATCTCACGAAGACGGAGTTTCCTTGAACATGTGCTGCACTGGTGAATTTGTAGAGAAACTGCCTTGATTTTAATGGGTAAATGCTTTTATAGTACCCACTTGCTGCTCCGGGACTGATCACCATATTCAAGCATGGGGGAGCGTAAACATAGTTCCTTTTCTTTTATGTATGTGTATGGGCACATCACAACATCATATTCCTACATGTTTTTAATAACGTATAGGCAGTTCAAAGCGGTGATCACTCTGGGAATGTTCCTGCCTGTCATTTATCCTAGCTGGACATAGCGGGTCACTACAAAATTTCCCTCCAAGACGAAAAATTGATCTAAGGAGAAAGAAAGAGACAACTCACTGAGCATAAGGAGCAAATCGGAGCGAATGCTTTATAATGTGGCTTAGTTGACCCTGTTTGAAGGGTATATCTTGGTTGATGGCAGTCCAAAAGAAAAGTAACGTCACCAACTTGTGTTGCGCGGTTGCCTGGTGAGTTAAATGGTGTAATTTCAAAGGAAATGAGCTGCCTGTGTTTGGGAAGAACATTATGGACATTCATATCCATTTGGAGTATACCGAGGAATTGAGCGATAGATAAACAGAGTGTCGTAGGTTTTATAATTCCTCATCATTCCTCTGGTTTATTGCAATCTGTTGTAGATCGGCATTATTGATGGCTTGAATGGCACCAATATGCATACATGTGGTTTATTGGCATTGTGTAAGAATGCGATATACTTGTAAGAAGCTCCCTTATGTATGCGTGAAAACATCATGTTCCTTGTTTCAAAGCGATGATCACTGTGTGAATGTTCTTGCCTGTCATTTATTTGGGCCAAATGTAGCAGGTCGCTACAGAGAAAAGGAAAAAGAAGAATTCTTCTGCCAGTATTACAGAAAAAGAGAAGCTGATTGAACTTACTACTAATTGAGCTATTGCCAATGTGTAAACAAAACATAGCTAATAACTGGTTATACATGTTACAAAAGATTTGTTATGAGAAGAATCGCTTGTAATGCTCCACTCTATAATAAACACCATTGTGCGTGAATATATATATATATATATATATATATATATATATATATATATATATATATATATATATAATAGGCGGAAGTCTCTCGAGAGCTCTTTCAGCTATCATCTCATCAGGAGAAAATCAATAGCGTACAAAATAATATTATGTCGAAAGTAAAGAGTTCTATGAGGAACTATTGAATGTGCCAAAAATTACAGGGACACGAAAATAAAGTTTATTAACGTTTAAAAAGCGATTAAAATAATGGCACAACGAGGGGAAAAGAAGAAGAAAAAAAAACGGGAGAAAAGATTCACAGTTCCCCAAAGAGAAACAATGCGTTAGATGTTTCTTTCTGCCGGCACAAATAAGGTTTCTGCACTGCAATAGAGACAGACTCCAAAATCTTTAAATGGTTTCTGGAGTCCGCTCTATGTAGCACCTCGAACCATTCAATTTTATATCTGTCGGCACAGCACAGGTTGTCAACCAAATGCTAGCCAATAGCAGAGTCCAAGGCTGCAGAAGGAGGGAGACTACAAGCGGATTGTGACGTGTGATGAGAAGTGGATCGTCTATGACAACTTGTGATGTTCGGCACAGTGGTTAGATGCCAGAGAAGCTCCACAACACTTCCCAAAGCTGATATTGCACCAAAAAAAGGTTATGGTGACTGTTTGGTGGTTTTCAGCCAGCCTCATCCTTCTTGAATCTGGATGAAACAATTATGGTGGAGAAATACTACCGACAAATTGATGAAATGCACCATAAGCCCATAAGCATGTATGTGCCCAAGATTGGTCAATATGGAGGGACCAATTCTCCTCCATGACAATGCTCGCCCACTTGTTGCTCAACTGATCCTGCTGAAGCTGAACTAATTGGGCCACGAGACTCTGCCTCATCTGCCATAGTCACCCATCGATTATAACTTTTTCAAGCATCTCGGCAACTTTCTGCACGAAAAATGCTTCAAAAGCTGAGATGATGCCGAATCGGCCTTCAATAACTTCATCGCTTCCAGAATTCTAGATTTCTATTCTAATGGAATAAATAAACTTGTTTCTCGTTGGCAAAAATGTGTCGATTTTAATGATTCTTATTTCGATAAATAAAGTTTATTATGAAAGGAGTTATGATCTTTTGAAGTTGAATGTCAAAAAATGACATTATTTTTGCACCAACCTAATAGTTCACAGAGTAAAAAATATGAGTGTCCTTCAATAAGTTTCCAGACTTTTTTCATATGGTTACTTTTATTGATAATACATACATGAAACTCTAGTCCTACTGCAAAAACTTGTAAAAACTTCTGGAAATAATATATATATCATCATACTTTTTAGTTTCTGAATATTGAGAATAATTTTATGCTGGCAAATATATGATGCTTTGGTATTCCTAAGAATTCTTCCCTATGGGAAATGACTCCCCAAATAATAATTAATTGTTGTTTTTCAAGGGTGATCATTCTTTTCTTATCTGAAGCGTTACTGAAAGGAAAATGCTCTCTTAATTTTATTTACTAAACCCCCACCTTCCCACAAAGAGAACTTTTCAAACTTCTATGAAGCATCACTTGCACAAAGAAAAAATGCTCCCATGGAGAATGACTCCTCTAATATTTATTATTTACATTCCCATGATGGTATACTTTGTTTACTTCTCTGAAGTGAGACAAATTATCAGAAAACTAAAACAAAAAATGCTCCTCACAAGAGTGACCCCCCCCTCCACATATTTGTGTTGTTAGAAATATCACTCTTCTATTTTCTCACTTTTATTATGTGTTTCACTTATTGATAATGAACTTTTGAGAACATTTTGACTTGATGGACCTTCGTTTCACAACATTTGAATTTTTATGAACCCATAACTTTAGTTATGTAATTTCTATGATTACACACTTTTTATCATAGCAATATGTATTTTGGAATCTGAAATCTTGCACTTATTCAAAGTTTCAAATGTCTTATTTCTTTGAACCTGCCATAATTGTAAGAGATTTTGTGTTGGCATATATGTAACTAAAACTATGTCACAGTTCTCAAAGATATTTTTATGTTCTCACATTTTTCTTTTCTCAATATTGAAAATAATTTAATACTAACAATTATATGCAAGCTCTAGGTGGATTTTGCTAGTCTACCTCTCGAGTCATCTTTCTATCAGTCTGTCTGTTTCAAATCTAATCCATATTTCTTTCTTATTCAATTAATATCTAGCACCCTAGTTGACCCTCACATCATCTATCTAAATTCATTCCAATTCAGTCATTTATTCAAAGCACAATAATATATCCAACATTTTCAAATTTTGTAGAATGTTCTTCTCTTTACAGACACTGTATCATGTCATACAGAGGCTGTTGTTTATAGCTTTAAGCGATTGTCTCAACAGGCAATCAACTTCTTATGCCAAAATAGTTATTTGAAGATGAAGCTAATCAGAGTAATTAATTAACTTTCCAGAACTGACTGGATGAATGACATCTCAACATCAACAACATTAGCACGCCCAACATTTTATACACACACGCCCCTCCCCTCGCGAGCGCGCACACACACACACACACACACACACACACACACACACACACACACACACACACACACACACACACACACACACGAACTATAATATGCGTAAGTGTGCTCAATAAACAAGGTCAAGTTACCACAATATAAAACACTGTCTCGTATATATAAAAAAAAAAAACGCATATGAAATTAAGTTTTAAAATCGATTCTGAAAGCGATCAAGTTTATAAGTTGTGGCACGACATCCACAATACGTTAAATCTAAATTTAATGCATTTTTAATACAAGATAATATTTTGTACACACACACACACACACACACACACACACACACACACACACACACACACACACACACACACACACACACACACACACACACAAACATATATTTCTGTAGAAACATATTTTCTTATGATATATACCAATCCTTATTTAAGAAGCTCAATGTAATTACAGAGCAATATAGAGAATAAATGACAAAAAACTATATTCCAAAATTCATAATGATGACTATCTTATAATTTATTCCTTTAATTAAGTTGACTTTTACAATTCTTGACAGTATCTGTTTCATAGCGCAAAATCAATCACTTTTGCGCTACGAAACAGATACTGTCAAGAATTGTAAAAGTCAACTGAATTAAAGGAATAAATTATAAGATGGTCAACATCATGAATTTTTTAATATAGTTTTTTGTCATTTATTCTCTCTCTCTCTCTCTCTATATATATATATATATATATATATATATATTAAGCCCCCCCCCCTTTGGGTAGAGCACTGTTGTAAATGAATCTCGCCAGCTACTTAAATGGCTATAAATGCGAGGCTCGCTGTTTGTAAATAATAAAAAAAAAACAAGCGGCTTGAGCACTATAAAAGTGGTAGGCGAATGTTTATTTAAAATGGACATTTGTTGAAATCATTTACAGGCGCAGCTCGCATGAGTTGATGAGTAGAACTGCTGCTTATCAACGAGATGGTTGTAGGGTAAATCCTAGGCTAGGGAAAGGTGCTAGTCTAGCCGCACTAATGAGTTGTGATACAATGAAACAGTACTGTATGTGAATGATTACGTATATATATATACTAGTTTGGATGCTCAGCATTGCCCAGGTGTTTGGAGATGTGTGTTGAGCAAAAAAAAAAAGAAAAAAAATTTTAGTAGGTAGGCAGACTCGAACCTGTACCGCAAAGGAGGAAATGCACATAAAAAAAAAATAATGGGATGTCTTTGCTGTTGCGTCCATCGCCAAATTGGAAGTGACGAATGTTTAAATTAAGTTAATCGAAAACAAGGGATGACTTTCGAAAATATTGGCGAAAAAAGTGACACCTTTCTGTAGAAAAGCGCACAGTTAAGGGTGAAGGAATTAATGTTTTTAGCCAAATTTTCTATATTTGTCGTCCGAAGGGTCGAGCTTGAAAACTATACCAATCTCGTGAAAATCTGTCACCTCTGTCGAAAGTTTTGGGCAGACATACATACATACATACATACATACATACATACATACATTTAAACAGACAGGTGAGATTTATATTATAGATTAGCACGACCCATGTACTGGCGTTGCCTTTGAATTTTCCCTTTTCACTTTGTTGTAATTTTTCTGGCGATTATCATCGAGTACAGGCTTAATTTTCAGATTAAAAAAGAAATTTAAAGTAATAGTCGGGGATCAATTTGTAATGATAACATTCTAATAAATGGAACACACACTTTTTTACCACTAGTGACAGCATCAACAACGGGAGTGGCCAAGAAAATGGGTGCTCAACATAGTAGAACGTTATAATTCCAAATTTAAGTGCTGATAATCACCTGAAAAATTTACGAATAACTGAAAAATAAAAAACGTAGATGGTAGGAGCAGCATTGTTCAGAGCCACCAATTTATTTTTTTAAGATTTTTTTTGTAATGTGAAACTTATGCCTGTAATCGATGAAAATCGCTGGGAAATAAAGTACGAAAAACTGAGAAGGTGAAATATACAGGCTAGGGTTAGCATTGTTCAGGTCCATCAAACAATGTTAGGGTGTACCTGAACAATTGGAACCCTGCATTACCAAAGTTTGTTGTCTTTTTTATAACTATTTGTGCAGATTATTATCGATTGGACCCTCGCTTACCAGAAAAGGCTGTACATTTAAAGATTCGGAAAGGAAGTTTCCATTTCACATGCAACGTTATAGTAAATGTGAAGAAAAGCTATATATTTAAAGATTTGGAAATTTTTGTGTCAATGTTCTTTTATAATATGGTAGGTTAGTGTCCAATCGATAATAATCTGCAGAATTAGTTTAAAAAAGCTGAAAAGGTAAAAACATATAGGGGGGGGCAATTGTTAGGATGCATCCATGTTTGTACAACGGAATGTATTGTATCAGTATCACTCCAAAAAAAAAAAAAAGGAAAAGAAAACAAATGGATAGGACGTTTGTAGTGCAAAGTGTTTTGAATGGTATGAAAACACGAGCGAAAAGTTTAAATCTGTTTTTGTTTTTTTGTGGCTTTTGATGATGACGACGGAAGAGAGAGTTGTAGTGGATAGTGTATTTTAAAGGTTCTAAAAGAAAGCATAATGTTAAAATTTACAAAGACGGTATGTAAACCGGAGTAAAAAAAAAAAAAGAATGAATAAAGGGAACGAAATACCAGTCTGTATTATAAAGCATGTACAATGGTAAAATAAACTTGATCACGACGACGACGATGATGATAAAGGAGATTTTTTTAGTGGATAAACTAAAAGAAAGCAATTAAACTTATTATTGAACGTTCGTTTAATGATTTTCTCTTTTGTATTTTTTCAATCTTACATAACTGAAATGACCTATGCATTAAATGAACTTGATGCAAAGTGAAATAATATGTCTCTTAGTGACACTATAATTTAATGTTAGTAACCGTTTATTTATAAAGTGAAGAACTGGATTCCGGAATATAAGAATTATCAGAGCTCAGCCAATTAGAATGGACGGACTTTGGGAGGGAGGCTGTATTATTTATGATCGGAAATTGGCAAGATTATGTTAGATCCATGTATGCAGGAGTCGATTATGGTTGATGTAATCACAGAATCTGTGAAACGTGTTGAATTCCTCCCAGTTAATTTTAATTTTCTAAGAATTAAGAAATAGTAAATGAAATTCATTGCTATATGATACTTCAAGTATATATTAAGTTTATTTTACGATATATTGCAAGTAAGAATTGCTAAATATTATTAAATTAAAAACATTGAAAATAAATTAAATCTACTCTTACTTGTTAGGTATTTATTACCAAAGTTATCATCTACAGAAATCATACATTTATGTAAAATACAGTTTTTTTTATTTATTCATTGAATGAGTCTCATTGCAGTTTCTATTTTCATCGATTGAGCTCTCGGGCACTGCCATTGTATTCCGTAAGCGATCACGAAAATCTACAATTTCTTGGTTCTGTAGTTTCTTTATGATCATATCTCTTCAGAGTGACATTGCTTGGAAAACATAGTTGTCACTAAAGTAAGGACTTTTTTCTAGAAATTTTATAACCGTCTCCATAGAATTTTCTGCATCATCCCATGATATTGCTTCATCAGAGTGTTCTTGGTTATTTACATTAGGGTCAAGAGAATTGGAGCTGTCGCTATTTTCATCACCATTACTGCTTTTCAGGATATTGATCAGTAGTTTCCTCATCTTGTTGCACCCACATTTCAACATCATTGGCCTTAAGTGATATAAGAACAGCGTGGTTGGGCGGTAACCATTTGGTTTCAAGAATTTTTTTTAGACCAGATGTATTCTCTGATTTTAGAGTTGCAAACTATTGTGATGGGTTGTTTCACACTATTTTAAATATAGCAATCTGAAAAAATTTTTTTACAGTTAGTGTAAATTAATTATCAATAGCTAGTCTACATTAATTACATAGTACTAATATTAACATTTCTGCGCAATATCTGACTAAATCATGTAAACAGTTTTACTGCAACTCCGCATCAAATATGCTACTACAATTTCAATGACGAGACAGTTCAAGTTTAGAGAAAGTTCAAATGAGAGGAAGTCCATTTTTTGAGGATGTTCAAATTCAAGGATTTTTACTGTATATATATATATATATATATATATATATATATATATATATATATATATATATATATATATATATATATAAAATACATTAGCTACAGACATGTGTTTTGCTGCTAACCAAACAAGAATCAGACCCTGAGTCTAGTGTCCATCCTCACCACTTCTAAATATACCACATTTTTAGTAGTTGTCATTTCTTTGTTTATTTTTTTCCTGTGGTACTATTTTGAGTAGACTGCATTACCGTTAATGCTAATTGGAAATGATTTTCCCAATATCCATGTGGTGCCCTCAAATGGGAGGCAACATACATATTTTTAAAAATATATTAGCTACAGACACATGTTTTGCCGTTATATGACTTGCCAGTGCAGCTGAACCGGATGAAAATCGAACCCAGGGGTTCAGAGTCTAATGATTAAGACCATCCTCGCCACTTCTAAATATACCACAACTTTAGTAGTTATCATTTCTTTGTTTATTTTTGCCTGAAGTACTATTTGGAGTGGATTGCATTACCTTAATGTTAATTGGGAATAATTTTTCCTATAGCCATATGGTAGTGTGTGTGTGTGTGTGGTGTGTGTGTGTGTGAGTATATATATATATATATATATATATATATATATATATATATATATATATATATATATTTCATAATGTCTTTTTCAAAATAAAATAAACGAGGACACACATTACTATTGACACAAGGATGTAAGAATGTTATATTATCTTGCGTCAATCTAATTTTATTTTTAATTTTTAGAATAGAGTTTAATTTCTTAATTAAACTCGAATTGTACCTCGTCTCCAAATATTTCATAATGTTTTTAGGGATACAAAATTTAAATATTGTAATTAGCAAGGGAAGACTTTTATGATTCATGATTAAAAGTAAATTTGTATATATATAAATATATATAAGTATATTCCTTTAATCTTCTCTCCAAAAAGGGAGAAAAAGGGGAACAGGAGAGGAAAGAAAGAGAAATGGGGAGCCAGCAAACCGGTTTCGACCCTTGCTTCTCAAAGCTGTATCGAGGGAATTTTTAAAACAAAGAATGAGAAAGTGATTAAAATTGCGTTTTATTTAATTTACGGGGAGAAAAAAAAAACATGCAGGGACATGCTGTGCCAATCTGACTCCTAGCCATTGAAACGTACGACCCATATAGTCAGCATCACACTGATTGATATACAACTAAACTTAAAAGCTGGGAAGGCAGTTTTAGTGTCGAACACCACGCGAGGCTGCACCGCATAGAAACAGTGAGATACAACCGAGGTAATTTTATCGACAAACCCTTTACTGATAGAACCAATATAAGGGAGTTTCAGATAAACTGGACACTTAGCCGGACCAAAAGAAGGGTTGATATTAAATTTAACAAGAGCTTGGCGAACATGCTTAGAGATTACACCCTCAGAGAAACCATTTTTTGCAAGAATATCAGCTATCTTCTTCAATTCATTATCAAGTTTGCTAGTCGAGCAAATCATGAGGGCACAGTGGACCAGAGTCTTGATCAAACTGATTTTTCTCCTGGTATGTGCAAAAGAATCCTAACTTATATACAGGCTTGTAAATGTCGGTTTCCTGCATATAGTTGTACTAAACCGATTCTCTGTCCTTTCTACAAGGACGTCTAAAAAGGGTAAAGAGTCATTTTGCTCTTCCTCTATAGTGAATTTGAGTGCAGAATGGAGACTATTCAAATTCAGGAAAAAATGGCTTACTTCGTTGTGAGATTTGAAGATGACAAAAGTGTCATCCACATACCGCCAATAACGGAAAGGTCTAGAGACCCGAGCGAAGAGTAATAATTCCTGAAAGCCTAGGAAAATTTTGGCTAAGATAGGACCCAAAGGACTGCCCATAGCCACTCCGTCGACCTGCTGATACATTACATCATTAAAGCTAAAGCAAACCGACTTGGTGGCTAGTTCCATTAGTTCAAGGAAAATATTCTCAGGAAAAGTGGGAGGGGTCAATGTGCTCCGATAAAACATGCCAGCACATATTTTGATGGTTTCACCAAGGGGTACATTTGTGAACAAGTTCGTAACATCGAACGAATATAGGAAGTTCCCGCATTGTAGTAGCAATACGGAAGGAATCCACAATACAATTACCTGAAAATTCTTTTAGTACAAGGATCTCAGACAACCATTTGGCCAATTCATGTTGAGGTGAGCCAATCATGGAAAGAATGGATCTTAAAGGGACCCCATTCTTGTGGACTTTAGGAAGCCTGTACATTCTAGGTCACTGTGAACCCACGGGCCGGATCTTGTAGGTATCCTTGTTAATAAATTTCATCCTATGTAACTGAAGGAAACGTTTCCGTAGTTTCACTTCAGTATTATCAACTGATAAAGCCTCTTAAATTTTGATTCATCATTTAGAATATCCAACATTTTCCTGATATAATCATTCGAATTGAGAATGACTACACCCTTATCCAGCTTAGTAATATAAATATCCTTATTAGTCTGCAAGAGCTTGGCAGCTTGATAATGGATCTTAATCCATGTAAACTCATGAGTATTGATAGGGGAATTAGCAAACTTATGCGCCAGTTCAGCTAACTTTGCCTTCATATATAAAAAATCATCATTGGACTACACTACAAAAAAGTTTAGTTGTATATCAATTCAAATGTCAGTATGATGCTGACTATATGGGTCGTACGTTTCAACGGCTGGGAGTCAGATTGGCACAGCATGTCCCTGCATGTTTTCGAAAGTCCAGAGTGTCTAGAATAAACACATTGTTGAACACATCCGGGCGTTCACAGAACATTTCCGGGTATTTACAGAGCACATCCGGGCGCTCATCTATTCATGAGTCATCAATTAGTGCGCACTTATATGACAATAAAACATGTGGTGAAGCGTATTCGGATGGCTGTTTTCGCATTGTATACAAGGCCCGTTCCAAACAACACCTCAATATTTTGGAGGCCGTAACTGTACTAATGCGCAAACCATCGCTCTGTAGGCAAAACGAGCTGTTGCATAAATTAGACCTGTTTAAAGAGCTCTGATTTACCAGAAGGGGGAAGGGAATGCCCACATTGCGTCATTATTCCTTGTTTCTGCACTTATTTGCAGGCAAATTAACGTTCTTTCTTTTGTTTTTTAAAAGTTTTGTTCTAAAATATGAACGATATATCACGGGTTATTCATTCATTTAATTCATCCTGTGTAGTTTAATAAATTTTTTTCACCCCTCCCTTCGCCTCCATTTTTTAATTGTGTAAATTGTTTTATTTTAATCGCTGCCGATGTAATCTTTTGACAAGGATCGGACGAAAGGTACCTGGAGGTTCTTTCTTTTTTTTTTTTAGTCGAATAGTCTATATTAGTGTCTATTTTTTCTCCCTGCATCGATCCCCCAAATTCTAATGACTCCACTTCTCATTTTAAAAACGTTGATATATATATATATATATATATATATATATATATATATATATATATATATATATATATATATATATATATATATATATATAATGTGAGATTTTCCCCTATTTAATGATTGTAATGGATTAATAAGTAAAAGCTATACAAATTGATCTCTTTCATCTTTCATTGGTTTTTGTCCTGGAAAAGAAACCATTTTATTTCCAATCCATTTTTTTCATTATTATATATTTACAGATTTTTGTCTTGTTAAGTATTGTCTGAGACAAAGTTGAAGGAGATAAGCTTCTCACACTTTCAAGGCCTGTTTCTTGCTATCCAGTTCATCATGTGCATTTTTATATATCTTTTGTATATCTTTTCTTATTCACTGATTACTTTCAACCCTTTAGTATCAAGACAACAGTTTTAACATTCATAATGATCGGTTATTAGTTTAGGAATAAATCTTGTATATTCAAATATATAAACATATACACATACCTAACTTACTACACTTTACATCCATGTATTATATTTCCTTAAATATATAATCACATTCTTTAAATTACTGATTTATTAACATTATGCAACTATATTAAATAATTAAATACTAAAATTACATTCCTAAGTTCACCATTATGAAGACACTCCTCATTAACAGGATAATACGGATGGAAATTTGATAGTGCTTATTTCTTATTAATTAATTTTGAACAAAAATACATATTTCTTAAAATGAAAACATAAATTTCAAACAATAATTTTCTAATTTTAATATTTTAGACACTCCTCTGTCCTTCATAAACATAAATTAGCTTGATAAATATAAACAACCTTTTTTTAAAAAAAATAACTGCATATTTAAAGCATTCTTTTCATTTGTTTATCTTGTGGCATGACCGCCTCCGGGAGCGGTAGAGCTCCCCATTGGGGAGGAGATGAAGACCCCCCAAAATACTGAATAAGGCCGGGCAACTATGCTTGTATTAACTGTTAAGCATTATTGTGTGCCCGGGCAGTGGTGGATAACCTTGCTGAAAGGAAGAGTTAAGTTATGAATTTATTGTATTTTTGTAAAACAAGCATATACTTTCTATTGTTGGGGAAAAAGTGACAATTCAATGGCGTTTTGAAATCATCGCGATTATGATTTCGTTTCTGGGATCAGACGAGGGGTCAAAGATTAACCTCCCTGGCTGTGGAAACTAAAGGCTGCGAGCATTCACAGAATCACCAGCACACACGCATTGGATCGGGAATTCCCGGAATGACATGCTGATTGGTGATTGGGTCCAGGGAATAACCTACCTTACCTATCACCCAACTAGATAAGCGAATGAAGAGAGTTGAAGCTGGATCTCGAGAGAATTTAACACTAATCAAAGAGTCGCTGTCGCACCCCCTTCCCCGACCGTTGCCACCGCAAAATATAGAGAGCAAGATTTAATAGTGTGTTTGGTAATAATTCAACATTGGACCTTGTATATAAGTTTATATTATATTTTGTAAATTTAAGTTGAATTAACTTGTAAAATAGAGACATCTGTCTTTTTTTTTTGTGCACATGAAAATCTCTTCACTTCCAGTGTGATACAGCATCTCAACCCAAAGGTGAAATCGACGCTGAAACCGACCAACTAGATCTGCTGCACTGAGAGGACTCATGGAGAATTCCCTGTGAAAGACGATCACGGTGCATGTGTGAGGGTTCATCTTGTTACCAGCGACCTGAAAGGTCACAGTTGGTGACCTGGAACAAGAGCCTGTTCACATCTTATTCGTCTTTTCTTTGTTGAATCCAACAATATTTTGACATTTCTCTTATATGTAGCCTTAACGTCTTTAAATTTTTCATGTATCCAGAAGTTTCACGTGAAATTATATTAAATAACATTGAAAAGAAAATGCCTCTTTTTACTGTCTTCAAAGTATGTTTTAATTGTTCTCTTATATGCATCGATTATGTTCTATGGAGTTTTGTGATTACAATGTAATTTCCATAAATGACTAAATAATTATTGTTTTGGCTCTTGACATTCGCATTCTAAATACAAACATCACATCAGAACTAGTTTATTAAGTGCAGCAGAAGAATATATTCTCATCAGGCGTTGAATTGAGCCTGGCACAGTTTTTACATTTCACTATTTAAAATAGCTTTTGATTATTACGAACATACACCGTTTCTGTTACTTGGACACTGTATTTTGTTTTTCTGTTGCTTTTTTTTTTTTTCAAATTGGTTCATTCGCTCATGCCACCTTAACTTTTCTGAAGTAAGAAAAGGAAAACAGTATTTAAAAACGGAAATCATAAAATCCTGTGGGACAGAAAAGTTCAAACAGATAAACCTATCCAATCAAGGAAACCGTTATAGTTAACAAGATTCTGTCAGATCATAGATTTCATCGTTTCAGCAGACCACAGAGTGAATATCAAGGAGACGAGAAGAGAAGCAAATAAATTCAGCTGACCAGAGAACTGAAAAGGGATATAAAAAATGAAGCAAATCAAGATAACATCAATAATCCTAAACTTTGAAAAAATAATAGGATAAATTAGAATCAGAGGGTAAGATGAGAAGATACAATGGATAGTAATAATGAAAACAGATAAAATTCTAACGAAAATCCTAGAGTGTGGAAACCAACCCACATAAACTTGAACACTAACCAGTAACGTGACTACTGCAATAGAAATAAAACAAAAACAGAAAAAAAAAAAAAAACACCACAGGGAAACAAGACAACTGAAACCACAAAATACTATACCCTCCCCTTCGAATAAAATAGTGATGTGACATGAAAGAATTGTAAAGTGTTCGAGAGGACTGAAAAGGGAGAGCACAAGACAGACCTCCACTGGAAGAATACAAAAAGAATTGAAGCGTTGGGGAGGCTTTTTGTCACCCAAAACATAAGGAATATCAATCTCGAGAAATCAATGCTAAGTGGCTGTTGAGATAACGTGAACTCACCATCATTAGTTATCATTAAAGTATTGTTTACTCTGAAACATGAAGAATTATTATCCTAATTTACTATTAATGCTGCTATCACCAGACATTCTGGCATGGATTTCATTCAAAACAGACTTTGTCATCATTTATTTATATAATACGGTGAAATCAGTCAGTCTCAAAGTATGACACTTGTACGTTCTTTCATTCTGAACAGTGATTCAATTATGAAAATTATCACTCTGTGTTTGTTACAAAAAAAAAAAAAAAAAATTCAATCGATTTCATCCATTGCTTATCCTATTCATAGAAATATTCGTTTAAAAACGGATGCTCTATTAATTTTCGTTGGATACCTAAACCGATCCAAAGAAATCGTTTCGTTGGTTAAAATTAAAAATTGCAAATGGCGTCTAGAATTGTTGGGTATTTAGAAAGTACAACATGCAAATCATAACGTCATTAACATCTCAGAAATAAAAATCTGCTAAACTCTACATTTACAAGAAACAAACTATGCAACCTCTATTTCGTTGCACAGATAATTTCAGTTATTTTTTTGATTCACTGTATAACATAAATTCACATTTCTGATTATGTTTTGCTCAAAATAGTGAAAAGGTGCAGAAAGATTTTTCAAATGAAAACAACTATAACGGCCATTGTAAATGAAGATAACAAAAGCGCACACTCATTGGTTATAAATGAGATAGCATAAACTAAAATTAAACAATTTTTAGATTCACATAAAACATTCAAAAACGGCCATTTCGCTGTGCATATGTAATGTGATGTAATGTGTGCATATGCAACATTCGAAAATGTTTTAAACTGTTGTTTAGTATAATATTTCTGGTTGAAAAAATAAAAGTAACCACTTTATGACTATTTTAAATTTGCCAAAACATTGTCAAGCATTAAAATTGTCCACTATTCGTATATTAAAAGATTGAAAGTTTTGGAAGCTATCCACATGCAATCTTTTTATATTATGTTGGTGTAAAAATAATGTCATTTTTTGGCGAAGTTGAACGTCAAAACATTATTTTTGCACTAACCTAATAAATATAGATCGCAGGAACATTACCGTAACAAAATAATTATCATTTTATTACAATTTTCTTTTAATTAATATATCCATTATGTATAGTTAAATAATTAAATTTAACTTTCAAAAGATACCTATTTAGAAAAAAAAACATTTGGTAGAACAAAATTCATGTAGCAAGACTCTCAGATAACGCTGAGGAGTTAAAAGTAGATATAGAAAGGCTTGACGTTTACAAAATTAAATGCGATTTACGTAGTGATTATAAAAGGTTGCTTGGTATAATAGATTTATGCTTTTCGAGCCACTAATCAATGCCAGAATTTCTTTAATCGTAAAAGTAATTTTTGCATGAGCTTCTTTTTTTTTTTTTTTTTTTTTTTTTTTTTACAAAGGACCCACCACTTATCAAAGCCTGGAGGCCGCTTGAGGATAAGGGTTAATGAGTGTACAGTAGTTAATGGGAAAATATCATAATAATCGTTAGTAGTGAAAATTTGGTAAATTGAATTACTTAAGGAGATGGCTCATAAAGAACTTGTTCACGTTGGACTTGCAGACAATCATGAGCTTAAGATGATTTGTTCTTTCTGCGAAAATTTCTGACTTTAATTTCTAAATTTGACGATTCTACTTTGGGAGAGAGAGAGAGAGAGAGAGAGAGAGAGAGAGAGAGAGAGAGAGAGAGAGTGTGTGTGTCCGTGAAAGAGAAAAAATAAAAAAGTGGGTTTGTATGAATGTATTAGTCTATGTGTGTGAGTGCTAGTGAGAGTGTGCATGTATGTAAATATGTCTGTTTGAGAGAGTGAGAATGTGAGTGTCTTCATAGGTGAGTGTTCGTGTGTATGTCTGAGTTTCTTCTTTTTTACATTATGCTTCAGTAAATTCTCAGAAATCAAAGAGCCTCTTTCTGTTGTTAACTCTTGGTTTCTATATGAGATGCATAGATATCCGCGTGTTCAATCAAGATTCTCTTCCACCTCTCGAATGTTGAGTTGGTAAAGGAGAAAAGAACATTATTTTTCCTCCCTCTAATTGATCAGTTGTGTTAGAGTATATCTTTTTTGTGATCTTTTGGTCTTACCAGATTTCAGGACAAGAATTCATCTGGTCCAGTGGAGTATCTAGTTAAGTGCTGTAACTTAAGGTAACATCACTAGGAGAAGGTGCATAATTATGCATGTTATTTTGAATATTTGGTCAGAGTCTGCTTGTAGGGTGATGTATCGTCATGTCAGGTTGTATTGACAAACCTTTTTTATAGACAGACTGAAGACATTTATTTCAAACGTAATGAGTGTAAATGTATAAGTCTGTGTGTGTGTGTGTGTGTGTGTGTGTGTGTGTGTGTGGGTGTGTGTGTGTGTGTGTGTGTGTTATTCAGAAACTTGAGAGAAATTTATTTTCAATCTAGAGTGACAATACATACCTCTTATTTGAGTGCCTACTTGTATAGTAAAGCAAGGGTAGCACAATCTCCAACCGTACATCTTAATTAATATAGCTTGAGTCTTGGAACAAAGTGAAATCCATAATGACTAGAAGTAATGTCTACATAAGCAGAGAAAGAGTGATGTTTTTTTCAGAGTTTTCCATCCTTTAAACTAGTTGCACAACCGAGACTTGAAAGTCTAGTCTAGCCTACTATTTAATCAATTGCTGGAAGGAAGAAATATGGATTCATCTTTTGCAAAGGGTATTAATGAAAGTGATACAGTACTTAACAGTTATTAAAGCCTGTAATTTTAGAAGTTTTCTCTTCAAATCACATCTGTTCATGGTGATGAGCTCAGATTTATTCAAAGGGAAATGGTGGTGGTATGGGGGTTGATGAAACTTGATCTGTTGACAGAATTAAATCTAAAATCTCCACCCACATATGCGTCAAAAAGTTTATCAGGTAAAATACTTAAAAACGGAAAGCAAAAAACTCCATGAAAAGCCATTGAGAGTTATCTATGATTCGTGCCCTATTTTTACAGTGATTTTTTTTACCTACATTCCCTTGTCGAGATATCTAGCTCCAAAGTAAGTCTGCAATCATTTAGAAAGAAAAACATACACACATCTGTAGTTATACATATTCAAAACGTCCTGAGTATGGTATCATACTTTTGTCACCTGTTAATTGCAATTACTTTCAAATAGATTATCATAAACAATCCTTGGCATGGCATTTATTCAGGGATTTACATAGATATTTATTCGGTTGTTATCATATAAATCCTTTATGACTTCAAATCATTAATATATTTAACTAGTTATTATATATATAAATTTATGTGTATACTAGATTCATGTTATACTTGGAACAGATTGTGACATGGTAGTGCTCTCTCTCTCTCTCTCTCTCTCTCTCTCTCTCTCTCTCTCTCTCTCTCTCTCTCTCTCTCTCTCTCTTTCTCTCTCTGACTTCCTCTTCATCTTAAACTGTTGTAATGTGCACAGGCAACTGATAGCAGAAACTAATCATGAAAGGCTGATTTGGTCTGAAGAGATATTCACTATAGGATTGTTCTGGTCAGCCATGTTACATTCCTTCATATAACTGTATTCTCTTGGGTGACGTTTGGAACCTTCAACATATTCTGATTAGTAGTCACTCACACACATTACGAGTAGTTTAAGATAAAGGAAGGTGAGAAAAGATACTAATACTGTCATGTCACAATGGGTTTTAGAGAATGATTAATGAGAGAAAATAATTGAAAATCTTAACCATTCCTTTTTTTTTACACATATGCCAAGCAAAATTATTGTACACTTGAAATGAAAAACTTAATAATAGTTTTGGACGTAAGAAGTTTAATGAATTTTTATGATGTATCTATTTCAGAATTTAAATTGATCACAAACCACTTAGACATTTATATTCGAAAAGGAAATGATAAAGTTACAACCTAGAATTGAAAGATGCATATTGGCATTAGCGCTGTATAATTTTGATCTCCACAAGATGTCATTGCAGATAAACTGTCAGGGGCATATCTTTCAGACAACAATCTAGAAATGCATAAAGAAAAGGAAGCACATGATTGACAGTCAATTAGAAGAATATAAAGAAGCTGCTGCAACTAATACAAATTTGCAATTATAAAAAAGCACAGACAATAAATGGAAGTCCAAAAAAAGAAAGCATACTATCATTACTAAAACCTTATAGTTTCATTTGAGATGTAATCATGACAACAAAAGGTAATGAAATCACAACAGAAAACAAATTCTAGAATAAATACGAGTAGTTCTTACAAAACTGAGAAATCAAATTTGCAAATTCATACATATGGATACTTATGCATTGAGAAATCTATAGCCAGGTTCAGAAAGCGTAAACATTGGCATAGAATGAGCTCACAAATAAATGACATGATCAGCAACTGCCGAATATGCATAGATCATAGAAACAAAGAATCAAGTGAAACACTGATTCCACACAAAGTGTTCAAAACACCATCGATCTGGTGAAGCCAGGTTAGGATCTTTTAAGATACTGACTTCTTAACCTCAAATGTACCAAACATTGATGTTATCGCTTTTTATCTTTCCCTTTGCAAAACTCAATCATGTTCTGCAAAATCAAAACAAAAACAATTTTACTCTACTAAACAACCAACTGAAACTCCATAAATAAATATTTGAGGATATAAAGAACTCGAAATATAATTTTTTTCCAAAATTACTGGATTCAGCATTAAATAACTCGAAAAGGGTTGACATGCTGTAAAACAAAACAACCAAGACGAACACCATTGACTAAAGTAAGAATTAATTAATTTTCCATTTATTCAATAAATAAATTGTAATTATAGTTTATTATATTACAAAATACTTTAACATGTACAAAGTTTCAATTTTGGAAACTGACATAGTTATACAATGTGCTAAATCATCTAAAATTTGGAATTCTTCAGTTAGTAGTATTTGATGGAGAATCTGAATTTAAAACATATCAGTTCAAAAAAATCCAAATAATCAAACAAAATGATCGAGAGAACAATACAAGTATCAAAATACTCTGTTTCTTGTATTCCCAATTGTACCAAGGTAGAAATTTAAATGTAATGTGAACAAACATCTCGCTATACAAATTCCGACCTTGAATATGTCCTATAAATCTGGATCCTAATTCACAGTAACCCATAACATCCCAGTGACAATTTTCCTTGTTTAGGTTGAATAAAAATAAAAGCAATTAAAAAAAAATAAGAAAAACATAATAAAAATAATGAGAATATTCATTTTTTTTTTTTTTTTACATAGGCATCACTACTTATCAAGGCCCAGGGGACACTCGAGGATAAGGGTTAAAGAGTGTACAGTAGTCAATTGGACAATATAGTAATTGTCAGTAATGGAAATTTAGTAAATTTGTTAACTTAAGGGGAACGGCTTATCGAGAACTTGTTTACATTGGACTTGAAGACAACCATATTGTAGTCAGCTGGAAAGCAGGAAAACGGAAGACAGTTCCACAGGCGTGCAGTTCTAAGAAAGAAGCTTTGTTCATGGAATCTATGTTTAGGTTTAGGCACAGATAAAGAGTGGGGGGAATTATTGATAGTGTTTTCAGCTAAACGAGTGTTTCTTGTGAAAGTTTGGCGAGGGGGGACCATAGATTGAAGTTCAGTCGAGCACTTGCCATGAAAATAATGATAAAGCAAACTCGCTACATCTCTTCTATGAGAAAGAGGTTGCAGGGAAGAAAAAAAGGACATCTCCTATGAGGCTACAAAGTCTATTTTGAACTTTATCAAGGCAGGATAAGTCCTTTCTAGCAGCTCTTTCCCAGATGTGGCAACAGTACTCCATCTTTGGACGAACTTGGCTCTTATATAGATAGAGAATTGCATCAGCAGTGAGATATCTACTGGATCGATAGAAGGATCCCACCATTTTTCCAGCAGCTTTGGCAACAGATTTGATGTACGTGTTCTATTTCAGATCAGGAGTAAAGGTCAAGCCCAGAAGCTTGTCAAAACATGAGGCCTCTCCAAGACGAGAGCCATTCATTTCAATTGATGTCAGATGAGGATCAGAGTGTTGATGATGTAAAGATAGAAGCTTGGTTTTAGATGCATTAAAAGTAACCAGCCATCTCTTTCCCCATTGTACCACATACTCAAGATCAGAGGAGAGAGAATCAGAGAGAACTTGGTTGTTTACAGTCTTAAATGTGCTACCATAGATGGTAGTGTCGTCAGCATAAATGTCTACGAATGATGTTAGGATGTGATTTGGAAGATCATTAATGTAAATCAGCAAGAGAGTTGGGCCCAGGATGGACCCCTGAGGGACTCCAGCATTAATACTGTGAGCTTCTGATTTCTGCCCATCAACTACTACTCTTATGAACCGATCAGAGAGAAATGATTTGATAATTGAGAAGACATTTCCAGCTATACCATAGCTGGAGATCTTGTAAAGTAAACCTTTATGCCATACCCTATCAAAGGCTTTTGATATGTCAAGAGCAATTACCCTAGAAAGGTTGCCTCCATCGAGAGATTCGCTAATCCTATGAGATATAACTGTAAGCACATCTGCTGTAGATCTAGCAGAACGGAAATCATATTGTGTGTCACGAAGAAGGTTATTTTTGCTGAGATGGTTGATTACTTCTCTATTTAACACAGATTCCAGCAATTACTCATGATGCACAGGAGACTTATTGGCCTGTATTGAGAGAGGGATGACCGATCACCTGAATTCCTTTTATTACAGAGCAAACTGATGAGATTTTTCTGGGTGATGGGAAGCAATTCTCCTTAAGACAATGTTTAAACAGTTTTGTAAGTATGGGCGCTAGTTCTGGTTGAAGTTTTTGAGTACTATAATTGAAATACCATCAGGGACGGGTGCTTTACTGAAATCAAGGTTTTTGATTAGCTTGGTAACATTACGTACAGATATTTGTATATCACATAGCGTGTTTTCTGATACAGGAGGAAATATTGAAGGTTGGCGGCTTTGGTCGCAAAGAGTAGAATTAGTTGCAAAGTTCTTGGCAAAGAGTTTGGCTTTGTCTGATGTTGATGAGATTACCTCAGGTCCATTTATGAGAGTTGGGATAGAGCACACGTTGTGTTACACAAGCAGAATTCTGTTTGCTCTTTGCCAAAACTGGTGGGAACCAAGCCGCTGCTCAGCTACTTTGGATTTGACGGACTGAGCATACAACTCTCTTGCGTTCTTTATTACTTTTTTACAATGGTTGCTGGCAGTTTTGAAAGCAGCTTTAGTCTCAGTATATCTATTACGTTTGAAGCAATGGAAAAAATGATTTCTGTACACAATGGCAGCAGCACATTCTAGAGAGAACCCCGGCTGGCTATTAGGTTTTCTCTGGAACTTTTTTGAGGCTATGAAACGGTCAATGCCTACAATTAACCATTCTGTCAGGTCTGATACTATAGAGGACACATCCTTTTTAAACATGGAATGCAGAGGTAGATCTGATATAAATGTACGGAGGCCATCCCAGTCTGCCATAGAGTATCGATATACTCTATGATGGAGAGATACGTCTGAAGACTTTTTACATTTCATTTTTATCTTAATTGATACAACAGAGTAGTCGGAAGATCCAAGTGGAAACACAGAACGGAAACTGAACATAATTCAGGGCAAGTTGTGAGAAAAAGGTCTAGGAGACTTGCATACTGGCCATCAGAGTCGGCACACGAGTGGGTTTGTGAACAATCTGAGTGAGGTCAAAAGCAATGGAGAAATCGTGACAGAACCTCCCCTCATCATCGGTCATATGACATTACTTATATTTCAATTGGACTAAACATAAAATAAACAGAGACATACGTTAAATAAAACAAAAAATGTCATATGAACTATTTATGCTTAAATCCAAGGATACAGTATGCATACTATCGTAGAGAACATTTACCAAGCTAGAAAAAGAGTTTAGATCCTCAAACATAGGATGTTCATTAGGAATTCTCTCACCAGATGTAATCGAGAAATAAAATGAAATTTTATTCTCATTTGCTGGATAGTCATGCTACAGGCACCATTTGTTTCTGGAAACTTTTCCTCTAATAGAAAAGATGCCATGATATTTTTTATTACTCAATGATGATTGGAAAAAAAATAAAAACTAGTGACAAAACTTAATACACATAGATCATACATAGTAAGTACTTGTGTTAGGACGATTAATTGAAATCGGAATTGGGAATCAGAAAAATTAGAACCTTTTGAGATATCAGAAAAATTAGTGCCTATTTTCCGATGCCAAAAACGATAAATATTGGAATTGTCTCATCACTTGCAATTTACACAAGATGGACGATACGTTAAACAAAATTGACACTAAAGACAAACAAACTATTTAACAACTCACATGAAAAAATAAACATGAATGTGAGCCACCTGATATCCAGTTGTAAGGTTAGGGACAGCTACTATACAATGCAGTATAAATGAAGTGTGTAAATATCACCATTTGACTATTTATGTGTAGCAGTAAGTTCTGAGAATATATACCAGAAAGAACTGTTGGAAATAATCCTAACATTTGGAATTCTTCAGTTAGTAGTATTTGATGGAGAATCTGAATTTAAAACATATATGACTATGCAATCCCTACAACTTCTTACTTAAACGGAGCTATTAAACTTGACAAAGTGATATGGGACAAGAGGGGAATAACAACCTTAGTTGAAGCCTGTGTCTTTAATGATGCTGCTTTAAATAGAGCAGAGAGTGAGAAAATAACTACATACCACAATCATTAGTATGACATGAAAAATAAATTGGAATACTAGAAAGTTCTCTATCATTTCAGTAATCATAGGAGCTATCAAACCCATGAGAAGGAATTTCAAAAACTATCTGGGCTGAATATACCTGGTGAACCAAGTGCAAGAGAGAGCTACGATTAGAATCCTTTAAAGATCTCTCGATTGGAGTCTCTGAAATAGTTAGTAAATATTTAGCATCCAGTAGAATGCCTCCATCACCGATAAAAAAAAAAAAATACTCAATTTCGATATTGGGATTTAACCAATCAGAAACAATCTTTCTTGGAGCTGTGCACATGTTCTCAGTAATTTTATAAAAAGAATTGTTTGCACTTTTGAATCAGTTGATTGATGAGAAGGCCAAGTTACCCAACAAACCCACATCACAGAATAACAATCTTTCTTTCTTAGTGCACAAACAAAACCCGCCTTTAGCTTCTGACTATTAGCATCAACTGTGGACTTACCTTATGAGATTTCAACACAGACTTGCTTCTAAATAATCATAATATGAATTCTGCCGACCTTACAAAATAACTATTATTTCTATCTATGAGGTGCGTTCTAATAAGTTTCCAGATTTTTTTTGTACAGGTATTTAAAATTGTCATAAACTCTTGAACATTCAGTATGTTATTGTTATATATCATATGAGATGATTGACTAATTTTTTTTATGATTTCAAGTTTAAATGAACAGCTACAACAGGAATTGGAATACACCCTACTAAAGCCTGATTGTCACAGCTGGTTAATTTCAAAAATGCAATCTGGACATGAGGACACTTTAGAAGAACTATATACACAATAAAATTCTGTTTTAAACTTGGAAAAAATGCTACAGAAATGTATGGAATTCTTCAGACTGCTTTTGAACCATTTTACATGAATCAAGCATCAGTTTTTGGGTAGCATAAGAGATTCTAGGAAGGATGATGAGAGGTGTAGGAGGAGTACGGAAGTAAGAATATCAGAGTTGATTGGCCAAATAAAGAATTTCATGTATAAGGACCGTCGTGTGTGTATAAAGACAATAAGTGCACAGTTTAATGCCATTGTGGGAACTGCACACAATTATTTGTGATGAACTGAAGATGCGGAAGATTTGTGTGAATGCACTAGTTCATCCTTGTTAACTAAGATGTGAGTCAAGACTCCCTATAGTCCAGACTTTGCTCCTTGTGACTTTTGGTTATTTCCTAAATTCAAGGAAAACCTTAGAGGCTGTCATTACGAGACAATTAAGGAGATGAAAGAGGCTGTGATGAGGGTCATTGACACGCTCACACAAGAGGACTTCTATGAGGCCTTCTAGAATTTATTGGAATGGTACAAGTGCATTGTAGCCGGAGGAGATTACTTTGAAGGGGGACTAAAGTTTGATGTGTCTACTATCAATAAAAATGCCCAAACGAAAAAAGTCTGGAAACTTATTGAAGGTACCTCGTATGTATGATCAGGCATTTAAATAGTATGGACTCTTAATACGCTTTTCTTGACCAGACTTTTGAACTCAGTATAACAGTTTTATTTTGCCTTGATTTAAGGACTTTCAATATCAACTTTTACCATCAAACATATGAGCTTAATGTCTTAATTGCTAACACATGTTTTTACTTGTTGAATGAGATTATCAATAAAGTATAATATATTATGTATAAATTTCGTTTTTGTAATTCACAGTTGACTAAGGGTATCTCCTTTTCATTACAAACTCATCACTATATTGCAATCTAAGTGACAATAAGAATACTTATTCTTGATATGTGTCCATTCAATCTAAAAGTAATCTAAAGTAATCCTATTTCATACTTAAGCATGACAAAACATTACAGCCAAAGGAAATTGCTATTTCAAACTTCAATATTTCAAATGTAAAAATGACAATACTTTAAATGACAATAAAAAAATAACAGTCATTTCAAAGTTAAGAGTGACAGTTTAAAGAAAAGGTATTTTAAGTTAATGGGAAACGGACCAAAGAAAATGCTATTTTAAATTTAAGGGTAACAGTAAAAAAAAAAAAAAAAAATGTGATTAAAGGTAAAAATTTAAAGAAAAGTATTTTAAAACTAAAAGGTGAACCCCAAAGAAAACACTATTCTTAATTTAAGATTCAGGGTTTTCATACAATATATTCTCAAACTAAAATGTGAAAAGCCAAAGAAGTGCATAATTAACTGGTCAATCAACAAAGTCTTTCATAGAGATGCAAAAACATATCTGAGAAAAAGTGCAAAAGAGAATAGAATTATAATGCACGACTTATAATCATTCAATGCACCAACACTAGTGTATATGTCTGATTTTGGTCATAAAAAGAGTGACCACTCATCGAAGCAAAAAGGCCACACACACACACACACACACACACACACACACACACACACACACACACATACACATATATATATATATATATATATATATATATATATATATATATATATATATATAAAAGGCTATATGTCTGTCTGTCTCCATATTTTCAAACTCTATCTCTTCCAAAACTAAAAGTTGCAGTGGTAGGGGCCTCAAATGATTGGAATTTTTATGGACTGTTCTTTTATGAGTCTTTAGCTGGTTAAAATAGTTTTAAGAGTCAAAAATGGGTCAAAATTTATTTTTAATTTTTAATTTTAATCAGTTTATATGCAAGTCATGTTAGTACAATAGTAAGGTCATCAGATTTGAATGCTATAGTTTTGCTTTTGGTTTCGATTCTAGCTAATGGCACCCAAATACTTTTTTTTTTTACTTTTGAAATCACAACTATAATAATATATACGAAATCTGGACTAATTAAAATATCCTATTTAAGCATATTTTACAAATGGGCAAAGCCTCTCTCCTAGCTAGTATATATATATATAAACTAAATAAGAAAACTAAATTCTCAAGTACCTTATGCCATAAAAACCAAAAGTTAGCTTGGAAAGGGAAAGAAAAAGATGTTTATTATCTTCAAAAGACCTCACTCATCCTTTTTACCGTATTTTATGACTCCCACCCAGGTTGCATGCTAACTTGATAAACGAAATAGGAAAATGTATTTGGTGGAAATATCACTTTCGACGGTAATTCTTGGCCTGAAGACGTAATCCCCCAACGTGGGTGATTACAGAAACATGTATGCACATATGTAGCCATTAATGTTTGTATAAATAAAATTAATATACCTGCTCTGTTCACTCATTGAGCACTATTTTGGTAGACAGATGCTGTTTCATTGGATGTACTTCTAGGAAACTAAACTCTACTGGCTATATATATATATATATATATATATATATATATATATATATATATATATATATATATATATATTTCTTAATTCTTTGATATGAAACTCAACCACTTCATTTCATTTCAATGAGAGTTTTTTGAAATTCATTGAATTACAATTTAAATAAATAAATATATATATATATATATATATATATATATATATATATATATATATATATATATATATATATATACCTGTTCACATACACCTTTTAACGATAAAGCTAGAACCCAGAATTAGATAGAATCGAGCAATTGCATCGACAACGGACAACGCCAGACCCAAAGTGGGTTTTGATGTACTGCATCTCATCAGTGACGTGCTCTGACATAGGCGTGAACCCACGTCGTCGCACTCATGAAGTGTGCAATACTGACGACCTAACCATCTATTGGCTATGCCTCGATTTTTTATATTCTTATATTTTTATCCCGTTCTACATTCTACGATGTGACAAGCAACGTGTCATATACAACTAAGATAGTTACTGCTGGTATGCAGGCGGTAGATATCACATCTACAAACATTAACTGAAATTAGCCGACTGCCCAGACACGATTTTGGAACAACCTTATTTGTAAAAAGGTGTATGTGAACGGGTATTTATATATCTATAATCTCATCTTAATGTCTAATATATATATATATATATATATATATATATATATATATATATATATATATATATATATATATATGTGTGTGTGTGTGTATATATATATATATATAAAATGTCTAATATATATATATATATATATATATATATATATATATATATATATATATATATAGATGAGCTGTGAAACAGTGAAACAGCGAAACAGTACTGTATGTGGATAACTATAATGCTCCCTAACTTGGGTTGAGCATATTAGGAAGTGATATACAAATTGCTATTAGCGTATTAAGCGATACTCTTTGTGTAAACAAATCGAGCAGAGGCATTTGGACGATGTCAAAACATCGTTAATTCATTACCCACACAGCATCAGCCATATAGTGCAATGGTGAGAATCCTTGACTGTCATTTGGGCGGTCGGTTTCGATTCTTGCTTGAGGCAGATGCCTGTCTAGCCGCACTGATGAGCTGTGAAACAGCGAAACAGTACTGTATGTGGATGACTATATATATATATATATATATATATATATATATATATATATATATATATATATATATATATATATAGCTATTCAGCAGATGGATACATTATATTTAGAGTATAGTTGTTTTTGTAACATTGATATGCAACATATGCAGTGAGATCTTAACGAAAGGTACCTGTCCTTTTTTTCTCTTTCTATTTATGTAGGAGTGCTAAAAGGATGGGGCTGGGTGTTTAGATGTATTATCTCAATTACCCTGTGTGTCTTTTGTGTATTAGTAATCTTATTTGTTAACATCTCTTTTTGTATACTTAAAAGAAATACTCAGTAACACTGGGACCACAGCAAGCGGTAAATTGTAAATGTCTGTTTTTCAAAGTAAACTTACTGTCTCATTCACTTCAACCTATATTTGAAATAATATTCCCACCCGTGACTTTGGGGTTGAGTAATAAACCCTATGTCATTTATTTAAATACAGTATACTAAGATTATTAATGCTAAGTATACTGAAATATTAATATAGTATGTATGCATACATGTATGTTGTTGTTGCTGCTGCTGTAAGAAGAGGGGTTTACATATGTTTACCTCATGTAACAGAATGTTTTAGATGAGGATTGATAATTTGTATCATTTGGACTACTGGTCTCATCTTGGATTTTATTCATACGCCGTTTTAGATTGTGTACTCATCTCGATTGTTGTTATATTCATGAAATGAAAAATAAATGAGTGAAATAGTATTAATAGTAAAAGGTGCAGATATCCTTAGTCGAATGTGCACAACTAGGGCTGTGACAACATCATATTTTTTTCGTTGTTTTGACTCTCGAGTATATATCCGACACAGTTAGACACAGTTAATCAACCGAGAACCACATCACTCTATATAAAAGCATATAAGATATCAACGGATACACACTCGAGAGTCAAAACGATGAAAAGAATATGCTGTTGTCTTAGCCCTAATTAGGACGAACAAAAGAAAACAAAGTACTAAATATAAAGTCAAATATTAGTTGGATCATATCCAATTATCAAAAGACAGGAAATATATAAACAAACTTGCAAGAACTCATCAACAAACTGGTTAATCACCGAACTGCTTCGTCTTTTAGAACAGAAAACAGTTCATGATTGGTTGTGAGGAGATGCATGAGAATTAGCATATTTCAATATTAGTAAAAAGTGTTGACTGTTGTGGGGAGGAGGGTCAAAAGGTTGAAGGTACCAATCGATTATATAACTAATAAGGTAGACACAAGGCATAGAAGTAACGGCAAAAGCAAAGAGAGATGACAAACACTGATGATTAGTTAAAGATGATATGTATCGTGTTTTACTTACTAAGAGAAAAAACAATAAATTATCTGGCAATAGAGATCATGAATCAGGATCGTTTGGAGGGAGAATATGTATCTTGCTGGGTTGAAAATTGTGCCTCATAATGGTCCGGGTTGTGTAGATGAGATCTGATGTTGGAAACTAATAGTTGGACGTCAATAGGGTATCTGACATCGATGGGCACTGGGACTGGGAGTTAGACGTTAGTGGGCATTGGAATGTGCAGTTGAACGTCAGTGGGCACTGGAACAGGTAGCTGGGCATCAGTGAGTACTAAGATGAATAGTTAAACATTAGTGGGGACTGGAAACGGATAGCTGGACGTCAGTGGGCATTGGAATGCGTAGGTGGATGTCACTGGGGACTGAAACAGATAGCTGGAACCACAGAAGTGAGCTGGAGTCGTTGGAAGTGAGCCAGGAGTCGAAGCAGGTGCAAGAACTGGTGTAAGAGACTGTGAAGGGAGAGTCCCAGGAGTAAAAAGTGAAGAGTTAACTCTGAAAAGAGCTGTTTGAATTGCATTATTAGTTTGTGAATGTTAGTCCTGAGAGAAGGCTGTTTGGGTACTGCTGCAACTACCCTTGGTTCCTATGGCTACTGGGCTTGCTGACTTGACAAGCCACATTGATTTGCTGTGAAGTCACTGGCTTCATATAAAGCTATTCATCCTACAGTCGATGCACAGAGGAATCAGTCTGCCTTTCCACTCATCTAGGAAAGTTTTAAAGAAGTTGCTCTGAAAAAGTGTCATTATTTGTAGAATCTCTGTTAGTGGACTTTTTCTGGATGTAACCAATAAGCATCCTTTACCAATGACATGCCGGTAGCAAGAGAGTTAACCCATATACTAAGGTCTTTGTTGTCAATACATCATTTACAAGAATTACTTCCCTTTAAAATACAAACATGTTTCCATATTTATTTATATATTTTCAAGGTAATATGTAACTACATGACAGTAACTATCTGTGAATATTAGGCACTGAACGTCATCTCCTCTGACTGGGATATATACACGGCTGAGGACTGCATGTGGTATGTGATTTTCATATTCTCTTGAAATTTCCTTCTTCGGTGGAAAATGACTCAGCCCACCCAACGCA
Source organism: Euprymna scolopes (assembly GCF_053919585.1). NCBI lineage: Eukaryota > Metazoa > Mollusca > Cephalopoda > Sepiida > Sepiolidae > Euprymna > Euprymna scolopes. The sequence goes on along the minus strand of NC_136500.1, from coordinate 95,805,849 downwards.
AATACACCATTAGGTATTAATGGATGAAAAAAAAACTTTCTTTTTTTTTTTTTCAATTTTATTGAGTTTCAGTTCAATATGCTTAAATAAACTTGTGATACTGTACTTTCCAGTAATTTACTTACTTTACTTATTATAGCATTTATTGGTCAGTTTGAGCTGGCTATATCATATCACCATAGCAACATATGCACATCGGTTTTAGGCAAGGTTGCATGAGAGGAATAGCACTAGCAATCATCAATCACTAGTGTGCGAGAGAGTCATCTAAATACTGTACTCTTTGTAAACAAACCAAAATGTTATTTTTTCTAATCCCCCAAAACTGATAAAATTATCCAATTTCAATAAAATATTCAACATGCCCCGTTTACAGCTTGTAACAAAACTGGATGTTAATCTTTCCACAGTTACAGCATGTGTAACAGAAATAGATACAATTTCGTCTCTCTGTGCACATCTCCCTGTTTAGCAACTAGTTATTGAGCTGTCAGTATAAACAGCAGTCAATCAATCAGTATAAAACAAGCTTTTTCAATAATTGAGTTTTGAGTTGGTGCTAGACGAGACATGAAGATTCATGAACATAACAACAATAGAAATAGCAGCAGCAGCAGTTGTTGTCTGGCAGTGTTTTTACCATGACAGTGATAAAGAGGGCTTTAGATATTTTATAAGGAATACAAACTTCCGACATAATCCTCTACCTAACATTTATTAACCCATATCCTCGAGGGGCCTTTGGACCTTAATAAACAGTGATTCTATTAAAAAAAAGTTGTTCAAATTTATTACGGCGATATTCAAAAGAGTGGAAGTTTGACAGAATTTAAGTTTGGATCAAATTACTACACGATAAAATTTTTGTTGTTTTGTTTCTTTGTTACCTCTGCCAATGATGTTATATTTTTGGTCGAATTATTTTTGTGTGTGTGTCACTATGTTTGTTTGTGTAAGGCCATATTATTTGACTAATTGTCATCAAACCTGTTGAAAATCTCGGTCATGGTCTAACTTAGAACTGATTAAATTTGCGGATATCTAGATCAAATATCAAGATCATGAAAAGGTGAAAGTCACATTTGTGTTTTTTTAATTTATTTTTTTTTGATTACGTTCATCACAAACAAGGCATATTGCCACTTAGACATAAGGGACTACTAAGTGGGACATGCCTAAGAAAGAATAACGAGATATTGGTTTACGTTACATTTGAACTTCTGCAGATCAGTGCAAACAAAGAAGCAGGTAATAGGAAGGGAATTCCAAAGTCTAGCTGTTCAAGGGAAGAAGCCATTAGAGTCGAAAGCTTTCTGGCATTTAGGGACCGCAGTAGTGAAGGAGTGTGATTTTATTGCGAAATGGATTTGTCGGAGGGTATGTATGCTGGGGGGCAACAAGTGCAATAAGTTCATCATAGCATATTCCATTAAATGATTCATGTAAAATATTTGCAGCAATGGGACAGAGGCTGGAGCCTAGTTGACAAAGCGGAACCAATTAGATTGCAGACTCTGTTTTGAATCTTATCCAAGAGGCAGAGGCTAGTGGGAGATGCACCAGCCCAGATGTGGCAACAATACTCCATGCATGGGCGAATGGTGGCCTTGTAGAAGTAGAAGATACTCTCAGATGTGAGTGATTTTCTAGCATAATAGAGGGAGCCCATTTTCCTGGCAACATCCTTCGCAATGTCCTCAATGTATTTGTTCCAGTTTATATTTCCTGTGAATGTTAAGCCAAGGAGTTTGAAGGAAGAATTCTCAGGTAGGGAGTTATTTGTCATGGATATTGGTGTTTGGAGAGGCTGTTTGTAATGGTTAAAGGGTAGCAGCTTAGTCTTACTAGCATTAAATGTTACCAGCCATTTATGGGCTCTGTGTCCTTGAAAAGTTTGGTAATTAGTTGAAATGTTGATGAAATTTCAACACTCTTTTCAAATCTGATGGATTTAATAATAATAATCACTATGCAGTCTGATTAGATAAATAGTTTTGAGTTATCAGCGTTTTTTTTTTTTGACATAATCTTCATAATGCTTCATATAATATGAAGAAGTAAAATCCAGATTTTTTTTTTTTTTTTTACACAGTGGTCACCACTTATCAAGGCTCGGAAGCCACTCAGGGATAAGGGTTATTGCAAGTACATTACGTTAGTGTGGAGATTTGATGAAGTGTTTACTTAAGGGGGCGGTTCATTAGGAATTTGCTAACGTTGGACTTGAAGACATCCGAGTTGTAGTCAGGTGGGAAGCAGGCAGATGGAACAGAGTTCCACAGGCGTGCAGTTCTAAGAAAGAAGCTTTGTTCATGGAATCCACGTTTTGATTTATGCACAGATAAAGAGTGGGGGAAATTTTTCAAAGTGGATTCAGCTAGACGGGTGTTTTTCGTGAAAGATTGGCGAGGGGGGACTAGAGATTGGAGTTCAGACGAGCACCTGCCATGGAAATAATGATAAAACAAGGATAGGCTCGCAACGTCTCTTCTGTGGGAGAGAGGTTGCAGGGTAGAGAAAAGGGCATCCCCCACTAAGACATGAAGTCTATTTTGTACTCTGTCAAGGCAGGATAGGCTGTTTTTAGCAGCTCCTGCCCAGATATGGCAGCAGCATTCCATCCTTGGACATACTTGGCTTTTATATAGATAGAGAATTGCATCAGTAGTGAGATATCTTCTGGAGCGGTAGAAGGATCCCACCATCTTTCCAGCAACCTTGGCAACAGACTTGATGTACGTGTTCCATTTCAGATCAGGAGTAAAGGTCAAACCCAGAAGCTTGTCAAAACACGGGGCCTCTCCCAGATGAGAGCCATCCATCACAATTGATGCCAGATGGGGATCAGAGCATTGATGATGTAAGGATAGGAGTTTGGTTTTAGATGCATTAAAGGTAACCAGCCACATCTTCCCCCACTGAACCACGCGCTTGAGATCAGAGGAGAGAGAATCAGAGAGAACTTTGTCATTTACAGCCTTTGATGTGTTGCCGTAGATGGTCGTGTCATCAGCATAGATGTCAACGAATGATTTAAGTATGTGTTTAGGGAGGTCATTGATGTAGATCAGGAAGAGAGTTGGGCCCAGGATTGAACCCTGAGGGACTCCAGCATTAATACTGCAGGCCTCCGATTTTTGTCCATCGACCACTACTCTTATGAGCTATCGGAGAGAAATGATTTAATGATTCATTGACTCATCCTTAAGTTGTCAGGTGCAGGTATTCAGTCTAACCGCTGACATGTCTTCGTTTTTAAATATGCTAAAAGGAATTCTATGTCATTTTTCTAACAAGATTAAAAAAAAAAAAGAACAGAAAAGTAAAATTAAGCAGGGTTCTATTGTTTTGGTGAAGCAATCATTTAAAGATTGAGGGTTCAGTAGTAGACAGTGCCCCTGTATTGCTACCTTTCTGGTTAAATACAGATTTCGTTTCTGTTGGCACGAGTATATAAAAACATCTATTTATATTTATGTGAAACCTATCATTGTGCGACAAACGGGCAATTTCTTTTTCTATTTTCATGCATGTGAGTTCGACATGCCAAGATAAGATTGTGATGCCATACTCTTATAAACCAGAGATAATGCCATGAGAATTTAAGTATCTATGTTAAAAATAAAGAAGCTATCAGCCTCCCATCACCGACCTATTTCTGTTTCTAGTGCTGATGAAAACTCTTCCTGTGGGGTTAAACATCACCCCTTCCTCTCCTACCATAACCAAGTGCTGTCACTCTTTTTCACTTTTCTGTCTTTTTTAAAAATGTCCAAAGATATAATGAAAGCTGCCCAGGAACACGGAGGGAAGTCTGGAAATCTGCTGTTTTGGGACACACCCTTTTATGAAAACTGGGTCAGCCTCTCATCCTTTCTCTTTTCTTTCTCCTTTTCTTTGGTTGCTCTCATTTTTTTTTTTTGAGGGGGGTTGTTTTTCTTTCTTTTTTCTGCCATTCTTTATTTTTCCCTTTTTTCTTTCCTTTATTCTTTCTTTTATGTTTTTCTTAGCTGTATATTCTTATTTTTATTCCCTTTTATTGTTCTTTCTTATCTTTCTTTCTTTTTTCTTTCTTTTTTATTTCTTTTTTTCTTTTTTCATTTTCTTTTGTTTTACCTTTCTTCCCCTTTTTGTCTTCTTTCTTTTGTTTTTCTTTTCCTTTTCCTTCCTTCTTTCTTTTTCCGATTCTCTCTTTTCTTGCTCTTCTTTCAGTTTTTCGCTCTCCCTTTCTTTCTTTTTCTTTTTTCTTTGTTTGTTTTCCATCCTTCTATTTGTTGCTCTCTGCCAATGCTTCCTTCTTTCTATTTACGCCTTTTCTCTTCCCTTCACGAGAGGCTTTATTGTTATCTATTTTTTCCATTTATACCCCCCCCCCCGTTACCAATGTTAATGTTTCTTACAGTTTTTTTTTTTTCGTTTTTTCTATGAAGGGTCCGTTCATCCGTCACATTTTTTTTTTTTAAATAATATTTTCATGGATTAATGTGCATCTTGAATAGATGTACAATTCTTGCTTTAAAGGGCAACATATCCTTTTTTGTTGTCTGGCAAAAGGTCAAACAAGTGAGTCAAAATTCGTATGATTGTGCAGCATACAATCTCAATATTGGATTCAATTACAAATACAATATTTTATGCACTTTTTAAGGTAAATTGATTGTAAACTTTTTTTTAACCACATTTGAACAAACCAAAATAGAAGGTGAGTGGAAATGGAGGAGGCAATAGGGCAGTTAACCCCAGGCATCCAAATGGGCAAGGAAGCGAGGAATTCAATCATATTCAAATTATTTCCCTTTTTCACCATATTCCACAGTACTAGGACTTATACTTGAGTCTTTGATTCATACAATGAAAGAGTTGGTCCTGGAATCACCATGGCCATCATTATAGCCATGCGTGTGCCCTGCGTGTAACTGTTACCATAATTTTAGGATGTATCATAAAAAAATCATCATCTGAAATGAATTTATTAAACACTTATTCTTTCAATATGTGCTATTTTGATAAGTATGATATTTAATTAAATAAAAATTATTGCATTCTGTTATGTAATTCTTATTAGAAGGGGACTGATGTTATTTGTTGTTGTTCATATTTGCGAGAGCCTTAGAGTGATAGAGACAGTCCTAGTGAGAGATTAGAGTCTTAGGTGTGTTCATGTGTTGAGTGTTCATATGTCTTAAGATGTTCATGTTGTAAGAGGTGGAGACATTAGTGAGATATAGAGACAGAGTACATATAAAGAGAGAGAGAGAGAGAGAGAGAGAGAAAGAGAGAGAGAGAGAGAGAGTCCTGTATATAATAGATAGTGTACATGTTACTACACAATGAGAGGAGATTTGATATATAGATAGATAGACCGAGGTTTTAACATTTATACTTTTAACAGTTCTATATGACGGGAGTGTTTCTATAATCAATGACATATATTTCTTACCTATTTTTGAGATGATGATTTTCACAAAGTTCTTATAATATAAATGGACAATACCTTTTATGTTGAATAACAACACAAAGACGCAGATACACAAAGATGATGACGTCCTTTATTTCATGACGGGTCCATGATTTCGCTTGAGGAATTCAAAGTTTCTTTACATGGCTTTTTCTTCTCTAACCTCTGCTTCCAAGGTTTGGTGTCAGCATGTCTCTCTAGGCTCTTCTTCCCTCTTTCTCCCAGACTGCATCTAAAAACTCTACCCATATTAAGAACTCATCACGTCATCGCATGATTAAACATATGCTCATAAAGCATGTTGGATGACATGCGTCACGTTGCCAAACTTGACATGACCCCGAGTTCAGTAACCTATTTTTCAAATAACCTCTTTACAAAATATGTTTACAATTTCAATTGACGATTAAATTCCTTATTTTAATTTTCACAGAAACAAATTTCATTATTACATTCCTTTTCCATATACAGATATGTAAGCTAAACAATTGCAATTCCTTATTTCAATAACATTCTGTATTTATTTTAACTTATGATTGGAATTTTCAATTCCAAATCTACCTTTGCAAGTTCGAATCCTTGACTATCCTATTTCATATTTACATTTAACTAATTCCCTATTTTTTTTACTTACATGAAAAGGGGACAGCCCTTTATCATGTAAGACATTCCATAAGAATTTATTTTATTTGTAACAGCTTTTATACAGAACAGTTTGATAATTTGATTATTTGATTTAAAAAAAATATATATTCAATCGACTATCATTTCAAATTACGTCACAATAAAAGAATAGAAAAATTTCACATTAAAAATTCATTTGCTCTAATTACAGTAAAAGTTATGAATAAAATACTATTTTGTATGAGTCATACTAGCTAGGTTACCTGGCATCACCCAAGTTCCTATTGTCATAAAGTAAAAAGATTACAGAAAAAAATTAAAAGTAAAATGAAACACTCTAATTTTAAGTGTTGAAGATCATCTTTGGACAGAATCAGATTGCAATTACTTATGCACGGTTGAAATTCGAACTCATAATCTTTGCCTCTAATCATGATGTGCTAAACAATTGAATCAATTATGACTGTCTTTCTCTTTCTTATTCTCTCTATCCTCTCTCTCATGCACATACATACACACGCAATTAAATATTGGTTAAAACCAGAACAGGCGTCATTCTTTCTGTCGTTATTCTCTCTCTCCCTCTCTCTCTCTCTCTCTCTCTCTCTCTGTCTGTTTCCTTTCTCTAAAAAAAAAATGAATGAAAGAAAGAAAAACTAGAAAGAAAGTGAAAGTGAAAAGAACAAACTGGGTAAGATCAAGCAAAATATCTGTTATCAAAGCAGTACCCGGTGGGTTGGGTAGCAGTATTATCATTTCTGATTGATAAGAACGCATGTGCCTTTATTTATAAACAATAAAATTAAAATACTGATCAAAATCAAATATAAAAATCGCTAAAATCAATTGGAAATAATGTTATTTTTAACAACACAGAAAAATATTTGCGTTATATGATTGATAAAACAGTGCTTTATATATCTTGTAGTATAAAAGCTCTCAATCTATTTTACTTTATATGGTAGCTTCATCTGTAGAGAAAGAAAAGGAAGTTTATCTTGATGATAAACGGTAAACAGTAGTGAAACATGAGAGTATTAAAAATTCTGATTACCTGTTTAGTAGACCTAGCAGAGATATAGTACAATTTGGAAGGTTTTAACCAAGAAGGAAAGACTCAATACGATATCTGATTTTATGATGTATTTGTTGAGCATCAAACAGGAAACGGTGATATGTTTCCAGGCGAAGTGCAAAACGGCTTTTAGAAAATCCTGATACCAGAGATTGAAAACTTGATAAACATTTTTTTGTTATGAAAACCTTTTTTAATCTTGTATGTTTCCCGAATTCTTCTAAACACTAGCACGAAATGAAAATGACACAGACTCTTCTAACTTAGTGTTTTTAAATTGTTACTTTTAACATTCTTCTTCTTCTTCTTCTTCTTCTTCTTCTTCTTCTTCTTCTTCTTCTTCTTCTTCTTCTTCTTCTCACGACATACCTCTATTTGAACCTTATACAGGGTGAGTCACGGGAAACTGATGTTTTTAGAACACTCCTTGTTCTCTTTGAGTAAAGGATAAGGCGTGAGGAAGGTAATCTTTAAACTTGCTTACGATGCTGTTTAGTTTGTTGTTATTTCTTTATCTTTTATATTAAATTTTGTTTTAGTTATTGATTTTGAATTGCTTTTCTTTTCAGTTCATTACCCTCATGCTACCGTAGAGTCGTGAACACTGTGTGTTTGCTTATGACACTTACGTGAAAAAAATATTTCTTAAAAACAATATTCCATTTGATCCACCAAAATTTAAACAAGAAATTCCTTAAAAACGTCCGTTTCCCGTGACTCACCCTGCATTTTACAAGCACTTTTACCAGACAGAATATAAACGGTGCGTCGAAGTATGTTTGTATATTTTTATTTTCTCATTACAGTTTGTGAACGGAAAACACATAAATAATTTTAAGCGAGCAAAGACACATACTATTTCCTGTAAACTCCCATCTCATGTCACACCAAACATACGTTGTCATCAATCTTGATTGTCGATTTTTTCGCTCCAATGAATAAGATCAACGCACTTAGCAATCTTGGCTCTATGTACACCTAATCTTATCACCAATATTGACTACCGAATCTTACACCTAAGTATCCAATCACGTGACCGACATCTGTATAGTCTCTTAATGCGAGGATATAGACACGTTGAATAGGGGTACATGTTAAAGGATATGATGGAGGATTCATATGAAGACAATACATATAACGGATATAACGATAATAATGATGAGAGAGAGAAGAAAGTTCTTATATTTCTTGGGGACTTCATATATATATATATATATATATATATATATATATATATATATATACTGACTGGAGATGTATATAAGTTCTTAACACAGAGGAGGGGAGTTACATAATCTTGTAAGGGTTATACAATGTTCATTACAAGATGATTAACACATTACCTTTTGAGTGTTGAAAGATGACACATGACAACAGTTACAAAAGCACAATGATGATTCTTTATTCATTGGACCGGTCGAATGCTGATGACGTCAGGAATTCAAATTTCGGATCTACATAGTTTAATGTTCTTCCTTTCGCTTTCAAAGGACTGACTCAAACTTAACCCAACTCAACTGTTCTTGACTCTACTCTTCTGCTGACTCCTCTAGCTCCTATATTGAGAATCCCCCTTGGTCTATGACCTCAGAAGTGTGTTTCCCAAACGTGACCAATTCACGTGGCTATGCATGTTTTTCCAAACACACTTTTAACAACAAAAGAATTCTCAGCATATAATTCTAATCTATTTTTTAACAATATATATCAGTTTTCTAAAAGAATGTACAATCAATTATTTTTATGATATAAACAATATCTAACTATTCTAATAGAATTTAGCAACAGACTAAATTCTAAAATTCCAATTCTTAATCTTTGCTTACAAGGTTCGAGTCTCAGCTTATCCTAATCTCATTTTCACCTATCTAATGCTCTTCTTATTTACATGGAAAGGGGACAGCCTTTCCTTGTAACAGACACAGTTTCACAGTTTCTTGAATCTAAATAATACAAAAATAAATTTCATATATAATCATATTCACAATTTTTGCCTTGAAATAAAAATTTAAAAAAAACTTGTGTAAAATAAAGCCTAATAATAAAAAAGTTACTCAAACAAATGTCAATTGTGTGGCCTCAATCAATGATGTAACAGAAAAATTCTTTTTCCAAACAAAATTACAATTTCAATTTTAAGCAAGTAACAAAGTTTTATGTTTGAGAGATATTATTTTCTTCTACTGAACAGCAGACTTGCAAATAAGAATTATTAGCTTGAACACAAATCTAATTGAACACAATCCATTAAAAACGCAAGGCCATTCTGTTATACAAACCCCCATTGACTATGAGATGGCTAGAAAACCCACTGTCCTCACATGCCTATTTGCTGGAATACATACATACATACATACATACATATATACATACATGTATATATATATATATATATATATATATATATATATATATATATATATACATATATATATATATATATATATATATATATATATATATATATACATACATACATACATGTATGTATGTATATATATATATATATATATATATATATACATACATACATACATGTATGTATGTATGTATGTTTAAAGGCTTCCTTCAGTCATGACAGACTATGGATACCCACTGTAAGGGTGCCTTTTTTTTTCTTTTTTTTTTTTTACACAGTGGTCACCACTTATCAAGGCCCGGAAGCCACTCAGGGATAAGGGTTATTGCAAGTACATTACGTTAGTGTGGAGATTTGATGAAGTGTTTACTTAAGGGGGCGGTTCATTAGGAATTTGTTAACATTGGGCTTGAAGACATCCAAGTTGTAGTCAGGTGGGAAGCAGGCAGACGGAACAGAGTTCCACAGGCATGCAGTTTTAAGAAAGAAGCTTTGTTCATGGAATCCGCGTTTTGATTTAGGCACAGATATAGAGTGTGGGAAATTTTTCACAGTGGATTCAGCTAGACGGGTGTTTTTCGTGAAAGATTGGCGAGGGGGGACTAGAGATTAGAGTTCAGACGAGCACCTGCCATGGAAATAATGATAAAACAAGGATAGGCTCGCAACTGTGGGAGAGAGGTTGCAGGGTAGAGAAAAGGGCATCCCCCACTAAGCCACGAAGTCTATTTTGTACTCTGTCAAGGCAGGATAGGCTGTTTTTAGCAGCTCCTGCCCAGATATGGCAGCAGTATTCCATCCTTGGACGTACTTGGCTTTTATATAGATAGAGAATTGCATCAGTAGTGAGATATCTTCTGGAGCGGTAGAAGGATCCCACCATCTTTCCAGCGACCTTGGTAACAGACTTGATGTACATGTTCCATTTCAGATCAGGAGTAAAGGTCAAACCCAAAAGCTTGTCAAAACACGGGGCCTCTCCCAGACGAGAGCCATCCATCACAATTGATGCCAGATGGGGATAAGAGCGTTGATGATGTAAGGATAGGAGTTTGGTTTTGGATGCATTAAAGGTAACCAGCCACATCTTCCCCCACTGAACCACGCGTTCGAGATCAGAGGAGAGAGAATCAGAGAGAACTTTGTCATTTACAGCCTTTGATGTGTTGCTGTAGATGGTCGTGTCATCAGCATAGATGTCAACGAATGATTTAAGTATGTGTTTAGGGAGGTCATTGATGTAGATCAGGAAGAGAGTTGGGCCCAGGATTGACCCCTGAGGGACTCCAGCATTTATATTGCAGGCCTCCGATTTTTGTCCATCTATCACTACTCTTATGAGCCTATCGGAGAGAAATGATTTAATGATTGAGAAAACATTTCCAGTTATACCGTAGCTGGAAATCTTGTGAAGTAGACCCTTATGCCATACCTTGTTGAAGGCCTTTGATATGTCAAGAGCAATTGCCCTAGAAAGGAAGCCTTTGTAAAGAGATTCACTAATCCTGTGGGATATAACCGTCAGCACATCTGCGGTAGATCTTGCAGAGCGGAAACCATATTGTGTATCACTAAGAAGGTTATTCCTGCTGAGGTGGTTGACTATTTCTCTATTTAATATGGATTCCAGCAACTTACTCATAACACACAGGAGACTTATTGGTCTGTACTGAGAGGGAGATGACTTATCACCTGAATTCTTAAATACAGTGCAAACTGATGAGGTCTTCCAGGGAGTCGGAAAGCACTTCTCCTTAAGGCAGCGCTTAAATAGTTTCGTAAGTATGGAAGCAGGTTCTGGTTGAAGCTTTTTTAACACTATAATTGAGATGCCATCAGGGCCAGTTGCTTTACTGGAATCTAGGTTCTTGATTAGCTTGGCGACCTCATGCACGGATATTTGTATGTTACCTAGCTTGTTCTGTGTTATAGGAGGAAATATGGGGAGTTTATGGCCTTCGTCGCATAGGGTAGAATTAGCTGCAAAAGTCTTTTTCTGCCTGCACGTGAAATTTGTGTGGCAAAAGTTGCGCAATCTCCAACCACGCCTCTCCTGAGTCAACATTGTTGCATACCAGTGGCAAGTTGAGGTACAAGACAACTGGAAACAATGCCGAGATAAGCGGAGAGCACATACAGCGCCTAGAATTCCCAAATGGTCACCCATCTGGTATTAGCCAGGCTCAACGTTGCTTAACTTCGGTGATCTGATGAGAACCGATGTGTCAATGTGATTATGCCGTATATATATATATATATATATATATATATATATATATATATATATATATATATATATATATATATATATATATATATATATATATATATATATATATATATATATATATATATATCGAACAAGTAGTTAATAAAACATGTTAAAAAACACTTTGAAATAATATTATTGGAATTCATTCCCTTTTCCTTGTACCTACTTGTACGAATGGAAATTTAACTAACTTTCTTGGATTCTGCATTTTTGGATTTTACCGTCATTAGATACTTTACCTTTCAGCAGACCATCCATTCACATGAAATCACTTTTTTATTTACCCTATTCCCTCTGCTTCACTTTTTGTTTTCAAATAAGATCTATTACTTTCTTGTAGTTTCATCAAATACTTTTGCAAGCAAAATCCGATCCAGCATTTTGCTAAATCCTACCCTCTGATGAAAAGGAAAGTATTTCTATCCACTTATTTAGTGTTTTCTTTTTAAAATTAAATATGTTTTTAACTCTTTTTCAAAGTGTTTTTTAACATGTTTTATTAACTACTTGTTCTTATTATAAGCTCTATCTCCTATTTGGTTTTATCAAGCTTTTACATCTGGTTGAGATTACTTCATAAATATTAATTCTTTAACATTTATAATTTACTTTAAGTTTTGCCATCTTGGATCATTTTGGTAACCTTAACTGTAATTCTTATTTCATTATATATATAAGAGACGAATATTGGCTGAAGAGAGCTCGATAAGGATACCTTAAACGGGCCTTATTATCGGGCTTGAAACCGACGGTACCAATGACCTGTCTCAACTAACAACTTTCTGTACACAAAATATAAGTACGCTCTTAAAATTTGGATTTTCCTTTTAATTGAGCACTCTGCTGGAATTCTTTTTCCAAAAAAACTAATCATATATATATATATATATATATATATATATATATATATATGAGAGCGAGAGAGAGAGAGAGAGAGACAGAGAGAGAGAGAGACAGAGAGAGTGAGAGAGAAATATTCGAGTCCTTTGTAGTAGATCACCCAGCTGGCCAATCAAAAAGATAAATCTCCTGTCAATATACAAACATCTAAACTTACTGTCTAGGGGTCTTGTAACGGCTGGTGTTAGAATTCAAATTGAGTTACAATAAAGTATGACGTTTGGTTGAAAATCATTTTTGACTCTTAAGAATATAAGCAGTAAAAGAATTCACTAATTAAGAAATAAATGAATTGCATGAAGAGGTCATCTTGCAAATAAGAGAAATATATTTGACTCCTCAGCTTGATTAGATTTAATTAGTTTATTTCAGAAGTCTACTTACCAGATGCATATGTAGAATAATAAATAGATGACAGTTTGGCTGAAGTTCAAAGAATGTAATCTTTTTCTATCCTTAGTGCTAAAATAAGATATGACAAATACTGTTATTTTATTTTCTAATGCAGTCAGTTAAAATAGCTTTCAGTTACATGATAGTTAGGATCAAAAGATCCAATTCTAGAATATTTGGGATATTATTGATACACAGACTAAATTCACCTATGATAGGATTGGTGACAAGAATATGTCAGCCAGTTGATAACTTAAGAATGGGTCAAAGTCTTATCTGGTCCTTACTTCTCTAGATTGCATGAAGTATTCCGAAGTTATGCCATGGAAACGTTGTTAACTAAAAAAACAAAAAAACAAATAATAACTAATCAGGCGGAAATTTTGCATGGTGGTTACTGTTACCAAAGAGCATCAGATCTATACATCACATTTAGAAGGTAAAATTCTGGCAAAATTTCAACCTTGACAGAATTTTTCAAGGTCAAAGCCATATAAGATACTGGACTTCATTAGCTATAATATGAATCAAGTAGAAAGTTTCTACAATGAACAGAATTAAAGTTATTGTTAAAAGTGTGACTTTCACTTTTTCTGTGATATTGACCTTTGACCTATATATCCCAAAATTAAATCTACTCCCTTACCAGTTAGACCATAACCGATATTTTAACCATGTTTGGTAGCAATTAGTCAAGCGATGTGGACGCTAGACTGTACACAAACAAACATAATACCCAACTTGACTGAGAACATAACACCTTAGAAGATGAAATTCGATTTTTTTTCTAATCAGTTTAGATGTTAGCAACTAATACCTTTGTCTCCATACCGGGAACGTACACTTTGTAAAATAACCAATACATTATTTTTTTTTAATTACCAAAAATTATAGAATTATCCAATTTTAAAAAACATTTCAGCTTTTATGGTATGAACACCCTCCATCAAAATTACATTATACTTCATCAGTGTTTTGCACTAATATTAATATAATCATAGAACTATATCAACTTTCATATAACAATTATTATCATCATTTCTGTTGACCTAAAGAAAAATGACACCAACTGTTAACTTTGCTTTTTTTATGTTTTTCCTTCTTTTAATTTTTTACTTTTGATTATTGGAATTCTGCCAAACTTGTTAACGGAAGTGAAATGGTGAAAAATGCAATTGAAAGAGAACAATCATTGCTCACATCATAAACAATTTTGAACGATTTCATCTCGAAAACCGACTTTACATTTATGCTACTTAACTTTTTTTTTAAAAAGTTTGAGTAAAAGGAATTAAAAAAAAGTCTGAAACTGCAAAGTTTTGAAAAGAAAAAAAGAAAAAAAACGTATAAATCGACAAAGGAACTAAAAAAGAAAAAAGAAAGATAACGTCTAATTGTGAAAATAGAGGAGAGGTGGGATGCTATTGTTTGTGTGGTTGGTTTCCAGGCTAGGGTTATTCCCCTCAAAGAAGGAGGGGTCAGATTCCTAAATCTTATGATGCCTACAACATTTTGTTGGGAACGCTTGTACACTACATGGTTGAGAAATGAGACCAAATCTCATCCTCATTTGTCCTCAAACTACCCTATAGAGGGCAGACTTTAGCAGACACCACAGAAAAATGTTAGATGTTTGCTTTATGCTTCGCACATTTTACCTTTTAAAAAGAATAACTTGTGCATTTTTCTGTTGTATTTTGTATGTTTAATTTGATGGCTAAAATGTTGACACAATATTCATAGATGAAATGTCTTTGCCACTTACAACTTACAAAGAGTCTTTAATTTTCTGATATTTGTCCGTATTACCAACATAATACTTGGCGAATTTTAACAACCTCATCCACACAGGCACCGAGAATTTAATTTCTCTACCCATGCATTGCTAACCTTGATGAAATAGAATATCAAATGTTTTAATTCTTCAGTTCTAATTTTTGTTAATTTTCTCAAGTGAGCATATCACTGTATGGACGAGCAATTTTAAACAAAATGTAATCATTTTCAAATGATTATATCTACTTATATTACACACCCTTCCAAAGCAAAAACCATTCTTAACATGTGTCAATTCAATCTATGCGTTTATGTTGTTTCAAAATATAATTTGCATATGAAAGAAATAAAAAGGCTGAATTGTAAAGGAGAACGAATCAAGCGTTGGATAGCGAAGACAACACACCGGAAGTTAAGAAGTCATGCTAATAATCCGAATGTCGTGGGAGTACTTTTCTTTTTCTTTTTTTCCTTTTTATATTACAAGCTATTTCGACAGGAAAAGTAAAGTTGATGCAATCATGTTGAGAGTCGGACTATTTGAGTGTTAGAATCGTCATGTAACGAAAAAGTTTTAATTACGAAACAAGAGTTGAATTGTTTACAGCTAGCGTCACAATATATATATAATATATACAATATATATATATAATATACAATATATATATAATATATACAATATATATATATAATATATACAATATATATATAATATATACAATATATATATATAAGGGAAAATGATAGCTGAAATATGAGAGAATATAGTATTTTAAAATATGATGGATTATGAGAGATTTAGCAGGGATGAAAACGTAAAAATTATCCAACTAAATGTTAAGATGAAAACAAAAACTAATTTAGCTTCTTAACCGCACTTGCTCACTCTGACAACATAGGTTGATTGTTGAAAAAAAAAATAGCATTTAACTATCAAAACCCTCGAGAGTGAAAGGTTGTAATTCTTGACAAAATCATTTGTGACCTTAGCTCAGGTAAGAAATAAGAATAAAAAAAATTTGAATAAAACCAAAAGTTTAAATCCATGAGTATAGAAGAATTTGAGATGTTAATTCACTCCATCTGTTGTTGTTGTTGTTGTAGTAGTAGTAGTAGTAGTAGTAGTAGTAGTAGCTGTTCATTCAGTCATTTTGAATGAATAAGACGATTATTGTTGACATTCGTTTCCCCAATATCTTTCTAGTTAGAATTCTTTCTAGAAAGACATTGGGTACTTACACAAGGGGACCATATGAAGGTTGTCAACATCCCGAAATGAAAGTGTTTCTGTTGTTGATAATACTACTGCTGCCATTGATGATGATGATGATGATGATGATGATGATGATGATGATGATGATGATGATGATGATGATGTAGGAAAGGCTGTTGAGTTGACAAGTTCAAGGCTGCTGCTGGAAAGTGTGTAGCATAAAAGTTAGTGTCAAGTGTTGCTGTTGCCTGCTGATCACGATGCTGACAATGATGATGATGCCCGAATTTGAAGGCTATCACTCGATCATGAAGGTCTAAACTTTGCTTGAGCCCAAATCCTGAACATATTGCATTGTTCTGATTTGGGACACTTTATGTACTTGATTTACTTTGATTGACTGACGTGTAGATGCCCAGAGTGAGACAAAATTATGTTTATTTTTGTCACATGTGACGGATTTCTTGAGCTACACACTTCCAGTTCAGCATCACCTGGATATGACTGCAATTATTTCTACTTAAACCATGAAGTTCCCATTGGTTCTTTAAGTCTATAAAACTAAAATTCTGATTCTACTCACTGTTTTGGAAGATTAGCTAAGTAAAAAAAGTTAAATCGATGATGTTAAACTTTCTTATTTAAATTAGTTTAATTGTAACAATAAAAAACAATTAAGTGCATCTGAAAGAAAAAGTGTACAACTTGGCATCTAAATATATTTGTTCATATAAAAACTAAGATTTCCTGTAATGCAGCAGATAGAAACTCGGACTGTCAAAAAAAAAAAAAGAACGGTTATAAGAGCCTATCTTAGCATGACCAGTATGACAAACTCCAATAATATTTCTGTAACAACAAAAGAAAAAATCTTTTTATAAACAACGCTATTTATTTAAGTTACCCACACTATTGGGTATAGGTTGGTGGCAGTTGAGGCAGTGTGAAAGTTAAGGAAGTAATAATACTGTGAGAAAGTTTATCTTGGAGAAATACATTTTTGGTGAAAATAGTTTCTTGCGATGTCGGTGATGAAGGCAGGAGAAAAAGAGAGACATTCTTTTACGCTGGTTACAAGAAACACCCTGACTGTTGTCAGTAATTTCCGAAGAGGCTCAAAGTAGTCCTTCAAGGGTCAGTTAGTACGCTTTTGAAGTTGATTGGTTTGTGTTTGACCAAATCATCTGACAACGATTACTCTCCATGAGAAAAATAGTTTTTAGTGTTTAGTTTTGCTCATAACCTGAAGCTCTTGCTTGTCTAGACACACTGAAGAACTATAATGTAGCAAAACAATCTGTGGATGACTAAAATGATATATAGTAACAATAGAAATGAAGTCAGTTAAACATGGGGATGGTGGACCACCTACCCAGTGGAGGCACTCTCCCTCCTTTCTCTTTAACATTTCCAATTCTATACAAGTTAAATGCCTGTCTTCGTCAAGTATGTTAATATGATTTTCCTTCTTTGAGAGATTGCAAATTAAAAAATGTATTAATTATCTTCTTTATTCAATCTCCCTGATGGTAAATTAATAAACATATTTTTCAAGTCATTTAATCATATGTTGTTTATACATAAAATAACCAAGGACACAATCCAAATCATTAACCTTAATCTGTTATGTACGACTTGTAAATATGTCTCCATGTGCAGAACAGAGCTACTCTTTCCATCCCGACACTGGTGGACCATGGGGGTGGGGTGTTTTCAGATTTTATTTTTTATCAGAAAAATTGTACAGGATTGCCTTTAACAGTGTCAACATATTAAAAAGAAAACGTTACTGCACATGCACATGAATCTGGCTTATTAATAGATGAAATGTCTTTGCCATTTACAACTTTTTAGAGAGTCTTTAATCTTCTGATAAGTGACTGTATTACCAATTGGCGAATTTTAACAACCTCATCCACACAGACACCGAGAATTTAATTTCTCTACCCATGCATTGAAGGACTTAAAGTCAACTCAACTTTCACAACTGAAAATTACTATGTTGTTAAATTTTAAAATTTGTATTACTTATCCATCTAATATCTATTATATAAAGTAAAGTCAGTCTGTATCTGATACTTATCTTCCTACAAAATCAATATTTGATTTTGGTTCGTCAGTTTTTCTTGTCAGAAATTAAAAATCAAAATCAAATCATTAGGAAAAGCTAGCAAAGTGCAACAAGCTAAGACAGTTAGGAGATGTGTACTTTTATATACAATCTGAAGAAACGTCACTATCTCCTCTGGTAGGTCGTTCCATGGGGCAGAAACACGGACAGAAAATGTTGCCTTTCTTCAATAGAGATGAAATCACGTCATCTTTTGCTAAGTTTTTCAGAGACCACAACTTGGTGATGGTAGATTTAAATACCTGTTGATGATGTTGTATGCCAGAATCGCATCCTCTGCGGTTCAAGGATGAATATTAATCCAAATATCAGCAGCCATAATACATTAAGCATCGTCTTGAACTGTTTTGATGTCTGTTAGCTGATTATGGCTTCTACAGTTTCCTGAACAGAAAAAAAAACTTCTAACGATTAAACTGAAATCGTCTCAGGTACAGTTATAGTACTCAAAAATGTTGCAACTGGAACTAGCACCCATTTTTGCAAAGCTGTTCAATCGAGACCTAAAGAAGTAATCCCAACACCTTGGAAAGCCTCATTAGTTTGCCCAATATTTAAAAATAGTGGAGATCGGTCTTCTGCATCTCAGTCAGTACAGACTAATTAGTCTTTTGTGTGTTATGAGTAAGTTTCTTGAATCCATGTTAAATACAGAAATTGTTACCTCAGCAAAACCACCTACTCAGTGACAAGCAATATGGTTTCTGGTGGCAAGATTTACAGCTCATCTACTGACTGTAATTTCACATAGGATCAGTAAATTTATCAATAAGAGGAATAGCTTTTGACATATAAAAAGCATTTGATAGGGTTTGGCATAAAAGTCTATTTCACAAGATTTCTAGTTATGGAATATCTGAAAACGTCTTTTCAACTGTCAGAACTTTTCTCTCCGATAAATTTATACAAGTACTTGTCGATGGGCAAAAGTCTGAAACCCAAAGTATCAATGATGGCATGCCTCAGAGATCCATCCTGGACCCAATTTTTTCATTATCTTCATCACTGATCTCCCAAATTACATTCTAAGTTCATTCATCAGCATACATTAAGATGACACTACGATATATGGCAACACTTCAAAGGCCAACTACAACCAAGATCGATCTCTCTCCTCTGACCTTGAGTATGTGGTGCAATAGGGTAAAAACTGGCTGATTAATTTTAACACATTCAAAACCAAGCTTTTATCTTTTCACCATAAACGTTCTGATCCCCACTTGGCCCCAATTGATATGAATGGCTCCCGTCTAAAAGAGGCTTCCTGTTTGAACAAACTTCTGGGTCTGACCTTTACTTCTGACCTGAAATGGAAAACTTACATCAAATCTGCTGCCAAGGTCGCTGGAAAAATGGTTGTGCCATTTTATCACACAAGAAGGCATCTAACTCCCGATGCAATCCTCTACCTGTATAAGGGCCAGCTACATCATAAAACGGAGTACTGTTGCCATATCTAGGCAGGAGCTGCTCAGAGCACCTTACCCTGCCTTCACAAAGTTCAAAACCGTCTTCAAAACCTAGTAATGCCCTTTTTTCTTCCGTGCAACCTTTTTCACACAGAAATGTTATGAGCCTATATCTACTCTATCGTTATTTTCATGGCACATGCTTATCTGAGCTTCAATCTGTGGTCCCCCCTTCCCAAACTTTCACAAAAAACATTCTAGCAACAACGACTATCAATAGTTTCTCACACTCATTATCCGTGTCTAAATCTAAATTCAAATTCCATGAACAAAACTTCTTTCCTAGAACTGCCCGGTGGAACTTTGTTCTGCTAACCTGCTTTCTAACTGACTACAATATGGTCATCTTCATGTCCAATATAAACAAGTTCTTGTTGACTTTCCCCCTAAATAATCCATTTCTTCCCCATTTCCACCACTAACTATTAATACACTTTTGTCTCAATGATTACAATACACTCATTATCCCTTATCCTCGAATGGATTTCAGGCTTTAATAAGTGGTGACTTCCATGTAAAGCTTCTCTGAGTTTGCATTACTTATCTAATTTAGTATCGTTGCAACATGTCTTAAGAACAATAAGATGTAATTCGATCTTATAACTTTCATAAAATACTTTGTCTGGGTCAGAAGTATTTTCAAATGGTCATCATCTTTAAAACAAGTGATGCAATACCATATTCGTTCATACAAAGTTACTTTCCTTTTATTGGAACAAAAAATATTTTTGAAAAAAAAACAAGGGCATAGTTTACAAGAAAAGAATAGTAAAAATGTGAGTAGAAGGCACAGCTCGTAAAATATATAATCCATTAAATAAATAATGAAAATCATAAATTCACCGGATCCCAGATTTTGATGATGTTTCTTTGTGCACATGAATGTGTGTGTGTGTGTGTGAAGTCACGCGGTAAGCACTATTTATACCATGCAATCTGGTACTAGCTGCTACTCAATTGCATTGTAAATAACTAAACTTTTTTCATCAGACTTTACCAAATTTTCGCCACCTTAACTAGTGAGGAGTACAGCTAGTCACCTCACAAGATAAGAAAAAATATGGACAAAGAGCGGATTGACCCACTAGAATATAAAATATGAACACCTATGACAAGGAACGATAGAAGAGTTGTTAGAATATGTGGACCTTCAGTGGCACTCTAAATGATTTTTGTGTACATCTGCCTTGATGAAACTACTAAAAACACTTTTTGCAGAAGAAGCTTAGTACTTCCTATAGACATTATTCTAAAGCAATAAGATAAATATATATATATAAGATACTAGTGGGGGGGACTTTGCTCGGTTGTAAAATATGCTTAAATATGATATTTTTATTTGTCCCGATTTTGTATATATTATTACAGAAGTTGTGATTTCAAAAGTAAAAAAAAAAGTATTTGGGTGCCATCAGCTAAAATCAAAATGGAATACAAAACTGTAGCATTCAAAGCTGCTGACGTTACCACTATACCAACATAACGCGCATATGAACTGATTAAAATGAACTAAGATAAATGTACAAAATGTATAACAATTTTTCCAGTTTTTAACCATTTTTGACCCCATAAAAACTATTTTCACCGGCTAAAAACCCATAAAAGAATGGTCTATAAAAAATCCAATCATTTGAGGCCACTAGCACCACTCTGCGACTTTTAGTTTCGGAAGAGATAGAGTTTGAAAATATGGAGACAGATAGACAGACATATAGCCTTTTATATATTAGACTAGTTGTACAGAGTGAAACGATAAAATTGTAATCCTAGAAAAGACGACATGATTCCATTTCCATTTGATGAAAACCAGTTTTCTTTTTATATTGAAGATCATCTACTAGTTGGCCAGTTGTTTACAAATCCCAAAAAGCAATATGAGTTTTCTATCATGTCTGAAAGTGACACAATGTTCAACGAGCAAGATCGGAGATGCACCGCTGTACAACTCATGCTCTCTACAGATCCAAGTTATGACAACAGAACCATTGCCAGTTATGACAACAGAACCATTGCCAGCACCCTCAAAATACATAGTTGGATTGCCACAAATAACAGGGACGTGCCCAGGATGATAAAAACAAAGTTTCTGGCCACAGTTATGGCTTTTAGTGTGGTTTCAAATGAGGGCCACATCATGCCACCTCAAAAGTCAACACCAAAGTGTACCTGGATGTGCTGAAGAGTGTGGTGATCCTCTGGTGCAATCAGGTGGCCGCTGGCAGACCCTAGGTGTGGCAGCAGAACTCAGCACTACCTCATATGTCCAAAGAGACTCAGACTTGGTTTCAGAAGAAGTGCTACGACTTTATACCCTCTCACTGCCCCCCCCCTTTTTCCCCCGATCTGAACCCGCTGGACTACTTCACAACATGACCTCCCACAACATCAAAGCCAGCTTGATTGCCACTATCCACTGAGTATTCACCAAGCCCCCGATGGCGTTTGTGAAAAAGGCATGCTCCCAGTTCTGGACTCATATTGAGGTGGTGATTGAGTCTGAAAGTGGCTACATTGAATAGATGTCAGCTCTACTACATAATCAAATTACCTGAATTAATGTCTTCAATAAAAGGTTAAAAATAAAGCTGTAGTGTTGTTTTCTTTAGGGCGACAAATTTATCGTTTCACCTTGTGCTTATGCAATATTACCCACTGACTTGTTTATCAACAAAAATGGAAATTTTATTTCATAATCAAATTTTAAAATTTTTTAAAGTTTGCTTTCGCACTTAATGCAAATCAATTAATAGCAAATAACAAATAATAATATGTAATTAAATTGAGGTAAGTTCTGAAGAACCCAAGAGAGAGAACTGAGTATAATTGAACAGGATAACTTCCCTTTAACTTGTTTCTGTGTGTCTCTACTCTAACAGTTTTCTGAACCAGAATAGATATTTAAAAAAAAAAAAAAGGCTGAAGCGCAATAAGACATACCTGTGCTAATAACATAGTTACACGGAAAAAGAAAAAAATAGGTCAGCCTAAATCAAGTATCAATATTTCAGACAGATTGCTATTTGTATTTAACTTTACAAATTCGACAAGATAATTTTGCATGTTAGATTGAAAATCATAAGGAAATGATATAGTTGTACTCCTAAAATGTATGCAAATTTCCATCATTTTAAGAACACACAATTTAAATGAATATCTAAGTATATTGATAAACTTTATTTTCACACAGTTCTCATTGTATGCCTTTGATTGCTTTGGAATATTTTATTATTCAACATGTTTGTACGTATTAAGTGGGTCTATGAACCTGTCTAAGGACGATACTTTTGCTTGTCTGTTATAAACAATGGCCCTCCAAAAATGCTACCCTTGAAATTCTGAATAAAATTCACAGTCCTTTCTGAATTTCAACCATATTTTGTACAAATGAACTTCAATATCTAACTTTTCAACTGATTGTCAGCCATGAATTTTCAAGTCTTCCATTTTGAACCTGGAACGAAAATCAGTGCTACGAGCTTATTAAGTGAATAAATCACAAGAATAGATCCGATTCTGGTTTGAAGTTCACGTAACCAATTCCATGTTCTGTGGCAATATTATTTAGGCTAATCACACCCCACCTGTAACCCCTCTAACTGTTTTCCGACAATCAAATGCTGAAAAAGATATCCTTAAAAGAATAAATAAGTTGCTGATTAAAAGTGAAATATGAGCGCAGACACAGGACACATGCATGAGTGCTTATCAATTTGTGTCAAGTCAAAAGCACTGATTACTTTGAAGAAAAATGTGTTTGGAAATGTACTATCTTTTATGGAGCAATGTTATAAGGAGTGCACCTCTTTTTGCAAAAGCTCAACGTGATTCTGTGGAGAAGTGAGGGACATTGCTCATCTTTGCTGTTCCTTGGGTTGCTACCACCTCACTATTTTACCTATATATATAAATGTCAATGTCTGTGAGTGTGTTCCCTATAGAAAACACTGTTAGAGAATTTGCATAAAACTAAAAGTGTATTTACATGTAAAATTTTCTCAGGAAGACAATGAAAGTGGTCTGGAATCTTTAAGTAAGTGAGCTAAGTGAGCTATAGGAGCTGAACATCCCTTAACACTTCAAATTTATTCAGTTTTGATAAAATTTACATCATATGTGTGAACTTCTATGCAAAAGATGATGGAAATGGCCATGAAATTTAAAACATAAAGACACTAATTCAGTTTTCCTAAATTTAGGTTCTTCTGATTATGTTATGGGACGAAACAAAGAGGAGGGAATTAAAAAAAAAGGAAGTAATATGGTGTTATGAGCATAGTCAAAAAGGACACAGTAATGTTGTCCCTCATACAATCCCGAGTAACGTTAGGTTTTCCTGTTATTACTTTATAATGCATGAGTGTACTTATGAAAATACTATGCTGTAACATAATTTATTCATCATTTTGTCTTAAAATGTGAAAGCGAGGAAGTCAAATTAATAACATTTGCTTTACTTACAGGTGACAACTTATTATTTCATTTGCATGAAAATTGTTTAACTTAAAAGTATTTTATTAAATTTAGAAAACTACTTAACAAAAAAAATTTCTCTCTTCATTTCTTGAGCCATGGATTATATAGTATTAATACTTGTGGTGATATACTCTATTGTTTATAATGGACTATTCCATTCTTATGTTTTATAATTAGTTTTATTATCTTTGCTAATAGCCAAAGAGAGGGGGAAGGGGAGAGAGTGTAAAAGGGAGAGAGGGAGATTGTATAAAATAAGAGCATTGACGGGATAAAAAAACACAGTGAAAGAGGGTGAGAGTAGCGGATAGAAATTTAGTAAGTTGCAAAATACCGATAATTACAACAAAATAAAATTTTAAAAACATAACTCAATCTCAAAACTAAGAAATATTTCAATATGTATTTTGTGAGATTAAGATATGCAGCAATTACAAACAGGGCCAAAAAGTAAGAAAATTGATTAAATGTGGTTCTTTAGACGATGGCAAGTGAGTGCTGATACATTAAAAAAAAATTTTTTTAACTTTGCATTAAAAATTAGTGTTTTTTTAAATGTTTTGTGCATATATACAATCATTTTGTCAATATTTACAGAAATTAATTAAAGCGATTTCATAGAAGAGATAAATTACTAAAACCTCTTTAAAATATTTATTTTTTAAAAATACTTTCAACAAAGAGTGTTACTTTCAAGTAAGACTCTTTGTTGCCACAGTAGAAATAGTCCTTCTCTTTGGTGCTGAGGCAGGGACTCTTACAAATGTGCTGAAGAAAAGACTGGATGGCTGTTACACACGGATGCTCAGGATGACCCTCAATACATCATGGAGGAGCTACGCAGCAAACCAACAGCTTTATGGTGACCTACCACCAATATCACTGAAAGTACAGAAGAGAAGGATAAGAGTAGCCGGTCATTGTATGAGACACAGCGAAGACGAACCCAGCAAGTTAATTCTCTGGATACCAACAGATGGACACCCAAACCGTGGTAGAAGAAGAATGACCTACAATGACAACCTGCTACAGGACACAGGATTGGAAAGTGTTTGGGTCCTGCAAACTGCCATGTAGGATTGAGAGAACTAGAGAAGTCGTGTAGATTTGGTGGTAAAGCGTCCTGAAAGACGACAGAGATGAGAGAGATTTGAAAATATTTTGTCCATTTTTAAAGGAGGCAATTTAATTGAAAACTATCAGTTTTTAAAATTACAATAGATTTATATTAAAGATATGTACTGTAAGTCTGTTGCAGTTGGCGAGGTGAGGTGCCAATCGACAATACAACTAAGAAAGTGGACACAGGGGAAAGAGGTAACAGCAATAGCAAAGAGATGACAAACAGATGAACAGTTAAAAACTATGCGTTTATTTTCCACAAGAAACGGTAAATTGTAGGACGGTGGAAATCGTGTATCTTGATTGTTGCAGCATGAGGCCAGGCGTTTCATGGGATTGAAGTTCGGGGTCCTTGAGGTCTGATGACATGCCTCAGGTTCATCTGAGCCATGTAGACAAGATCTGATGTTGGAAGTTGGACATCGATGGGCAAAAGAGCTGGCAGCAGGATGTCAACAGACTCTGGAGCACACCAGAGCAAGGAGATAGACACTGACAAACACTGGAACTGGTGGTTGGAACGACTGGAACAAGTGCTGCAGGAAGGAGGAGTTGGAGTAGGTGCTGGACAGGATGCAGACAGCAGTGGAAAGTGAAAATTGTATTGCATATAAGTAGTTTGTGAGTCGTTCTTTTAAGGACGGTTTGAATTGCATTAATTGTTTGTGGATAGTTCTTAAAATTACTGTTTGGCTGCTGCTGTTTCTACTACTACTGCTGCTATTGCTGGTTCCCTTATGCTTTGACAAGTGTGCATCTCAGTTAAGTTGGGAGTCGCCTTAAACTCCCTATTTATTTCTCTCCCACCATGAGAAATGTGACACTAGGGTCGGAAAATGGGATTGAAAAGTCAGCGCTTCAGAACAGGAGCACTCTGACCTTGCAAAAAATGCCTGTGTAGTCCTGTCGGTATTCCCCTGCAGAGGCTCCTCATGCGATTAGCAATAAACTAACCACCTTTGGAAAAGAGAAAACAAAGCTTGGGAGGGTGAACCTCCTAGAACTGTATACAACTAGCATTACACTGCGATCAACAGGGAACAAGTCATTACAGGAATTATCTAGTCTGTTGATTTTGGGGGCTGGTTGCTCTAAAAGTCACTGGCTTTATGAAAAAGCAGACAGGCCTTGGTGTTCATTAAACATACAAATGACTTCAATTAATTTCTGGCCGGATTTCTTACAGTCCAAACTTTCTGGGGTATATATATATATATATATATATATATATATATATATATATATATATATATATATATATATATATATATATATATATAAATCTCAGTCCAAAATCAAAGTTGGTTGTTTTGGTCAAGTGTGTGTAGAAAAGGGAAATTTGTATTTTTCCCTTTTCTATCAAATAAGCAGGAGGATCCATCACTTTCCGTGTGATAAGAACGTGTTTTTCATGTGCATCATGAGGCATGTTTGTGATGTTTGTAAACAAATGGTGCACGATATGACAACTTATACATTTAAAAAGAATATTTACAGCTAGATTATGAGCCGGCAGATAGTAAACATTTAATTTTTTTTGTAGCATTATAAACCCAATCTGCGATGGCTGTTCCAGCCAGTATTCTTATAAATATTAGATTAAAACCAAGAAAAATGGTTAAAACAAGTAAAAACAATGAAAATATATATTAGAATAGGATTAATAACTTTCGGTAAATTTTGTAAACTGTTTGCAAAATTGTACAGAATGTAAAAATCATAAAAACAATCGAAAATTGTTTTTTAAGGAACAACTTGAACTTTTTTACTCATTTTCATTAACATTTTAGGTGCGTCTAAGTGGCTCCCTAAAAGTCATAGTTCGGCAGTCTGAAGCGGATTAATCATTTATTTATATATTACAGCTATATGATATTATGGTTGTTTTGCTAGCGGCATTCTGCTGTTTCACCAATTATCACACCAGCTGTGGTCTGTCCTTGACGTCATTCTAGCAAGATAAGAACTATGGGCTGACTTGAATGACCAGACCATTTTTTGTTGAAATGTGGTGTAGTCTGGCTCGATCTTAAGAAGTGCAACATCCCAAGAATTACCTCCTCTTTCGAGAGTAGGATTGTTTTATTGCTGATTGCTAGATGCACCCTACTTGGAAATGCCAACAGATTCGTTTATGATTATTTGCCTACCTAACTAGAGCGCTTCCCTAAAAGAATTGGTTTCCTGATCTTCTAGTCTTGTGCAATTGGAAGCAAGTAATTACCGATAAAAAAATATTTTTAATAATTGGTATTGGTGCATTTGTACTTTTTTCTGATGAAATTTCATATTTTCTCTTTGGATGTTTTTGTAAGACCATAAATAAATCTGTTTTAGAGTTTGGACTAGTTCCAGTTTTGATTTTTCAAAACACTGCCCATCATGATGAACACAAAATTGTTACTTTCTGTAAGTTTTCGCTAACAGTTTGTGAATTGTTTATCCATTCCAGTGAAGCAAAAAATCTATTATTAAACTATATTAAATACTCTAGGTCATTTAAAAATCAGTTGTGTTTGTCTTTTATTAGCCAGCAAAAATAGTGGGAAGGCAACATCTTAAAATAGATGGGCTTAAAAGCTGAACGACACTGAGTAGGTTTAGGGACTGAAAGGAATTGAGATAAATGATTATCAAACTATACGTGGGAGTTCCAAGGTTAGGCTGACTATAGGATAGGTGGAGGTGAAGATAAAGCGATAGTGGTAATAAATATTCTGTTGTCACTTGAAACCTTCATTAATATATTATTGACATATTTAGTAACTGAAGTTAGCTTCCAAAATAGCAGTTCTTCTTTTGAAGAAATAATGCTGATTATTTGTCTCTAGGATACCGGACATAGCACCTGGCCGAATAACATTCGAATAACGGAAGTAATTGGCACAGAAACACCTCAACTAATTAGAAAAATAACATCCCACCGATTGCTGTAATGATACCTTAGCTGATCAGAAGAATGATACACGGTTGATTGACATAAAGACATCCGCATACGTACTGAACGAAATACATCTGTTTACTAAATAAGCAATAAATTGCTTTAAACCATTTCTGTAGAGAACATGGCTACATTGAGTGCATAGGCGAAACCGTGGATTCAGTATTGTATTTGTGGATGTATTAGAGTCAGAGAATGTTATATTTTATGCTATGATTTGGAATTGATAGAATGCGGTTGGCTAGCAAATTTGTAAAATTAACTTTCATTGCTTCTCAACTTCTTACTATTCTCTCTCAAAATTATTTCTCCAATGTTGGCTCAGAATATTCAAGATTGAACTCCTTTTAACCATATCTAAGTTATCTCCCCTGAATCATACTAGGCAATGGAGAATACATTTTCTATTTCCAAAATCTAAAAATACAATTCCACTCCATATAGACGATTATTCAGCATCATTTCTGGATTGTTTTTAACCCTGTCGGATTCAGACTGATTATCTCTCTATCCTAGTATGGTTTTCACAACTCTGATGCCATTTACCATCAGATGCCTATAACATTATAGTAACAGTCATCTTGAGATTTTCTTTACGGGTTCCCAGCACATCAACATTACTTAGCATCTCTCTATTGCTCTACCTCTCTCCATTTATTTGTTTACACTGACAATACCTCTAATTTCAATCATGTTGGAGATAATGAATGTAGTCTTTTAAAACAGATTTTTCATTAGTAACTATGTACATAATTTTCACCCTATTTATGTATTATGTTTCTTACGTCCT
This sequence comes from Euprymna scolopes, assembly GCF_053919585.1. Lineage (NCBI taxonomy): Eukaryota > Metazoa > Mollusca > Cephalopoda > Sepiida > Sepiolidae > Euprymna > Euprymna scolopes. The sequence continues at coordinate 95,776,853 of NC_136500.1, read as the reverse complement.
TCTTAAGATTGTTTTTGAAAAACTGTCTCTATGGAAACTGTTTCTTAATCATTACTTGTCTTCCTTCACTCATTCAATAAACATTTCTCTTTTTATTTTAATTTTTGTTCATCCCGAACATGAAACATTGCTACTGAAGGATAAGAGGCTACTGTGATAAGACCCAATTTATAGTGAGTTAACTGAGTGGGATGTTGGGCAGCAAGATATTTAACATTACATTTAAATTTCTGCATGTTGATACGACTGAGAAAATAGAGAGAAGGGAAGGAATTCCAAAAGCAAGAAATCAAGGAAAAGTATTGGAACAGAAAATCTCTGCAGTGAAGATACAAACTTTTGCTGCTAGACAGACAGATTGGAGGGATTTTTTATTCTGCTATCATGGTAGTTGTTCCTTTAACTCAAGTATCAACCTTGTATATTGTAAATGTAAGGATTTACTCAAGAGCTTAGCACAATTCGGAATAAAACTGTTTAGTTCAAAAAGATCATTTGAATACTGTAAATAAAATTGCTGGGAATGAATCCAATCATTAGAAACGATTCATTCTTTGGAATGCAATGCGTTTGGAATTTTTGGATTGAAAGAAATTTGAAATAAACAGAAGAAAAAAAGAATGGATTCTTTTCCCTATTTTCTTTTCTGCTATTTTAGTTGTTTTTTTTATTTTTATTTTTTATTCTTAAATTTACTGTTGCAAAGGAAAGAGAGATCGATGATGATAGAGAGAGGAGGAAGAGATGGAGAAGGATATAATAAGGCAAGGAATAAGTAGGAAGAAGAGACAGGCGTGGATGAGGAATGTAATAAGAATGCAAGAGATTTATCAACGGTCGGGGTGGGGCATGGAGTAAGCAAGCATATTGGATAGAGACACTTGCTCAAGCCACTGAGTCATTAAAATGAGGGAGAAAAGGAGGAAATTTATTATATGCCTTCATTATTAATTTCTTTTGAATGAGTTGACAATAATGATTAAGCAGGTTGCAGGTGGTTTAACAGTTAACAATATGGACTATTCACTCAATAAACATCGATTTTTATTTAACTTTGAACCTAGCTAGCATTTAAACTGACAGGTCAAACTTTGATTCTGATTAGCCAACTTGAGCTGTATAGAGGGACTGTTAGTAAAATTACCAGGATGGGATCATACAATGAATATTTGTTTACAATTTGTCAGACATACGACAACTAAATAATATTTTATTAATAAATGTTTGAAATTAAAAAGTCCAGAGTCGTAGAATTCATAACTATTAATAAAAAATAAATAAACTAATAAACAAATAAATAAATAAATAAATAAATAATAATAATAATGATAATAATATCAGGCGATAATGCTGAAATCTTAAGGAAAACCCTTGAATTCAGAAACTAACTCATATGAGCTACAAATGTAAATCGATCATATGGAAACTGTAACAGAAGTAAAACAAAGAGAAAAAAATACATCACATGGAACCAAGAAAACTGAAACCACAAACTTGTAAGTTAACTACACCTCTCCCCTCCCTCAAATGGTAGTGTCATCATAGACTGGGGCCACACCAAATAATTGTGAAAGGTCAAGGAAGATGTAAAGAGAGGAGAGAAAGCACTAACCAGACTTCCACTGGATGAGTGCAAAGAGGACTGGGATCTTGAGAAGGCTTGTTGCTAGCCAAATTCAAGTGAAAACCAATGCTCATTCCTAGCAAGAAATCAATAGTAAACGGCTGTTGTGATAACACAAAAACATTTGCAAACAGCTAATCCCACCTCTACACAGTAGAGATTCCTAGGTGTAAGAAAGCCTTCTACTCTAATAGTTTCTTCCCCAGAACTGCTAGACTCTAGAATTCTCTTCCGGGTTCCTGCTTCCCCAACTGTACTGACATGCAGAAGTTCAAGTGTAATGCGAACATACCTCTTGCTGCTCAACTCCCTACACAGTATCCCTGCAACTTATGTCCCTAATAGTAGCCCCCTACACCAAAATAGCACTGTGCCTTGTTTTGGGTTAAAATATAAGGAAAAAAAATAAAATAGAAAAAAGGTTATCGAAGAAAGTGGAAAGTACTGAAAATCTGGAGAAACTTGTAACCCAGACTCTAGGTTGTTGTTGTCAGTGAGCAATCTCTGATGATAACCTATGTGAAAACTCCCAGTGAATCTTCTTCTTCATCATCATCATCACCACCACCACCACCACCACCACCACCACCACCACCACCACCACCACCACCACCACCACCATCATCATCATCATCATCATCATCAGCAGCAGCAGCAGCAGCAGCAGCAGCAGCAGCAGCATCCTTCAGTTTTGGTATTTAGGTTTTGCAAGTGTCTTGAATGAGCAACACAAGACAATTTCTCATGTCTGCTCTCCATGTGTTGGGTATAGAGACGTAGCGATGCTGGGGAAAGAAGAGATGTGCACACATGCATATTCCAGATGGATTTTGATCTCCATTCTTGTGTCCTATGAAAATTACCAGAATTGTAATTATCACGAAAATAAAAAACAATAAAGAGAAAACTGCATTCATCTGTCACCAAGGCTTATTTCACTTTAAATGATGCCGTTCGGACTCAGAAACGCCCCTGGGGTCTTACAGGAATTGATGTGCATAGTTTTACAAGGACAACAAAAATTTGCATTACCATATTTGGATGATATTCTAATACTCTCCAATACAATGGAAGACAATTAAACACATAAATAAAATATTAGGTAGTTTATATAAGCACAATCTCAGGTTAAAAGCCACAAAGTGTGAGTTTTTTTAGAAAAGAAATACAGCATCTGGGGTTCAAAGTTAGTGAGAGAGGTATACAACCAGACTTGGACAAAGTCAAATCTGAAAAATTAATTTTGACTCCAACCACTATGAGACAGGTAAAAGCTTCCATTGGTATGACTTCATATTATACAGAGGTTCATAAAAAAATTCCTATATTGCCAAGCCGTTAGTTTGTCTGACAAGGAAACATGCACATTTTCAATAGGACGATGCATGTCAATCTGCTTTTAATAGCCTAAAAACGAAGTTTGTAAATATGTTAATACTGGCTTATTCGGATCCAGAGAAGGAATACAGACTGTGTATGGATGCCTCTGACCATTCAATTGGGGCGTGTCTGTCACAAATGGTCTATGATCAGTGGGAGGGTAAAGAGGTAGAAAAACCTATTTACTTTTTATCTCATAAGCTGAGACGAGATGGTCAACGATAGTAAAGGAAGCATATGTGATACACTATGCCATTAATACATTAAATCACTACTTGCAATGTTCACCATTTATACAGACCATAGACCACTAGAATATTTACTAAACTCACCCATAAAAAATAAAAAATACAGATGTGGGCTTCAAGTATGGCTAGCATTAATTGGACCATACAGTCTCTTCTTGGTTTGACTTCGTGAACAAAAATCCTATGAAGAGAGCTGTTCATGTCGACTGCAGGCACGTTTGTGGCTGATGAGCCCGATGCAGGGCAAACAGGTTTGGCCGCAGTGGCTGCAGTCAAAATTCACATCAGGTAGGGTTGCTTAGGCTTCATACAGCAGCGTTTCTCCCGTAGATTCTTTGTGAGGGAGACCTCAAAGGAGGTGACAGCCTGGTGGACAGTGCGTTGCCAGGTGTCACAGTCAGTAGCAAGAGTAGACCACTGGTCAGGGACCATACAGTACCTGAAGGGTAAAGACAATGTTTGTGTGAATCTCTTATCATACGCTGTGAATTCAAGTCAGGACAATAATGATCCCCTGGTAGAGATAGGTAGTAGGAATTACATAGTGAGTGCAATAAACTCGAATTTCTTCGAGCCAAAAGATTTTGAATTGTATAAAAATGTGGAGGACGCATCGGTAAAGCATGAACGTTCTACAGTATCGGGTGTAAATTTTATTAAGAAACAGGAAACATGAGATTTGAAGATGTAAATGAAAAACGGTAAAGCAGCCAAAATCGAACAAAAGAAGTTTACATTAATCGATAAAATAGTGTATTATTTGTCGCAACCCAACGACAAACTATTAATGTATATGGCATGTACCATTAATGTACATTGTATGTACTGTTGCATCTTATAAAAAGGATGTTAGTCCAATATCATAACAATATTGGTCACATGAGTGTGAAAGACGTTTCACACAATTAACAAAAAATATTTCTGACTTTGTTTATTTAAGAAAGTAAACGAATACATAAGAAAATGTATTTCTTGCCAAACCAGAAATTTGAGGAAGCAACAACCCCAAATGCAGGAGTCCTATTTACCTCCCTTTCCTATTGTGAAAGTGGCATTAGCTGTTTCTGGTCCCTACCCAAAAAATCTTTCAGGTAACCAGTACATAGTGACATTTGTAGATACATACAGTGGTTGGCCAGAGACTTTTGTGGTCCCTAATAAGAAGGCAGAAACAGTGGTGCATCTGTTAATTAAGAACATTTTTCCCAGATTTGGGACACCACTTCAGCTTTTAATAGATAACAGGCCTAAAAACATAAGTAAAGTTATAAAAAAGGCATTAGAGGACCTCAACATACATCATGTTACCAAGTTGTTTTATCACCCTCAAAGTAATGGTAAAGTTGAAAGGTTCCATAGAACAATGCATGATATTTTAGCAAAGAAGATAGTAACAACGAACAATCATGGGATATTTACATCAGTCAGACGTTAGCAGCTGTTAGGTTCCATGTGAGCTAAAAAACATACTTCTCATCATACTACTTGCTCTATACCAGAGATGTTATTCTGTCATTAGATAAGATACTGCGATCGCATAGAGTATACGATGGTGATGAACATCACAAGATCACTCTACAAGAAATGTATCAGCTCTTCACTTTAGTTTGAAACAACATTAGGAACGTTAGGAAAAAGATGCTGGAGGATTCAAATAGTAGAACTAAGACCATAGAATTTAAGATTGGTGATTTAGTTTACTATAAAAACCGCCAAAAAGAGTGGTAAATTAGATGTACAGTAGAAGCCGTACTAATGTAGTCATAGAAAAAAAAAACTTGTCTCTTATAGAATTAAGGATCAGTTAATGAGTTCTGTAACAAAGGTGCATGCTGAACATCTCCAGATAGCATCTATTGAGGAGTGGGAGAACCCCTCACCACCACCACAGAGAGACTATTAAGGAAAACTGCATTGGCTGCTCCAAGGGAATCTAGTGATTCAGACAGTGAATCAGTCACAGAACAGGCTGATTTTCCAATGCAAAAGGGTTGCCATCAATGTGAGAACTCGACTAAGGAATCTGATGAACCTTTGATGAAAAGTCGTCATGTGTTGCGTATTGGTAAACAGCTTAAATTAGGGTCCAAATGGAGATTAATAAGAGTAGAATAGAGGCTGAGAAAGTTGAGAAGGATCAGAAGAGAGGAAGTTGTTTAAAATATGTTAGTCAAGCTACGAAGCCCCGACTTAAGATAAAAGAATACTCTTTCTCCAGTGGTCCAAACAAAGAATGACATTTGGAAAGATAATAGCTACTTCTCACGCATATTCCAGGTAGATTTTGATTTACATTTTTGTGTCCCATAGAAATGGCCAGAATTGTAATTATAATGAAATAAAGAATTGTTTACATTCCAGGTCAGGAAGTATGAATTGTGCAATGGAAAAGAAAAATGTAATATCTTTATATTTACATTCCCAGGAATGCCGAATGTCGATTGATGAGAAGAGATAACATAAACAACAGAAGAGAGAAGAGAGCAAACTAACAGTGTTATCTTTCCATTGTCGCACCACACACCAACCCACCTCTACAACTAACGTCTCTTTCTCTCATAGTCGATGAGGAAAAAGCTTAATTGCAAATAAAACATATATGTTGATAAATTCATCTTTGTGTCGATTTTGAGAATATCGACAAAAGAATTGTCAGGTGTATATATGATTTTAGCAAGCATTTGAAAAGTGCAAGCTAGAAAATTATACATGTATATTGAACAACGCAACACATGCGATCCAATCGAAAGGCTTTATATCAATCATGTTACATGCAGTCAAATCACTTCTAACACACTCAAACCGGATCTTCCTCGGTCTATCAAGCTTCCTAGTGTCTAGGGTATCCAGGTCTGTTATGAAGTTAATAAAAGAGATGACATGCTGTGCATGGCTGAATCGCATGAAACAAAAAGCACTTAAGGCACCCATAATCCAGCCAATATAACGTTTCTATTGAAGCACGGTCGAAGAGATGAAATTTGGAATTGCACATCCACTCGATCATAACATTATCATTACGCTGTAACCATTGTAGATCAGAAGTATTTGTGACTATATCTCACTGCCATGAATGAGAGGAGAGTGAACACAGGCTGATCCAATGAAACACGCTGTCATCTAGGAAATAAGCCGATAACACTAGTATATTTAAAAAATGTTTCTCTCCAGATTTCATGTGCAATATTAAATTGATTTCAACTGGTAGCACTTTTCATGAACGCCAATGTCCGACTCTTACTCTGCTTACGATTTACATATTTGGCGATTTTACAATATTTTTTCTTTATCATTTATTTTCCTTTTTTTTTCCTTTTTAAAACAGAATCACCATTAAAGTGCACTGTACTTACTAAATTTTATCTTTTGTGTCCTCAATCAGTATAGTGGAAATATTTCTCCATTGAGAAAACATATTTAAATAACACATTTTAGTATTTTAGATCAGTATTTTATATATTCCCAAGGCAATGCCGGAACACGGTGCCATGTTAAATCCTATTTTAATCACCTAAATTACTTACAGTGAAATGATTTGTTTTAGCATTGATACTCTTTATTTTTGTTTTTTAATAAAATTAGCATTTTGTATTTTCTGCAGGGCAACGCCAGGATTTTGCTACTTTTAAATAAATAAATGCAAAAGATACATATTCTTTTTATTTATTTAAAGAATGTTTAACTGACAATGATAATTATTTTCTGAAAGAAAAAGAGTCATTTTTTTATTAATCTTGACAGACATCTATTATTTCAAAAATATTATTAACAATAAATTATGCAGCTTGACTTAGAAAGCGCCGTGGAATTTTCATGGGTTCTGCTAGTACAGATAAAAATGTGTTAGAGTTTTCAATTGAAGGGAAAAACTTTTTCTCCCCCCCCCCCCACGGGAACTAATCAAATTATTTTTGATTTATCGATTTTCTGAAATTGGGGATAAGAAATCTCTTTTGGTTGATGAATACACTTCAGATTGGAGTAGGAAGAGGCACTTAAATATGTCTGTTGCTTTGAGTCATTGTTGCAACACTCAATGCAATTTGGAAAAAGTGATAGGGGTAAATTTAGGAATTAAATAATTTAATTAAAGATAAAGTTTTTTTCAAAAGAAATGTATCTTACATTCTCCATAAATTATCTGATAAACATTTTTATACAAATGCATCATTGAGTATCTCAGTCTGTCTACTCATCTGCCTCTTTCTCTTTCTCCCTCCCATTTCCCCCCCCCTCCATCTCTCCCTCTCTTTCTCTCTCTGTACTCAAATGTGCATTGTTCCAGGTTTAGTTTTATTCATGAAGATTGAATACAAAATTCTATAAATCTTATTGTATTCATGTGATAGTGCTCAATAACAAATCGAGCAGTATATTTATTTATTTAGTGTAATTTTTTAATCATACAAACTCTTCTGACTACATATGTGCATACATTTCAGCTAAGCATAAGACTGAAGTTTAGTCAAGTTTAATGTTCCAATTTGAAATGTATATGTCTTAGGATTTGTATATTTATATTTTTATAAAGATAGGTATGTTTATAAATTTATATGTACAGGATTCAGTCTTAAACTAATAAACCAATCATTATGAATTTTGAAACATAGCTGCTAGGCATGAAGATCCAAATATGAACTGTGTTTAACTTAATTTAGTTTTATACAAAAAAGAGCAAAAATTGGTAGCATATATATATATATATATATATATATATATATATATATATATATATATATATTCAAAACGATACTGATCTTGTGAAAATCCGCCGCCTCTCTCGAAAGGTTTAGGTAGACATGCAAACATACATACATACATACATTTATATATTGGTAACTATAAATTTTCGACCCAAACCGATTAAAAAGCTTGCCATATCTCTGAATACCCTTTATGTAAAATTTCAAATGTTTAGACCAGAAATTGTCTGAGTAATTTGATAGAGACCGCAGAGGTCAAATTTTTTAAAACTTTGACCCCTATTATGACCCCTTTATATTTATTGTTTTGGGCTCAAATCAAGTTATTAAGCTAGATCCATGTCCAAGGAACCTATATCTTAAATTTCAAGTGTTTATACCTAAAATTATCGGAGGAGTTTGGTAGAGTTCTGTAGACTGAAAATTGACAGAGTTATTGCGTAGGGAAATGTTGAACACTGTTATGACAGCTAACTATAGTTGCCAACCTGCTTGGCATAAATAGGGTTGTTGTAAGTATTCGTGTCTTATTGTTAATTGAATTAACCTGCAGTAGAAAATACTTACAAGCATAAATAACATACAATGACTGACTAAACTAAGACCAAAAATGCCTGCTAGACACTATCCTCGAGTGTCTAAGGTCTCTCTGTACAGGGATTTGCTAGAACAATCTGGCATGAGGATCCTTTTCCCTAGAAGTAAACCCTGACCAAATATTCAAAATCACATAGATCAAATTATAAGATCTTCTCTCTATGTCTTATCCACATTAGTTTTTACAAGGAATGGTGCACCTTATCCAAGTGATGTTACCTCAAGTAATAACACGAAGCTGAATACGCCACCAGACTAGATAAATTCTTGTCCTGGAATCCAGTAAGACCAAGAGACCAAAACGAAATATATAATGCAACATATGAAAATGGTTAATTGGGGAGAGGGAAATTATGTTCTAAATTTCTTTACTCAGTGTTTAAGAGATAAAGAACTTTAATAGAACATTCGAATATCTATGTATCTCATATAGAATTCAAATGTTAGCCCCAGGTAGTGGGCCCCTTGATTTCTGAGAACTTCGACTGAAGTAAAATAAAACAAAAAAATTTAATACAATATCAATAAACGTGAATAAAAACAGCAACAATACAATAAATCAGTACTCACTTTCGTGGTGGTTTGGGCATCGTTCCCATGAGGGATAAAAACATCCTTTTCCTTCTGATGTCAGGACTCTCTCTGTCCCTCAAGGGAAGTAACTCTCCGGTCTACTCCATATTTTCCCTTATTCCTCTACAGGGTTATTTTTCTCATTACATCATGTAATGGTTGGAATCAGAGTTTGAATCGTGTGACTAGTTTATCTCTATACTGATGATTTCTTAAGGATGAAACGTATATGTATGTAGATAATAGTTAAATATTTATTGTTAAATAGTATATATATATATATATATATATATATTGTTTTAACAAAAACCAAGACTTCAAAGAATGGGTTGATAGCAACAAATAGTGTATTTAGATTCTGCTTGATTATGACTGGAAAATAAAGCAACAACAACTAAAGGAATTGAATTTAAGTATTTGGAATGTAGAATTCAATTAATTTAATAAAAAACTTAAATTCTAATAATGCTGATGAAAATAGGAGTGAGGAGAAGGAGTAGGAAGTAGGGGGTGAAAAATATTTCAATGCTTTAAGAAGTAGATGGGATATCATGTCATCTGTTGTGATTATTTTCAGTTAAATGGGGCAACAACTATAAATATTAACTGTCATTAATCTATTTTAGATCAGGATGGAGATAAAAATAGCTGTTGATGAAATATGTCTGTCCCTGATATGATGTATCAGTTTCCACACAACAATGTGTTTATATTCTTTGGTGATTTTAGTCAAAATTTTGTTTTTTGATCATATTCTTTTTAAACAAGTTTTCCTATTTTGTTCTGAACTTAAAAGACTTTGACTTAGGTCATCCATAATTGCGTGTTAAGAATTTTCCCCTGATGACGTCATCATCCTGATGAAAATGCTTACCAGAGCAATATCAAATGAAACTGAGTTGGATGCATGTGTGTGTCAAAAACGGAATTGGCACCAGAGAAGAAAGCTTTCACATGCAAGTTTTAGTTTCTCATCACCATTATAAATTTGTGGGACATGCTTTCAAATTCTTCTCCCAGTTACAGCATTTTTCATAAATCGCAGAAATCTATGACACATGTTTTCCCTATAATATTCAAAACTTTCCTTTTCTTTGTACAGTTTCATCACTGTGAAAGTTTTCAAATACTTTTTACGGCTGCTTGTTATGTTATCGAGTCATTTCTCATCTACATGCAACATCTGTAGGATATACAACTTCTTCTTCATGTATCATGTCTGTTATTGTAGATATCAATGATTATGGCCCTTCGGTCCTTTCTGCATTTGGTCTTTCTGATGAGATCTTTAGTCGTGTTTTCAGTGATTCTGTTGTGACTGTCAGTGACCTTTGTTCGTTGTCTTCCTCTGCTCTTTTTTCCGGCGATTTTTCCTAACATCAAGTTTTTCCAAACAGTCTGCTTGCAAAAATGGTCGAAAAACTTTAATTTTCTGGCATATACAGTATTAATTAATGATCTGCTGTACTCTGCCTTACACATGACTTTTTCCTTTTTGTTTTCCTTTCTGTCCATATGCAACAATGTGTGTGTGTGGGGGGGGACATGCATAAAAGTTTGCAAATCGAATCTTTTATTCTGTGAAATATGTGACTTGAGTGATCAATCTGGTATCAACTACATCTCTGAAATGTCATACAACAGTTCAAAATTGATTAAAGAAGTTCATAAAGTTTCATCAATGTACAAAAGGAAAATTACATGTGTTTCATATTAAAATAATTATGGTAGGCATTTATGCCCATACTTTACAATAAAAAATACCCATGATAGCCCTGGTGAAGCATCAAGTAATCAGCTATGGACAAGATTTGAATTACACTACAAACTTGTACAGTGAGTTCAATCTCGGCTGCTGCCACATGTTACTTTTTTTTGCATGCACATGATCCAGTTGCGCAATGTTGAGTACAATAAGTTCTAAGTGACAGTCGTTTGGAGGTTGAAAGTTCAATCCTAACTACAAGTGATAATAAAACTTAACACTTCTGCCTAGTCAGAGCAATGGCTGATGGAACAAGAACAATCTATCCCCATAGATTGGTTCAAAATTCTGTATAAAATTCCTGAGTTTGACAAGAACTACCTGAAAAAGGTCAGAGGTTACATGAGAGAAGATACTTTTAAGCACTACACCCTGCAGCACTCAGAACACCTGGCAAGAGATACAGATTTTTGGTTACTACTCTACAAGTGTTGCCAACAGAACAATTATACCAATATGACAGATGTTATCTGACGCATTTCAGGTGCGACTATCAAAGTCTGTCGAAACTTTCCAGGTTACGCATCCATTGTTGTTTCAATCTGGCCTAAATAGCAAAACAAGATTAACAAACCATTTCATAAATAAAAACAATTACTTTTGTTACAATTACTGGACGTTGTCACCACATAAAGTCTATAGAATGTTCAGAGCATTATTTTGGTATTTTAATGAATCAAAATATCTTTTTTACAACATCTGTTTTAACAAATCCAATCAAAAACAATAACCTGGCAAATATGAAATTGCTTCTTGATCCTCTAATTAGTTTTACTTGCATACAGAGCCATGATAAACTTACAAACTAAAGTAAGTTCAGCTGACCTTGCTTTGGAGTTTAACACTGCATTTCAACGTTGATCTGTGGTTGATTGAATAGAATATAATTTGCCAGCATAAACTCACTTGGCTACAAAAAATATTAGGGACCCTATGTCAATGGCAATTAAGTTAACTAGCATGAATTTTGACAATGATCACACTGAGTGCATGATAATCCAAATCTGTGAAACAGAATCCTTCCTAGGATTGAATGAGAAATGACTGATGTAAAATTGAGGCAAGGGGCAGAGGTCAAATGACACAGACAAAACAGAGATGATGATGAATGATGTCACGTTTTCATGTGGAGAGAAGTAAAGTTTTTCAAATCAGTCTCTATGAGAAGCCATGTGAACGAGACCCAGCTAATAATGTAAGAAACCTGTAAGCTAAGGTGAATGTTACTTTAATGCCTGTCTGTGTGTATCACTCTTTTCGTTAAGTTAGAAAGTCAAGTTTAAGAACTATACAACCCGCTACAATAACTTTAGTCTCTATCTCCTATGTGAATTCAACCATATATGAAGAAAAGGTAAATCATATATGACGATAAAGTAAATAGTTTCCATTTTTCATCCATGCAGATATTTTAACAGTCATCTCTGAACGCGTATAACATGTACTGGATAAGGCAGGCAAAGCCAGGGCTGTAGTCCTTGATATATCCAAGGCCTTTGACAAAGTCTGGCACAAAGGGCTGCTAATAAAAATGAAATCCTATGATATAACTGGACATATAATAAATATAATTAGATTCTTCTTAGACGATAGGATCATCCAGGTTGTCATTGATGGACGTACATCCGAGCAGCATAAGATTAATGTGGAAGTGCCTCAGGGGTCGATCCTTGGATCACTATTATTCCTGATATTCATAAACGACTTCTGTAATAATATTGTGTCCAAGATGGTTATATTTGCTGATGATACAACGCTCTATAATATGCATGGGGGAAGAACAGATGTACATAAATCTAAGACAATGACAGAATCATTAGAAAATGACCTCCAGACCGTAGTGGAATGGGGCCACTAATGGATGGTAACATTTAATGTTATTAAGACTAAGCTGCTCTCCTTTAACAATTACAAGATGCCTCTCCCACTCCTATATTTATGACAAATAACGCCCTGAGAATTTTTCCTTCAAACTCTTAGGCAGGCAATATAAACTGGAACAAATACATAGAGGACATTGCAAAGGCTTCTGCAAAGAAGGTGGATTCACTCTATCGAGCTAGAAAACTATTCTCACCTGAAAGTATCCTGTCCCTTTACAAGGCCACCATTCGCCCATGCATGGAGTGTTGCTGCCATATCTGGGCTGGTGCATTTTCCACTAACCCCTCCCTCTTGGATAGGGTTCAAGAAAGAGTTTTCAATCTAGAAGGTCCCACTTTGTCAACTAAGCTCTAACCCCTGTCCTATCGCCGCAATATCTGTTTTACAAATGCTTTAATGGAATGTGCTCTGATGAACTCATTGCACTTATGCTCCCTCGACGTACATATCCTCGACAAACCCACTTAACAACAAAATCTCACCCCCTTTACTGTTGAAGACTCTAAATCTCAGAAAGGTTTCTATTCTAATAGTTTCTTCATGCATTATTCTCTCATTCATTGCAGCATAATCATACTTTTGAATTCAAACAAGCAAAAATAGTTAAATTTATTTCAAATAAACCACGACGGAGACTTCTTGAATCGGCGCTTATCGCAAATTTAAGCATAATTAAACAACTTGGAGGTTTCTATAATGTATCGATATTAATACTTAAACTTCTATTAATAAAACATAATTTAATTTAAGACACAGGTTAAGTCTCTCACACTATAGAAAACACTTCCGATAATAATATGTATATAATCTCAATCAATAAATTACATAAGAAAAATACACGCATTTCATTTCAGTTACACATCCATATTTGAATTATAACGGACATATTTGTTCCAAAAAGAATATGATTTGCATCACATCTTTTTAAATATATTAACGGCTATATGACATTATATATATTTAAAAAATCTAACTGTCTTTCACAACGCTATGCTCCCCACCCATTTTTTTTTTTTTTTTTTTATTTCCAATGACTTTTTCCGTTTCTGAATGAAACAGGGTCATCAAAAATATATTTTCATATATTTGTACTGGTGTCTTATTTTCTTAATTTCATTCACCCAGAGGAAGTCTGGAAATAAACACGAAACGTGTATGAACACATAACTTGGTTTGTTTCTTTGTTATTTACCTATTTTGTCATGATACTATTTCCATTATTCTCATCATATATATATATATATATATATATACTTGCTGTACCCTGCCATGCGTTGCTGTGGCTCAAATTGGTGCAATGGAAAAAGTTCCAAAATGAGAAAAAGCATGTTTCTTATAGGTTTAATTTTCCATTTTGTATGGGTACACAGTTTTTGTTGTTCCATTTTCTTAGCTGATATAGAGATTTTCTGGTTTGGTGACTCTTGAATACGTAACATAAATTGTCCATGTGAAAAAAAAGTCAGTGTGTAATTATAAGCCCCACAATTGTAAAGATTGTTCCCTGTGCTTTGTTGATGGTTATTGCAAATGACAATAAAATTGGAAAGTGCAATTTCCTAAAGTGTAATGATGTATTCAGTGGAATCATAGGAATGCATGGAATGAAGATATATTCATCTGTGAAAGGTCCTGTTAAGATTGTTGTTTCTATGATATTGTTTGTTAATTTTTTTTACTGCAAGCCATATGCAATTGCAAAGCTTGGATTGATTTATATTTCACAACATGATAATTAGTACACCAAATTTCAGTTGCAATACATGCGGTGGCATTCCTGGCAAATATAGCTGTTGGATAATTAACCACTTTATCTGCTTTCACAACAGTGTCGTTGGATTTTTATTTGACTACCTCACTTGGAATTTTACATTGAATAATAGCGTTAAGTTTATGAACGTCTTTGTATTGACCTGCAAGAATAGCTCGTTCACTCACTCAAGTGGAATTCTTATAATTTGAATATCTGCAAAAACTCGTCTTTTGATGTAATAAAATTACAGAAGTTAAAAGTGAAAGAATTTTGCCCTTAACTCTGATCAGTTGGCACTTTTCCGTACCCAATTTCCCACAAGTGATGCAAAAGTTTTTGTGCGGATTGAACAGTCTGCTACTGGACATGCATATTTAAGTTAAGTTTAATGTCTTCACATGGAATAAAAAAGTAGAGTATTTGAGGCAAGCATTTATTTCATCTGCTGGTGTTGATTGAAGAATAACAGGTAACATTTGTCTGAAATCTCCTGCAAGCAATATTACTGCATTTCCAAATGGTCTGACATTGCCACGGAAATCTTGCAAGGATCGACCAAGAGCCTCAAGTTACTTTTTGCGTACCATTGGGCATTCGTCCTAAACAATAAGTTTGCATTTCTGCAATATTTTTTCCCATATTGGATGTTTTGGAGATGTCGAACATGAAATTTTTGAAAAATTGAATGTTTCAAAGTAGAATAAATAATTCTTCTACTTGGCAGCAAGGTCGTAGGTATTCCTCATGCAGCAAGGGCTAAGGCTATGTCATTTTGTTACCGAATGGCTGCCAAAATCAATTTAATTAGAAAGGTTTTACCAGTTACTTCTGGTGCTGTTCAAGGTAGCAGTAATTTCCAAATAACTTCTATTCTCACAGTCAGTAAATTAGGTGACTAAAATAGGATTTATACATGTTTTGACAATGCCTTATTCACTGTAATTAATTAGGAGACTAAAATAGGATGAGGGATTAGAGATGGACAGATAGAGAGAAAAATATATAGATAGAAAAGAGAAAGTGAGAGGAAAATAGAGAAAGAGAATGAGATAGAGAGAGATAAAGGGATTGATAGATAGACAGAGAGAGGGGGAGAGTTAGAAACATAGAGGGATAAGACAGAGGAAAGGAGAGAGAGATAGAGGGAGTTAGAGAGAGAAAGGGGCTCAAAGAGAGATGGAGAGGGTGATATAGAGAGAAAGATAGATTGAAAGAGGGAAAGGGAGAGATGGATAGAGAGAGGTATTAAGAGAGGAAGAAAGGGGGAGAGAAACAGAAGGTAAACTACACTTCACTGTTTTTTTCTCGTTCAGTAGAGAAGAAATCTTTCGAGACTAAGGCAATTTTAATTTTTTGTTTCTATCCAGAGTACCCCCTTTTTTTTTTTCGGGAGCTAGATTTTCCACACATTAGAAACCAACCGGGTTATCTGTACTTTCACCTAACAAATTAATAAAAGAAAAAGGTATTGCAAAATTTGAATTTAACGTGAAAATACTATTTTAAAAAATAGCACGATAACATAAGTGCATAAGTGCCACTTTAGGTACTCATTGGGCGTTGAGTTCCATGGCGACCAACATAATTATTTAATGGTCGCTCCCTTAGACCCCCCGCCCCCATAGTCAAGGCTAATGCATGCGCACATAACATTTTTCTATTTACTGACGTTGGCTTGGTAACTAAACGATTTATTGATAATTTCGTAACCCTTAAACGCATGCCAGAAGATTTAAATTGGTTCATTATTGTTGTAATGAAAAAAAAAAAGTTTCATTCAACACAAAACCAAAAACACATTAATGATAAATGATTTATTATTCTATTCATTGAAATTTACTAATTTTTAAATAAAAAAAGTAAAAGAAAGTTAATAAAAAATAGTTGCTTATATGTGCATGTAAAAGTGAGAAATTATCTTAATCATTTAAAAAACTTGGTATTTTTTATTTTTTAGATTAGGTCCGCCTTATAATCACCCCCAACCTCCTCATCTTAAGAACAGCTTCCGGAATAAACACCATTTTTGGAGGGGTGGGTGAAAGACTATTTGCAAAATTTAACTGATATTTGTTGTCAGCGTACCACCCGAAAATACTATTTAAAAAAAAAAAAAAAGGAAGGGTTCAGTTGTCCGTTGCAGAGAAGTAGATTTATTAATCAATAAAAGTTGCAGAGAAGTAAATTTATTTATCAATAAAAGTCGTCATTTAAAAAAGAAAACTGTGGAGGTGGACCTAAATGTAAATATTTACCCCAAAAATTATCCACTCATGTAAATTAAAAATGTCTGTAAAAGCGAGAAATTATCAATACATGGTTTAGTTTTTTTTTAATATTCATGAAAAGAGTTAAGCCAACGTAAGTAAATACATGAATTACAAATGTTTGTAAAAGTGAGAAATTATTAATACATCGTTTAGTTATTTTTATTTTAATATTCATGAAAAGAGTTAAGCCAACGTAAGTAAATACATGAATTACAAATGTTTGTAAAAGTGAGAAATTATTAATACATCGTTTAGTTATTTTTATTTTAATATTCATGAAAAGAGTTAAGCCAACGTAAGTAAATACATGAATTACAAATGTTTGTAAAAGTGAGAAATTATTAATACATCGTTTAGTTATTTTTATTTTAATATTCATGAAAAGAGTTAAGCCAACGTAAGTAAATACATGAATTACAAATGTTTGTAAAAGTGAGAAATTATTAATACATCGTTTAGTTATTTTTATTTTAATATTCATGAAAAGAGTTAAGCCAACGTAAGTAAATACATGAATTACAAATGTTTGTAAAAGTGAGAAATTATTAATACATCGTTTAGTTATTTTTATTTTAATATTCATGAAAAGAGTTAAGCCAACGTAAGTAAATACATGAATTACAAATGTTTGTAAAAGTGAGAAATTATTAATAAATGTTTAATAACTTTTTTCTTTTAATATTCATAAATAGTAAAACTTTTGGTACTCCTTGGGCATTGAGTTCCACTGCGAACAGCAGAATTATTTAATGGTCGCATGTGCACGTAACATTTATCATTTATTTACTTAAGTTGCCTTTCGCACTTTTACAAACATTATTTATTTACGTTGGCTTAACTCTTTTCATGAATAAAAAAGAGTAACTAAACCTGAATTTGTCACTTATACAAACATTTATTTATTTATTTACGTTGGCTTACCTCTTTTCATGAATATTGGAAAAAAAGTTTAGTACTCCTTGGGCGTTGAGTTCCATGGCAACCAGCAGAAAAAAATAATAGTCGCTCTCTTAGTCCCCCCTCCTAGTCAAGCCTGACGCATGTGCACGTAACATTTTTTATTTACTGATGTTGCCGTTGTAACTAAACGATTATTTGTCACTTTTACAAACATTTATTTATTTATTTTGAAAAAGGTTTTACTTTTTATGAATATTAAAAGAAAAAAGTTACTAAACATTTATTAATAATTTCTCATTTTTACAAACATTTGTTTTTAAATTTCTTTTTAAATGACAAACTTTTATCGACTTTTTTTTTAATAGTAATTGCGGATGGGTATGCTGACAACAAATATCAGTTAAATTTTGCAAACCCGAAGATTATTACAAAAACGTTTTGTTTTCGCACTATTCAACAATTTGTTCATCCGCGCATGTAAATTAAAAATATTTGTAAAAGTGAGAAATTATCAGTAAATGATTTAGTTATTTTTTTTATTTATTTACTTTTTTATTTTTACATTAGGTCCACCTCCACAAATGTTAAGAACGGTTTTCAGAATAAACACCCTCAACCTCTCCATGTTAACAACGGATTTCGGAATAAACACCATGGGGGGGGGGATATTTACAAAATTTAACTGATATTTGTTGTCAACATACCCATCCACAAATACTATTAAAAAAAAAGTCGATAAAAGTCGTCATTTAAAAAGAAATTTAAAATCAAATGTTTGTAAAAGTGAGAAATTATTAATAAATGTTTAGTAATATTTTTCTTTTAATATTCATAAAGAGTAAAACTTTTTTCAAAATAAATAAATGTTTGTAAATGTGACAAATAATTGTTTAGTTACGGCAACGTCAGTAAATAAAATATGTTACGTGCAGGGTGGGGTGGGGGACTAAGGGAACGACTATTATTTTTTTCTGCTGGTCGCCATGGAACTCAATACCCAAGGAATACCAAAATGTAATTTTTTTTTTTGTCAAATAAATAAATTTCAAGCAATTTTTGCAATAAATAATAAATAGCAACTTTGTTAATTTTACAACCCGCCTCCACATATTATAAACACCCTAACCGCTTTTGAAATGAACATCCTCAACCTCCCTATGTTAAGAACGGCTTTCGAGGTTTGTGGAAGGGCGTCTTTACTTTGAAAGCCGTTTTTAACATGGGGAGGTTAGGGTGTTTATAATATGCTGAGGCATGTTGTAAAAATGAAACAGTTTAGAAAAAGTTAAAACAAACTTTTTTATGTAAACAATGCCGTGAAAGAAACTAAACAATTAAAACGTAATGTTTCATGAATGAAAAGTCTTAAGATAAATAAAGGAATTTAAAATTAAAAAATTGGTAAGATACATAAAGGAATTTAAATTTAAAAAATACAGGATTTTTTTTTTGTGTGTGTGCTAATGCAGAGAGTGATCCACGCTATTTTTTAAATCGTGTTTCCATGTTTAATTAAAGTTTTATGATATGTTTTTTATTCAATTGTAAGGTTAAAGTACAGAATAGGCACAAAACACCCTCCCTTTCCCATGTTAAGAATGGCTTTTTAAATAATAATGTTATTATTTCAGCACGGATCACTCTCTGCATGAGTACCTTTTTTTTTTTTACTTATCTTGTAATTCGAGAGTACTTGAAAGGGAAGTTAGCGGAAATAAAACCCGGGCAGTCTCGCAGAAACGACTTACGAAAAATATTTATATTTTAATTAATATTTTTATAATTCGCAATGTTAAATTATTTTAATAACATGCAAACATTCATTGACTTTACAGATAGATTTTCTGAAAATTTCAATTAAATTGGTAATGTAGAAATATGGTTTTATCGATGTTAAACGAACCAAAAATTACATATATATATATATATATATATATATATATATATATATATATATATATATATATATACAGGCGGCATAAAGAAAGTCCACACTTGTAATTTTTTTAAAAACTGCAAATTTAAGCTAAATTTAATGTAACTGTTTAAACAACTTCTACCTCACTTGATTCGCCTTTTATTCCTCTATAATTTTACCTGTTGATATGTGATTTTTAATTGAAATATTCTAGTGTTCACGTCAATTTAAAAAAATAACTTCAAATTGTCAGGCATGAGTATGCAGTGTAATGATGTATAGAAGTAAATCCTAACCACTGAGGGTTGAGGACATGCCTTGCATGGAGAGAAATAATATGAGAATGCTATAATAGTTGTGTAATGTGAGTCTTAAACACAGACTTAGATCAGATGACCTCAGAGAAAGATTAAATCTGGACAGGATAGGGAGATGTGTGCAAAAGCAGAGACATTGATTGTATAGTCACATTGAAAGAAGGAAAAAAAAAATAGAAGAAAGTGATAAGAATAGACTTGAGAGAAAGAGGGATGAATAAAAACCTGACCAGAGATAGGTTAGTTTGTAAATAAATTTTTACAACTCGTCTAATGCATACCAGCATGAAAAACGGATGTTAAAAAGAATGATGATGATGATGATGATGATGATGATGATGATGATGATGATGATGATTAATGTTTGTGCAAAAATTTCAAAAAATCCCAAGGCGTAGTTATTGAGAAAAGTGCTGACAGACAAATGGACGAATGGACAAGGGTGAATTTACACCAAAAAAGTAATACAGAACACATTTACATTAGAGTGACAGAAAACAATCGGAAAAAAGAAGCAGTACACACAAATGCTCAATTAATTACAAAAAATATCAACACAGGACACTGTCTACAAACAAATTAAAAGTTTAAATCAAAACACACCAAAAATCAAGTGAAAACCAGAAAAAAAAAAAAAATAAGGCCAGTTCACATTATTTATCATTCACACTTTATTTACATTATTCACCTTTTCTTACAATCATCCAGTGTGCAAGGTGACAAGAAAGAAATATCCACATACCTTTAGTAGTGTATTAATTTTGTTTTTATAATTTTTTCTCGTTCATTGAACCTCAGTGTTCTTTGGCCTAAAACTGGCTATTACATTTTTAATTAAAACAAAGATCAAGGAGTACTTCTATGGCTCGGGGGTCATCTTCCCACTAAATATTGCAGAAAAGTGTTGTATAATTCTGTTAACAAACAGACAAATATACAACAACTGACTATGAAATATAGTGAAATAATATCATTTGATGGAAGTAATTAAAATTAAATATGTAAAAAAAACGACTCAATTTGAACATAGCATGCCAAGCCCACAGTAAGCTTTTTGCCACATAAAATTGAGAAGATCTCAATATAATTATGCATTATAAAATAAATAAATAATAAATATCTAGGATAGTGTTGAGTGAATAATTTTAACTCTTCAATAGTCTAAAGATTTGTATGACTTTATGAGGGATGAAAAAGTTTTGGAAACTTTTGAAAAAAATGAAGCTCATTTTGTGATGTCATTTATTTTCAAGTAAATATATATTTCTTGATGATAATCATTAATTTTTAACTTTTGTTCTCTCTCTCCCGCTCTTTCTCTCTCTCTCCCCTCTCTCTCTCTCTCTCTCTCTCTCTTTCTCTCTCTCTCTCTTTCACTCACTCACACACATACACACACACATTTACATACTTTCTCATTCCTATAACTCTTTGTTCTCTTTCCTTTCTCTTATAATTATTTGTCATTCGCTTCATCCCACTATATATCTTGTCATTCGTTCTTTATATCATTTGATTTAACATCATCTACAGCATTCATGTACAGATGAAAAGTGTGTATAGTGACAAGCAATTAAGTTCATTAGAGTTTTATATAAATTAATTTGGTTAACTGGTTCAAAAATACAAGTTAAATGCCCTGCAATTCCTGAAATAACCTTGAAAAAATTTATTAAATGATACATGACATAAATATATACATGAGTACAATTTGTATAGATAGAAAATTTGTCCTCCCAATGTTCCTAGGCCTAAAGGTATAAAATTAGTCAACAGACATAAGCAAATAGAGAGAGGGGGAGGGGGAGAAATAGATACAGTCACAGATAGACAGAGTGGCGTGTCTCATGGTAATATAGATAATCATATAATGAAATGATAGAAAATTTATTTACTTACGTGAACATCTTTTGTCCAAAACTTACTGGAAATCTACGTAATGCTTTTTTAAATCTGACTTCCAAGTATTTTTCCACTAGAATGAGGCATTACTCACAATTTTTGATGCTAAAATTACAAAATTATATTAAGTTTCAATTTCCTAACTAAATACCGAAGAGGCAAAAATATCTTCTTTCATTTGAAAAGTAATCAAAGTTTTCAAAGGTAAAGATGGCCAGTATAGGCAGGATTAAGTTGAACATCCTGACATCTCAAATATTAATCCGGAATATGTGTGGGTAATTTGATCCCAAATTCTAGGGTGGAGTCTAGATCATTTTTGAAAAATTTAAATTTTTATCAGCTCAAAAACGAACAAAATAATTTGGTAACATATTTACAAAACGTCAACATTCGTGAGATAGAATTCAATGGGTCCATTCCTAAAATGAGTTTATTCTTAAGATAGGTCCATTCCTATAATGGGTTCGTTTCTAAGATGAGTCCTTTTCTAAAAGTGATCCGTTCTTAAGGTGAATCCATTTCTAAAATAGATTCATTAAGATGGGTTCATTTTTAAAATGAGTTCTTTCCTAAAATGGGCCTATTTACAAAATGGGCTCGTTCTTAAGATGGGTCCATTTCTAAAAATAATTTGTACTTAAGATGGGTCGATTTCTAAAAGTAGTCATTTCTTAATATAAGTCCATTTCTAAAATAGGTCAATCCATTTGCATATTATTACATACTGTTTCAAACTTAAATTTTGTAAATCAAGGAAAATATTATTTCAAACGTAAGCATGACAAACAAACAAAAATAGTATTTCCAACTTTATTATGACAACCAGTGTGAACAGATATCTCGTTGCTCAACTCTCCTCCGTTCCCTGTTAGGCACGATAGTTCTTTATGTTCCAAGTGGCAATATGTCTTGTTTCGAGTAAAAATGAGTAAAATTAATATCAAAAATGAAAAACCACGAAAAATGTTATTTCAATCATAAGTATGGCAAACAAACAAAAATACTATTTCAAACTTAAGCATGACAAACCAAAGAAAATGCCATTTCAAACAAAACAAAAAGAACAACCAAACGCTTTCATAAAGATGCATAGACATTTATTTCAAGCCTAAGTACAACAGTTCAAAAAATATTTATTTGGGAAAGAAATGATTGAAGACACATCTAAAAAAATTATGTGAAATTTAAAACATATTTATTAGATTTATAACATAAAATTGCAACATGCGATGGTTCAAAAGGTTTTCTTTCTTTTTTTGCAAGTAGCGGGGGTACTATTTAACTTTAACACAAATTGATCACCTTTTTATGTTTGTCTTTGGCAAACGGTTTATGTGGGAGAATAAATGTATATGTATGTAAATCTGACGGTTTCTGCATTATCATCCTTTTTATTATTCTCTCGACATGTTATACTCAATAACACAGCATACAAAATGGCAGATTTATTTTCAGAAAAGATGATCAAACACATACGTTGCTAAAAAGGTAAACATAAGAATATCCAATATTCATTAACTTTAGTCTTAAGCTTTAATCCAGTCTTCCTGATGAATAATACAACATCTTTAAATGCAAGCTAACATTTACTGTCAGTTATTTGATTTTTATCCTTAATCAATAATAAAATCAAACTTGATTACCCCATGTCAAGAAAATATATAATTATAAAAGAACAAGTACCTCAGATCAATAAAATTACAGTGACCACTTGCAATCTTTTTCTTTTTCCCATCTTCTGTACAGATGCCACTCATCATAATATTTATACAATGGAGATTATGCAGCTGTGTGCTTGCTTCTAATCTGAAACGATTAACTCAAGTGGTTTGGCAACACAAATGCAAATAAAATGCAAAAGAAATACGAATGTTCACTGACATTTGTAAAACAGAGGTCATAAATTACTGCCTACAATAATATACACACTGAATAGTTGAATATGACCATTAAACCTATATATATGATGAACTCGCACGTCGATTTTGACGTATGAGTATCTAACAGTTTAGTGATCAGTTCGGATGTTTATGTTGGAGATGACATTTAAGTTCAGTAAGTGATCTGCAAACAAGACTACAGGTCGATGACTGTCGGAGATGGTTGGTGTTTTGGGACACGTATCTTGGTCCTTAATCGTCCTTCTTTCAATTTTTGATACAATTTACTTCAAAAGTCTTGATTTCCTCCTGGCACATGCATTTCCTCCTGGCACATGCAATTATTGGTAGACGTTTATCACTTATTCTGACGACATGGCCAGACCATCTAAGCTGTGACTGAATAAAGAACGTTTCGGTATCCCCAATCTTGTATTTTTCAAGAAGTTCATAATTTGGTACTTTATATCTTCAAGTATGTAGCCACATATAGTATGAAGGCATCGTTTGTGGATTACAAGTTGATTTATCTGTAATTGGTAGAGGGTCCAAGTTTCACATAAAAAAAAAAGCGTTGAGAGAACAACAGTTTTATAAACCTGAATTTTTGTGTCTAATTCTATCATTTCACAAGCGAATTTACCAAAAGCATTAAATGTCTTTACTCTTCTGTTGACAATTTCATCATCCAATAGTGCATGTTAGTTCACTGCATTTCCCAAATGTGTGAACGATTTGACTTAAGTTTTTGTCATCCACTGTTATGGGAACAGTTAGAAACTAGTGAACCTGCTTTGGTGTAGGAGGAGGTTGATGTACAACTTCAGTTTTCTTTATGTAATCGTAAGTCCGAAAGCCTAACAAGCCTTTGTGAGTTCCTCAGCTTCTCCCAGATGACGTAATAAGGGCAGTATTATCTGGGAATAGGAGATCACAAATGATACTCGATCGATAAATGTTGGTTTTAGCTTTGAATCGTTGATGGTTCAAAGGACCACCACTTGTGCAAAATTGGAACTCAACTCCACTGCTTAAATAATTAAAGGTGTATTGGAACATCACGGAGAAAAATAGTACAAAACGATTTTTTTTTTCACACTTACAAAACAATACAATACAAAATGCAATACAAAAATGCACAAAATTACAAACAATGAAAAACCGTTTGAATGCCTTAATCACCGCCATTATGTCTTGAAAGCTTGACATGCAGATGGTGACATCATTGGCATACATAGTGATCCTGGCTCACACACTATCAGTAAGTGTGATACTGCACAGGGCCAGTCCAGCTGCCCCCATCCTCAAATTGTATAGGAAAGGCTTTAACACAAGGACATAGAGCAAGGGCAACAGCAGATACCCTTGACGAACTGACTAAGAAACAGCAAACGATGCCGACTGCTTCCCGTTTACCTGCACTACTGCCATTGGCCAAAGATGCAGAATGAAGTTCATCTGATGAAGTCCAGACCAAAACTGGCGGCCTTTAAAACAGACCCCAAGAATCAATGGTCGACCCCATTAAACGACTTGGATTGTTCTAAATTGATCAGTGCAGCCTCAGTATCATCTAGCCCTTCTATGACTGTGTGAATGAAGTGCAGATTGTTTTGAATTAATCTCCCCTTCACAGCATAATTATGGTCTGATTCAATCAAGTCAGTGATAATGACATGCAAACGATTCGTAAGAACTCTGGCTAAAATTTTCTAAATCTCGACCATCACAGCTAGCCACCCGGGCTATTTCAGGCAGGGTGAGCCAGCCAAATAGCTACTAAACTCCTGGACGTGGAGCCTAAAATGGTTGGGTGAAGTGATCTGCGAAATGCACTCGAACCCGTTAATAAATCTCCCAAGTCAATACTATAGTGTGTCCTTCCAGGTTCTAAAAAAAAAAATTACTTGCCTCCCCACGAGAGCAGAGTTAAGCACAAGGTCGATTTTTAATGTGGGGGAAAATCTAGTTTCCTATAAAGAGGCACTCTGGAGAGGAACAAAAATAAAAATTACCTCAGTCATGAAGGATTTCTCCTCCACTGACAGAGGACAGAAAAGCATCAGAACAGATACTACAATACGATTTTGTAGTAAAACGAACTTCTTTATATACTCAGTAATTGATATGCAAGTGACTACATGGACATTAACTAATTTGCATATTCTTTGAAAAATAAGCGTTAATTAATTGCTTATTCATTTTTTTATAGTTTATTATTAGATGATTGATTTTATTTCACTATTACGCTGAATTCTATCCATGCATATTTTTACATCATGCATAATTGTGTAGCACTTAGAATAAAACGGTTCTAATAAATTCACAAGTATATATATATATATATATACATACATACATATATATATATATATATATATATATATATATATATGTATATATATATATATATATATATAAAATATTGTGTGAATGGAAATTCAATTAACTTTCTTGGATTTATATTTTTGGATTTTACCGTCATTGGATAATTCACCTTTCACCAGACTATCCATTCACGTGTAATCACCTTTTTCTTCACCATATTCCCTCTGCTTCACTTTTTGTTAGCAAGTAAGATCTTTGACTTACTTGCAGTTTCATCAAATACTTTTATATGCAAAATCCGATCCCGCATTTTGCTAATTCCTACCCTCTGATGAGAAGGAAAGTATTTCTTCGAAACTCCGTGTATTGAGGACTATCCACTTATTAAGTGTTTCCTTTTCAGATTAAATATGTTTTTAACTCTTTTTCAGTGTTTTTTATCATGTTTTATTAACTATTTGCTCTTATGATATATATATATATATATATATATATATATATATATATATATATACTTCGGAATAGTTTTTATTTAACAATCAGTGCTTATGTAAACGTGAGATTGTAGGTTTACAAAATATTACTGGCAGCAATATCCTATAAGTTATCCCATCTAAACAAGAATTGCTCGATATGCAAGATAGAGCAAATAAATTAAAATTGTAAATCAATGAATTTCAAAAAACTCTCATTGAAATGAAATGAAGTGGTTGAGTTTCATATCAAAGAATTTTTTTATTATTCTAAGCAAGACAAAGAATGCTTTAGAAAATTAATCTCCTTAACCTATAGGGTTTCGATATCTACCATCTCATCAGAGGAGAGAAAATATTAGCAAATAGTTATAAAGGTATGCACCCTATTTGCTAAAGTCAGTGAGACATGGAAAGTCAAAGTGAAAATAATACATTTATCAGAAGTCCTGTAGCAGGAGTATTTGTAGAAAAAGGATATGAATGTTTTTGTTGATCCAACTTGTTTGGTAAAATCCATATTATGCGTTCTTTACATCCGTTTGGTAATAATTTCCAAGCTATATACTGGGTAATCCGCATAGCTGTGTATTTTTTTTTTTTTTTTACATAGGCATCACCACATTATCAAGGCCAAGAGGCCACTCAAGGATAAGGGTTAAAGAGTGTACAGTAGAAATTGGACAATATAGTAATCATTAGTAATGAAAATTTGGTAAATTTGATAACTTATATGGAACGGCTCATCAAGAACTTATTTACTTTAGACTTGAACACAACCATATTGTAGTCAGCCGGAAAGCAGGAAAACGGAAGACAATTCCACAGGCGTGCAGTTCTAAGAAAGAAGCTTTGTTCATGGAATCTACGTTTAGGTTTAGGCACAGATAAAGAGTGGGGGAAATTATTGATAGTGTTTACAGCTAGACGAGTGTTTCTTGTGAAAGTTTGGCAAGGGGGGACCATAGATTGAAGCTCAGTTGAACACTTTCCATGAAAATAACGATACATCAGAGACAAACTCGCAACATCTCTTCTGTGAGATAGAGGTTGCAAGGAGGAGAAAAGGACATCTCCTACGAGGCTACGAAGTCTATTTTGAACTCTATCAAGGCAGGACAAGTCCTTTCTAGCAGCTCCTGCCCAGATGTGGCAACAGTATTCCATCCTTGGACGTACCTGGCTCTTATATAGATAGAGAATAGCATCAGCAGTGAGATATCTACCAGATCGATAGAAAGATCCCACCATTTTTCCAGCGGCCTTGGCAACAGATTTGATGTACGTGTTCCATTTAAGATCAGGAGTAATGGTCAAGCCCAGAAGCTTGTCAAAACTTAAGGCCTCCTGAAGACGAGAGCCATGCATTTCAATTGATGACAAATGTGGATTAGAATGTTGATGATGTAAAGATAGAAGCTTGGTTTTAGATGCATTAAAAGTAACCAGCCACTCCTTTCCCCATTGTACTACGTGCTCAAGATCAGAGGAGAGAGAATTGGAGAGAACTTGGTCGTTTACTGTCTTAGATGTGCTACCATAAATATATCCGAATCGGGCAAGTGCTTGTTTAAATTTGTTTTGGGTTCAACAAGCACTTGCCCGATTCGGATATATACACAGCTATGCGGATTACCCAGTATATAGCTTGGAAATTATTACCAAACAGATGTAAAGAACGTATAATATGGATTTTACCAAACAAGTTGGATCAACAAAAACATTCATATCCTTTTTCTACAAATACTCCTGCTACAGGACTTCTGATAAATGTATTATTTTCACTTTGACTTTCCATGTCTCACTGACTTTAGCAAATAGGGTGCATACCTTTATAACTATTTGCTAATATTTTCTCTCCTCTGATGAGATGGTAGACATCGAAACCCTATAGGTTAAGGAGATTAATTTTCTAAAGCATTCTTTGTCTTGCTTAGAATAATAAAAAAATTCTTTGATATGAAACTCAACCACTTCATTTCATTTCAATGAGAGTTTTTTGAAATTCATTGATTTACAATTTAAAAAAAAAATATATATATATATATATATATATATATATATATATATATATATATATATATATTAAGTGACCTCACCTCTCTGTGTGCGGAAAGTCGCTACTAAATTCCTCTCTGAAGTTTTAGTCTCCAGACTTGATATATAAGGTATTTGGACCTATAGAACACTTTTGATTTAATTTTTAGCTGGTAAAATAACTGCTAAGGTGTCAAAATAAAAAAACAAAAAAACATTGACCTTGGTCTGGCATAAGTTGACTATCTCCACATGTGCTAATTAACAATTATAAGATAAACAACATTTTTTATTCCGCTTCTGTATACGTATAGATAGATTTAGGTCATATGCTAACAGACAAGACTGGAAAGCTATAGGTTTGGGTTCTGATTCTAGCTGATGGCAGTCACGTAATTTGTTTTTTTTTTGTTTTTTTTACTTTTGAAATCATTACTATCTATTGGGTACAATATAATAATTGCTAAAGAATTTGCTCTATAAAGATAAATAGAAAATCTGCATGAATTAAAATTTCAGCGTATTTTACAACTGAACAATGTTGGGCGACCTGCTAATATTATATAAGTTTCATTCTTCATCATGTTCAAGAGACTGAAAAAGATAGAGAGAGAGAGAGAGAGAGAGAGAGAGAGAGAGAGTAGGAGAAAAATGAAAATAAACTGTTTTATGTATTAATAGCGTCTATGGGTTAATCACTTAGTACGCCATACTTAGAGACAGTTTTGTTTTGTTTTGTTTTGCTTTATTACTTAAATTCACTTCAAACAAGGCACATTGCCATAGATATGTAAGGGCGATTGTAAATTAGGGACCATATTAATAAGGTATATTAAGTGGGAAGTTGTGTAGTTAGATGTTTGTTCACATTACATTTAAATCCCTACATGGTGGTACAGTTTGGTACAACAAGGAGCAAAGTAGTTTGAGGAAAGAAGCTATTAGAATAGAAAACTTTCTGGCATCTGGGGGACCTCTACAGCGAAAGGATAGGATTTTGCTGATTATTGAGTTGGTAAGAAGTATTTTATTACATTGATGCGGCACAAATGTAACAAGTTCAACCTTATGTTTGAACCTTACTCAAGTTATAATTACTTGTACTGAGTTTGTATCCCAAGAAATTCGTGACTTGGTTTTATTGGTGCTCTTAATTCTAGATTGAGCAGGTGTGCTTAAACACAGTATAATCCAGGATAAAGAACTTCTCTATCCTTTTGTCCGTGTTCCCAGGAGCCATAATCCATAATGCTCAGTATCCTTGATAGAGCACTTAGTAACCCAAAAGTGAGATTAGGTTTGGTTTTAGTTGGGCTTTCGAGTCACAAATAAATATTACATACACTATTTAACATCTGCTATTTTTTTTGTGTTTTTAATGGCTCCCAGGCAACGCCAGGTAGCCTTAGTAGTATAACATAAAGCAATAACATGTCTAAGCTAATCTTTATAATTTCCACTATGTATTATGACTAAATAATTCAATTTAAAAAATCTTCATAACTTAAAGATCATTGTAGTTTTCTATAGTCTAATGCATAAACACGTTCCAATTATGGTGTAGAGAGGAAGAGAGAATGAGAACAGGATGCGACGTGTTCTTATCAGGATACACACTCGGCTCCTCTTTCGTATGAAAATATGTACCAGCCTCAAATTGAAAACACTTAGCAAATATCTGCCAGTTACTAAAGTAGGGCACATCTTACTTTGTTGACTTCCCATATCTATATAATAGATTAAAATTAAAAGATCGAGAGCTTTCTCTTGTGCCATGTGTTTTTATGTCAGAAATTTTGAGAGAAATCTTTTTAAAAATCTTTTAACACAGAGGAGAATAGTTTTAGAAAGAAAAGAAAAGCAAAGAAAAAATATTTTAAAAAAAAAGGAGGAAAAATGTAAACGTCGATACAGTTGTCTTATTTTTACTTTAAGGGTGCAACTGATGATATAAAGGGAGGTAACTGTTCTTGCCTCAAATTTTTGTAAATCTTTTACATTTTCTTTATTTCAACTTATTAAGAATTGTTTTTTTTTGTTTTTTTTTGAACAATTGATTTTAACAAAGATTTTTTTCAACAGTTGATTTTCAGTTACAAAAACAACAGACTTTAAAAATCTCTTTTGAAACAGGAATGAAAACAACATTATTATTGGTTAGTTAAAGGGAAAAAAATCTTCTTCATTGGAAGAAACAACAAACTAAAACAACATTAAACCTGCAATTTCATTGGCTGTTGGAATCTTTGAATTACCGTCAGAAACAAGACGCAAAATTGGAGCAATCTGAATAAATTTATCATATACTGGTTGTATAAGACGATTACTAAATCATGAAATCATGTTTGTTTAGCCTAGGCTAGAGATTGCAACACCTGGTATCTTATGAAATATTGGTTTAAAATTTTTTTGTTTTTTTGATCTTTTAAAGGTCGTTTTATATGCCGAAATATATATATATATATATATATATATATATATATATATATATATATTATTTTTTTTTTTTTTTTTTTTTTTTTGTAAAAATCTTTTTGAATTGTCGGGTTTGTATTACTGTACACATAGATTCGAAAAAGTTGTCAAAAAACAAATATATAACAAATAAATGTTATCAAAGGCAAGATAAATTACTTTTCTACTAAACTGGATATAATTTTCGTGTTTTTATTCAATTTAACATGTTTATTCAGCTCGAAAAGCATACTGTTTACCGATGTATTGGAAAATTCAAAATGGCGGCCGACTCTCTCTTTAACACGGTAAGTTCGGAAAAAGGTGTTATAAATAATAAACTAGAGAAAATGCTGTTAGAAATTCGCTCAATATATGTTACCGTGACATAACTTGACATATATTTTTTAATAGTATTGTTGCTAGTTTATTATTTATAACACCTTTTCCCGAACTTACCGTGTTAAAGAGAGAGTCGGCCGCCATTTTGAATTTTCCAATACATCGGTAAACACTATATGCTTTTCGAGCTGAATAAACATGTTAAATTGAATAAAAACACGAAAATTATATCCAGTTTGATAGAAAAGTAATTTATCTTGCCTTTGATAACATTTATTTGTTATATATTTGTTTTTTTGACAACTTTTTCGAATCTATGTGTACAGTAATACAAACCCGAATTGTCTTATCAATTGGAATTGTTTATTTTTTAAAACTTAGAATGCAAGGAATATATTATTAACAAGACCATGGAGTCAGTCCAGTCGAAATGAAACATTTTCTTTTATTATTTGATTGTACCAAAATTACTTAGTAAACTGAAGTGGAAGCTAAGCTTCCACTTCAGTTTACTAAGTAATTTTAGCAAGTGTGGAACATGTAAAATACCTTGGATTTTGACCTTAAATAACAACTAATATAGATGATGTCGATAATAGTGTGGCGGAATTAGCAAAGATGTTTCACAGTTTTAATAGTTAAATAGCTTTCATTTACAAGCTCAAAGCTGATTGGCACAGGCACACAGCTTACCTCCTGGCTTCCCAATCGTACATCATGTCTCAAGCGAGTTGAGCACGTGACAAAATAAATAAAAAGATTGAACCCAAACATTTCACTCTCTTTTCCCTCTCTTCCATACTTGAATCCAGAACTGACAACACGTGTGCAACAGTGCTCCATCGGAGGCCTGTTGGCACTAAAAAGATGATAAAATCCATCGCAACTTAATGAACATACTCAACATTTAAACATTCTTTCAATTTCTTTCTAATAATATAAAAACCAATGCACACTCTCTTTAATAACTTTTAATTATGAAAATATAATTCACATAAGTGAGCAGAGAAGTTTTGTTACAATATTTCCAACCCATGCGATGCATGGCACTAAAATGGTTGACATTGGAACTCTTCTGTATCTCAACTAAAGACTCTCTCTTGCTCTACAAGAACTCTTAATATTCACGAAGATTCTATTTTTTTTTATTGCTGTAATCTTCTGTTCCTAAACAAATATAAAATATCTCTTGTGTGAATGTATGCCTCTTTGTTTTGTTTTGTTCTTTTCATGTAACATGTCTCTTATCTTTCTCTCATTACGAATACCACCCCCCTGGAGATTTGACAAATGGTGACCCTTCCCCAAAACGACCTCAATAATAGTTATGCCATAAACTTACTTAAAATTGTAAAGTATGTAAAGCATGTGTAGGGAAAAGGGTTTTTTTTGACTGATGTCCGAATTTGTGACAGTGATGAGAGCATAGGCCAAAACTCTTCTACTTAACAAGAAAAACAACAAAAAGAAAAAGACATCAATAAATAGCAATAACTCAGTAACAAATTCTAAAACTCAAAATAAGAAAATTTATTTAA
This sequence comes from Euprymna scolopes, assembly GCF_053919585.1. Classification (NCBI taxonomy): domain Eukaryota; kingdom Metazoa; phylum Mollusca; class Cephalopoda; order Sepiida; family Sepiolidae; genus Euprymna; species Euprymna scolopes. The sequence goes on along the minus strand of NC_136500.1, from coordinate 95,743,964 downwards.
CCAAAGTAGTTTATATTTATATATGGGAGATGTGTAATTTGTATTAAATCCTGTATATTCATGATCATAAGTATGAAGGGAAATGTGCATTTTATATAAGACAAAAGTTAAGTTCAGAATTATAATCCAAGTGAAAAAATAATATTTGTGTAAATGTAAGGGTATTGGCTGGAAATCTTTTGTGACTGAGAAAATCTTTCGTGACTGAGGAAATTGTTATTGTCAACATATTTCATGAAGAAACACTGCGAATGAAGGTATACCAGTAATGTAAGAGTTTTGCGAGGAAAAATATTCATTCTTTGTTGTTTATGTGAGCTTCATTGGTAAAAGATTGAGTAATTTATCCATGGCAGCTGGAGCTTTTGGTATTCTTTGCGGTTTTACGTCTTTTAGATGGAGTTAGACACATGTGATAATCATGAGTAGTGGCGAAGTAACTCACGGAAACATTGTCCGGAACTGATTTGGTTTTGGTGTGTCAGGCCTTTTATATTGATTTTCTAGAATGTTCCAGCCTGTTCACTGTCTATATGCGTGAACAGACAAAAATATAGTCCCATGGATTTGTCACATCATAACCATGATTCTACACGCTGATAGAATTGTGTGGGCGAATGGTGAGAAAACCAAACTGTTCCTAAAATGAATAAATTCCGGCTGATTATTATGTAACGAGCGATTTGATTTAGCTAATTGCTACACATGTTTAAACTGAATAGTTTCCCTTGAACTAAACCAACTCACACATCTGGATGTTTTTTCACATGCAATATGAGGACGTCATTATTATTGTATGCAGTTAAATACTGGAATGAAGCAAATTTATGAGTTACCTTCCTCTTGTTTGTTCATTACAAATTGGCCATGAGGATTCAAACAAAGAACAACTTATGCCTACCTTCAGTCGGTTGGAATCGTTTGATAATTCAAGTGAAAAATAGACTGATGTATTGAACATCTGGAACACTTTTTCGAAGCAAACAGTATTCCCAGAGATATGGCTTACATGATGAAGAAGCGGGCTATTCTTTCATCAGTTTGTGGGAGCAAGATGTACAAAAAAATATCAAAATTATTAAATCCAAAGAAACCAAAAGACAAAGGATTTGATAAACTACTTCTGTGATCATTCGTATAACAAAATTTTATATAAGAAACCACCAACTGGTTGAGTCGATCCAAGACTATGTATCAGAGTTAAGAAGCATGTGCGAAGATTGTCATTTTGGAATGTTTTTACATGAAATGCTATGGGATAAACTCGTAGTAGGTGTAAACAATGACAACACTCAAAGGAAACTACTTGCAGAGAGAGACACAACCACCTTCAATGAAACCCTCAACATAGCGGTCAACATGGAATCTGTTTCCAAACATTTACAAGATATTCAAACAAAAAAATGGAAGTTTCAAAATCTTTGCACCACCATGTAAGCAGACCAAAAAAGTAAAACAGGAACCCAGACTAGAGGAAGAGTTGAAAGAAGAGTGTGCCTGTTGTGGAGCAAAGACAAAAAGCAAGTAAGTGCCCTATTAGATATGCCATGTGTCACTACTGTAAGATATGAGGACACATGTTAAATGTTTCAAATTAAACACAAAAAAGAAACCTGCCAATATTGTAAAAAAAGAAAAAGAATTCAGTGAGGCAAATAGAAGTGGGAGGCGTGAATTGAAATAATTCAGAGGAAGTTTGTATCATAAATAGAATCAGCGTGCCACTGGAAAAAGTGGACCCCTATTATCTAGATATCAAGACAAGAGGGTATCTATGTGTTACATGATAAAGGGCTGTCCCCTTTTCATGTAAGTAAAAAATGGGGAATTAGTTAAATGTAAATATGAAATAGGATAGTCAAGGATTCGAACTTGTGAAGCTAGATTTGGAATTAAAAATTCCAATCATAAGTTAAAATAAATACAGAATGTTATTGAAATAAGGAATGTAGAATCGCAATTGTTTAGCTCACACAAAATAGTTAGATATCTGTTTATTGGAAAGGAATGTAATAATGAAATTTGCGTCTGTGAAAATTAAAATAAGGAATTTAATCGTCAATTGAAATTGTAAACATATTTTGTAAAGAGGTTATTTGAAAAATAGGTTACTAAACTCTAGGTCATGTCAAGTTTGGCAACATGACGCATGTCATCCAACGTGCTTTATGAGCACATGTTTAATCATGCGATGACGTGACGAGTTTTCAATATAGGTAGAGTTTTAGATGCAGTCTGGGAGAAGAGTTGGGGATAGGGAGCCGAGAGAGAGAGGTCAGAGACGGCTGCTGACGTCAAACCTTGGAAGCGAAAGGTTAGAGAAGAAAAAGCCATGTAAAGAAACTTGAATTCCTCAAGCGAAATCATGGACCGGTCATGAAATAAAGGACGTCATCATCTTTGTGTATCTGCGTCTTCGTGTTGTGATTCAACATAAAAGGTATTGTCCATTTATATTATAAGAACTTTGTGAAAATCATCATCTCAAAAATAGGTAAGAAATATATGTATCAATATTTATAGAAACACTCCCGTACATTCAGAACTGTCAAAAGTATAAATGTCAATCTCTCGGTCTATCTATCTATATATCAAATCTCCTCTCATTGAATTACATGCGGGTCTCTCTCTCTTTAAATGAACATCCTAAGACAATATGAACATCTCACAACATGCAACACGAACACTCTTAAGACTGTCTCTAGATAAAACACTAAGACTTTCTAATACTAACATGAGCAACAATACAAATATATACGCCATCTTAATAATAACCCATTACATAACATATGTAGCATCTGTAACGATAATGGGATTGCAAACGTGGGGTAAAAAAAAAAAAACAATAAAAAGTTGCTGGAACCCTCAAAAGTATGTATGGAAATTGCATTCATGTGGTAGGACAGATGAAAGTTCTAGTGCAGTTAGACTAGACAATCGTCGGTTGGAATTACCATTAATTGTGGTGGAGGAGAGTTGATGTTGCTGTGATCCAGCCAACCAATTTCATTTTGTCATCATAGTCTCTGGCCAGAAGTTGGGCTGTCTTTTCAGCATGTGGAAATCCTCATGTGAAGGGCATCTCCTTGCTTGTGAAATGCACGCTATTTGTGACAATCAGCATTGTCCATAGACACGAGGCAGGTAGGCTGGTTGTGGTTGATATTGCTGTCAAACATATTGTATTTTTTTTCGGGTCATTATGGTTCACGTGCTAGCTCCACTTGAAAGACGATCTCCTTTTTTTGGATCTCAATGCATTTATCCCATGTCCGAAGCACATAATCTTGATGGGAATTAACCACAGAATAAACAAGGTAAAAGGGGGAGCTAGAAAGATTGGAGAGATGCAAGACCAACCTGGCTGACCTGATGATTAGTTGCAATCTGGTTGACAGGTTTCATGTCGATCACTCAGGGTGGAAGATGTGGATGTGAGCCAATAATGTTCCTTCCTACCTCAATACCTATTTGAACAAGATGATAGTTAGAAGAGGTGTCATAGATTGTCTATCACGTCCTGCATTCAGTTGGCGAGGATAAACTATTTATGGCTTGTTTGAAATACAGAACAGATCTAAATTAGTTGGATACTGGAAGTTGAATACCTCCTTGCTGGAGATACAAGACTTCCAGGAAAAACTAGCATTATTTATCCAAGAGACTTTAGTGGGGGCAGTTACCTGGAGTAAGTGATGACTTAGTTTGAAAACTAAAATTAGGAATTTCTCTATCAAATACGTTCAGCAGCTCACACTATGAAGAAACAATTATAAGAAAAACTAGCCTGGGCAGTAGTCAAGAACTAACTAAGCAGAACCTTTGACATGAGGCTAGTGAACATTATGAAGGTTAGCCTAACAAAAGTGTTCAACGAAGCATTGAAATCCAGTTTCTAGGCATGGCTCAGAAAGATATATCACCAGTGTCAAGCTACCTGAATGGATGTACCTTGGAATTTACTTGAGAGATCTGCAAGGGATTTCAGGAGCAATTTACACAACAACCTGATCTCCCTGTACAAGACAGGTGACAATTTGGCCGACTTCTGCCACTTCAATGCAGCTAGAGCAGCTGGTTGTAGAGGCAGGGTGGCAGAGCAGGAGGTCTTGACTGAAATTGGTTTTCCCTATGAACTGTATTTGAGGCTGTTGCACATGTTTATACCGATTCTGATGTATGTGTTCAACCATTAGTTTGATGAGGGTTTTATTCTGGGTCAATCACCAAGGCAATGATCACATTGCTGAGGAGGAGGGGCAGGCATAGTAGGAAAGAACTAGATGACTACGGGCCCATAACTCTGCTGAACTCAAAGGATTCTGGCCAAGATCCTATCAAATCGGTTGCAGGTTATTATTGGAGATTTAATCGAACCTAAGCAGAACTATGCTGTGAAGGGGAAAGCAATTCAGAACAAGTTGCATCTGATCTGTACGAGACCAGAGGGAGGGATAGAAGACGATGTGGAAGCCGCACTAATCAACTTGGATCAGTCCAAAGCTTTTGACAGATGTCGACCATTGCTTCCAGGCAATGGATCTCTGTAGTGTATCACGTGCTGACGACAATATTACAGGTCGATGGAAAACATTCAAAATCTTTTGCTATCTCCTGATTGGTATATCAGGGCTGTCCACTGTCGCCCCTGTTTTACGTCCATGCATCGGAGGTTATACTTGGCAAGCTATAGCATGGGGAGGCAAACTCAGTCCTTTGTAGAATTGCTTTGCCCAATGGAACACTGACCAGAGTCTCAATGTTCATTGATGACATCACCATATTTTGTGCTGTGCTTCCAAAATACTGAGATAGTGACACATTACAAAACGATCACTGAGGCCAAAATCAACTGCCGGAAGTCGGTCAGTCTGAGATTGGATGTGTGGAGCAGTGTCGCCACCTTTCTGATGCCTTTCAGCTGGATGAATGGCCCAGTTCAAATACTTGGCATGTGGTTTGGACTGGGCCTCCAGCTTGAAAATAATTGGTCGGAGGTACAGTCAAAAGTCCAAGCATCAGTCAATTCTTGGCTTTGATAGAATAGAGTGGAGATGCCGAGAGGCTGGCTTTACGAAGTGAAGACATTTGCAATCTATAGCACCTTTCACAACCTCATCCTCGATCATTCGATCAAGGGTCATCATAGGCGAAGGGGCAATATACAATTCTTCAGTGCCAAGCAGTGTTCAAGAAGCTTCCATGGTCCAGCAAAGAACTCTATAGGAGATTAGTGAGTGGGGTTGCAAACGATCTGCTTGTTTAGTAGTTGGGGTTGTTGGAAGAGGAGATCCTCTTTGAGCAGAGTTAGGTGCCAGGTTCAAGTCATCTCAATAACTCTGAGTTTTCCTTGACCTGGCGATTGACCTGGAATGTGCTTAATGCCATGCAACACAGTTACAGATTAGTGGATTTGTCTGGGGTGTCCACATTGCAGGACTCCTGCAGAAGAAACGCCAGAACATGCTTCATTTACATGAGTGAATTTTCATATTCCGAAAAATGTAATAAAATGTTGCCTGGGTGGCAACTCGCGTGATGTATGCAAAGAATAGTTTAAAAAATTATAAGGTAGAGTGACAAAGTGACTGCCCACATTTTTAAATGGACTTGTGCCTAATATATTTTATGATTATTTTATCATTATTGTAAAATTTTCTAAAATGAATAACTTTTCCAACATTAGTACTTTCATAGTGTTTCTTCATATCTTAGCTGACAATCAATCCATCTCATTAATCCTTATTTTCGAGTGGCTTTTGGTGTTGATAAGTGGTTACCCAATGGAAAAAAAATGCTGATAAAAATCTAAAAATAAGCTGAGATTAAAAAATAAACATAAAAGAAATGCTGAAAATTTTACTTGAGAAAACTGAAAGTTGCCACCTTGAAGTAAAAAATATTTTTAAATGTCAGTTTTTTGTACCATTACAGCCAAACACAACACAAATGGCTGAAAACCTATATTGCTATTCTACAATAAATAAAAAATAAAAAATTAAATAATAACTTTTTGTTTGTTATGAAAATGCACTGAGAGTATATGACCATTGGAGTATTCACCTCCAAAAATGCTGTTAGAAGAATGCTAAAAAAAAAAAAAATGCAGGATACTCCTTCAAAACAATTCATCACTATTTATATAAAATTAAGTATGTTTATATTTACATGTATAGTATTTACTCCTAAATTAATTTATTGATCATTGCGAATTTTGGAACACAGCTGCTTTGTATAAGCGGTTCAAATATGGGCTATATTTAGTTTAATTTAGTTTTATGCTGAGGAGATGGAAGACCTTCATGAAAATTCAGATATTTCCGATTTTTACTGGCATTTTTAAGAATAGATACAAAATATCGATTCAAAAAATATTCTTAAATTTCAGTTTTTTGGGAATATTTTAAAGGATTTTTAAGGGGCATACTAACAATCTCACATTTGAAAATTCAAATATTTCAGATGTGCATTAAATTTTATCCATAATCATTAGACATGAATTAAATAAGATTTCCTAGATTTTAATCTTTTCTTAGGGTCTCTTAAGCTTAAGCTTAAAATGTTAGATATCTAGAATCAAAATCATGTAATGAATTTTGATCAACATTGGAATATCGTTTCTAGATGTAAAGTTACATAGCATTCATTTTAATCACCATAAAAATGTTGCAAAACTGTTCTGTGTTAGGAATTAATTTTACCTATCCTGGGATGGTGTCCTAGTTATTGCATATAAGACCATTATATTTCATGATTTTTGAAAAAAAAAATGAAAGTTACAAATATTTTATATTCTAGCATTTATGGCCATGTGTTTGGATATATTTTTCCTGTCCGTGAGGTCGCCATTTAGCGTGTTGTATTGCGATGGATATCCGACTGCTACTTGGAATGCACCTAATGAATACAATATCAGAGTTTATAAAGGCCATGCAAAAATGAACAGCCAGTCAAACTATGTCTAATAATTTTAAATAAAGAACTATCTCATTATGAATTTCTCATACATGGCTAAAACAAATTTTCTTTTCTTCCTGACCAGAGAGCACATTTACTAATATTGGGAGAAATAAATTCAAGGGAGATAATTATACCTCAATGAACAAAAAATCATAGTAATTTGAATAGAACATGTGAAAAAATGGTTTGTTACATTGAATTTTTTTTTTAATATGGATATATTTTTTTATATAAAGAGTGGTGTTTTCACCTTTTTACATGTTTTAATTGATACTAGCCTGTGTGCTCGGCATTGTCCGGGTGTTTGGAGGTGTGTGTTGAGCAAAAAATAAAAAGTGGTAGTAGGCAAACAGGCAGGCTTGAACCTGTACCGTGAAGGTGAAAAAGAATGCGAAAAAAGACGTGACACTGTTGCTGTTGCCAACCGGAAGTGGCAAAGGTTTAAATTAAGGCTAGTCAATCGAAAAGAGGTTATGACTTTCGAAAATACTGGTGGAAAAAGCAATCTGTTCCTGTAGAAAAGTGCCCAGTTGAGGGTGAAGGAATTAATGTTTTTAGCCAATTTTTCGATATTTGTTGTCCGAAGATTCGTGCTTCAGAATAATACTGATCTCATGAAAATCCGTTTCCTCTGTCGAAATTTTTAGGCAGACATACATACATACATACATACATTTGAGATTTACATTATAGACTAGCGGGGGGTACCCGGCGTTTCCTGAGTGTTTAGAGGTGTGTGTGTTCGGGCTGGGGGCGGGGGAGGGGGGTAATCAAAACATAAGAATAAGCGAAGTAAATATTTTTAAATATTAAATATTAAATTATTAAATATTTTATATAAAAAAAATGTTAAAACTTTTAAAAAATCGAAAAGAACACAAAAAAACTAACCTAAGGCAAACGAACAATGTTAAATGTAAAAATTGGAAAAACAAAAACAAAAAAGAAAACGCGAATGTGATGGAAAAAGAAAACAGAAAAACGAACGTTAAAACTCCTTTAAAAAATCTGAAAAATAAAAACAAAAAAAAACATAGAACGTGAAAAATGGCTTTGATAACCCTGCTTCAATATTAAAATTTTTAAAATTGAAAAAAAAAGGAAAAAAAGACACCTCACACCACGATTCAAACTTATAACCTTTAGATAATGACCCCGCCCTCAAAGCAACTGAGCTAAGACAACGTTGACGAAATTTGGTCGTTTTTTTTAATATTTAAACTAAATCATGTTCTGACGTCACTTGCGCATGCGTAGTAGCGAACTTGTCATGAGAGGACGGTTTTTGCTGACCTCTCTCTGTACAAAACTGATGATTTTAGGGTGAAAGAATTAATGTTTTTGGCCAATTGTTCGATATTTGTTGGGCGAAGGTTCGAACTTTAAAATGATACCTATCTGGCGAAAATCCGTGACCCGTGTCGAAAGTTTTTGCGAGACATACAAACGCACATACATACATACATACATACATACATACACACATTTTTGCTTTTATATATATAGACTAGCCTGGGTGCCCGGCATTGCCCGGGTGTTTGGAGGTGTATGGTGAGCAGCAAAAAAAAAAAGTTGTAGTAGGCAGGCAGGCTCGAACCCATGACGCAAAGGTGGAAAAGAAAGTGGAGGTGTGTGTAAGGATATTGGTTGAGCAATAAAAAAAATAGGAAAATTGCAAGCGCAAAGGAAAACAAAAATTGGAGTAGTAAGCAGGCTCGAACCCGTAATCTGCTTGAGGAAAAAAAGGTGAAAACAAAAAAATGGTCTTACGGATGGACCTACTGTGGTTGTAACGTCACGGGCAGTCGAAATAATTCGTTTTATGCGAAGTTGAGGGTTGGATGACTTGCAAAAAACGTCAGCAAAAAAAAAACGACCCTTCCTGTAGAAAAGTGCCCAGTTGAGGGTGAAGGAATTAACGTTTTTTGGCAAATTTTTCAATATCTGTTGTCCAAAGGGTCGAGCTTCAAAATGATACTGATCTCATGAAAATTCGTCGCCTCTGTCGAAATTTTTAGGCAGACATACATACATTTAAACAGACAGGTGACATTTTCCTCCTTGTAAGACATTCAAAACAAGAACTCATTTTCTTTATGATGAAACACATTACTGCAAAATTGCTTATCTGATGACTACAAATTGGTTGTTTTCAAATCTAATGTCAATAAATTCTTATCCTATAAGTAATAATCAGTTCATATCAATGTTAGTAATTCCATGGTCTCCATTATCTTTTGGTATCTGTCTTATTAACCCTTATCCTTGAGTGTTTTTTTGTTTTGATAAGTAGTAATCCAATGGTTAAAAAATAAAAAAAATGGCACTAAATTTGGCATGAAGAACTCTTGCTGAATCAAAATCATTCTACTACTACTTTCTCACTCTCACTCTCTGTCTCTCTTTCTCTCTCTTTATATATATATATATATATATATATATATATATATATATATATATATATATATATATATATATATATATATATATATATATATATAGTCTAAAGAAACTTTGAATAAAAAAATGCAAAAATAAAAATAAAGAATGCAGTTTAGATTCCTGGAAGGCGTTGCGAACCAGGATAAAATAATCTTAACTCACTACAAAAAAAATAATGGAAAGAAGGAAAAAACTCAATTGCTGAATAAAATAAACATGTCGTTTATTTTCTGTTGAAAATAAATGGTTTAGGTGGAACATGTGTTCAGTTCAGTCGTTGGCGACTATGCGTGTGGAAAAAAAGGAATAAAGTAGGGGAAAGAGAAATGGCAGTCCAGCATGTAGAAAAAGAAAAGAGAGAGGGTTGACCTCAGTAAAGCTGCACGTGCATGTTGGCAGTCGGCCACGTGGAAGTGTCTTCAGGCCATAAGCTGTGGACGCGAACTTGTCTGGTTGATGGACCAAGGCAAAAGAGAAAAAAGAGAGGAAGTTGAATGTTGTTGTTGACTTTTATACCAGGGTCAGTGTTCTGACTGCGCATGTCTGGATTTCACTTAAAAGGAAGTAACGTCACCAATGTGTGCATGTTTGTGCGTGTGTGAGCGTACATGTGTGTGTATGTGGATGTGTATATATGTGCGTGTGTGTGCGTATGTGCGTGCGTACATGTGGGTGTGTGTATTTGAGGAAAAAGAACATGTTCGAACAAAGTAAAAAAAAATTAATTTTAACCTATCGCAGACTAAGCACCTATATAATCCGATTTCTAAAAAGTTTATAATGACCAAAGAGAATTCATTTATATACGGATGAAGAAAAAAAAAAGAAAAAGGTCTTAACTAAAATTGTTAAATAGTAATAGACTTAGCACTTGCATAAGCCGATTTCGCAAAAGTCTTCAATTTTAAAACAGAATTTAACTACATAAGGATGAAAAGAAAACCTTTACTAAAATTTGGTAAATAGAAAACGGGGATCATGAGCTGCTTACCATGTAGCTGTTTCGGAGATTTAACCACAGGACAGCTGTTAAATACATGGCTCTCCAGTGGATAATACAACTTTCCCAATAAGAAAATGTAAAATAATACGGTTACTATTTTTACTAATATATGAAAAAAAATAGATAAATAAAATATAAAAAGATAAAAAGATAAACTATTAATAAGTAAGTTTCAGATTACAAGATCCGATCTGCGAGATGTTAACTATATATATATATATATATATATATATATATATATATATATATATATATATATATATATATATATATATATATGTAGTAATTTAGGTTAAGAATGTATTCATAGGATAAAAATCTAGAGAATTTCCACCGTATTTGCATAATAGTGTTCAATAATAAATAGTGTTATTTATGTTAACATTCATTTCTGCATACATGTAACAAACTTCGCTACACTGGTATGACAATATTTCAATCTGTAGTTATTAATAACTAAGATATCACCAGACAAAGGTTGGTCTTTTCTTTAGGCGTTCATAATGAAAATATGAACACCTAAAGTAAAAGATAGATTTTTTTGTTTGATAAGATCTTAGTTAATAAAAACGACAAATAAAAACATTGTGATGCCAGTGTAGCAGAGCCTGTACATCTCTGCCTATATATATATATATATATATATATATATATATATATATATATACTTCAGAATAATGTAATGTAATAAATCTACTGGTATGTAAATCCAGATATTATCTGTCTTGTACCTTGGAAAATTTATGATACGCATTGAATCCTTTTACCTCCTTGCTACCAAATACTCTCACTTTAGGATTTACCATTCAATTTGGATATGAAGTTAAATATCCTTTACATTCTGAACTAATTTATAACAAGTAGTTAATAAAACATATTAAAAAACACTTTGAAAAAGACTTAAAAACTATTTAATTTTAAAAAGGAAACACTAAATAAATGGATAGTCCTTAATCTGCAGAGTTTCAAAGAAATACTTTCCTTCTCGTCAGAGGGTAGGATTTAGCAAAATGCAGGATTGGATTTTGCTTGCAAAAGTATTAAATGAAACTACAAGTAAGTCATAGATCTTACTTGATAACAAAAAGTGAAGCAGAGGGAATAGGGTGAATAAAGAAGTGATTTCACGTGAATGGATAGTCTGGTGAATATATATATATAGTGTCTTCAGTAAGCATCTGCCTCGAACACTGCTAATACTGTGTGTGTTTGTCCATCGAAACGACGAGGACCATCTGATCATCCTGTAGGGTAGGATGGGGGGAGTCATCATCGGTGAGTACGGATATGGCTGATAAGCCCAATCTTTGCTTGAAAAGTTCTATTGCAGTGGGAACAGGGAATCATAGCAGATGTTGAGGGTTTCAAAATATTGTCCTTCCTGTCCTTTCTGTGCTTCTCTGCAGTAACCTTTCGGTAACTTTCATATTTGCAGGCACCGTCAGAGTGTCTTTAAATCGTTTTCTTTGGCCGCCATGGGAGCGCTTGCCATGTTGGAGCTCAACAAACAGAAGCTTCTTGGGTAGTCTGTAGTCTGGTATGCAAGCTACATGACCAGCCCAGCGAAGCTGGACCTTCATCAGGATAGTGGGAATGCTTGGGAGCCTAGCATGAGGTGAGGATTTCTGTGTCTGGTGTCCTTTTCTGCCAGCCTATGTCAAGCAGTTTCCTCAGTCTGGTGGTGTGGAAGTGATTTAATTTTCTAACGTCCACGACTCACATCCATAGAGTAAGGTGATGAATATGACAGCTTTATAGACTTTGATCTTTGTTATGGAGGTGATGCCTTTTCTGTCTCATGCATTTTTGTGGAGTCTGCCAAATGCAGTGCTTGCTTTAGCGAATCTGGTGTTGATTTCATCGTCAATGACTACATTGCGGGAGAGCGTACTGCCAAGGTAGGCGAACTTGTCAACCGCATTGAGTCTTTGTCCTCAAATTGAAATGTTGGGTTCTGCATATGGTTTTCCCAGAGCAGGCTGATGCATCACCACAGTCATCTTGGTATTGTGAGACCAAAATTTTCACAAGCCTCTGAGAATATGTTTGCACTGTGTTGCATGCCTGCCTCAGAGGTAGCGTTAAGGGTACAATCATTAACAAACAAAAGATCATTTACAGTGTCTGATGCAACCCTAGATTTAGCTTGTAGCCTCCTGAGGTTGAAGATTGATCCATTAAATCTGTACCCGATTCCAATGCCCACATCAGTGTCTCCGAAGGTATCCGTCAGCATCGCAGAGAACATGAGGCTGAACAGAGTGAGAGCCAAAACACACCCCTGTTTCACTCCATTTGTGACTTAAAAAGGGTCAGAGGTTTCCTCACGATCTTGCACTCTGGCCATCATTCCGTCATGAAACTGACGTATGATGGCAATGAATTTTCTAGGACACCCATACTTTGCCATTATTCTCCAGAGACCTTCTCTGCTTACATTGTCAAAGGCTTTCGTCAGATCAACATAGGTGGAGTAAAGGTCTACATTTTGTTCTTGGCAATTTTCTTGGAGCTGCCTGGTGGCAAACATCATATCAGTAGTACCACGATCCTTACAGAATCTACATTGGCTCTCTGGCAAGAGGTCTTTTACCAGATGGACTATGAGCCTGTTCAGCATTACTCTGGCCAGTACCTTGCCTACAATGCATAGCAGGGATATTCCCCAGTGGTTGTCTTTATGCTTGTATAGATGTATGATGGAGGTATCTTTGAAGTCTTGGGGAAGTACCTCCTTCTTCCAGATGATGTGGAAAAGCTGATGGAGTTTTCAGTCAGGGTCTTGCCGCCCTCTTTATATATCTCAGCTGGAATAGAATCTGAGCCAGGCGCTTTCCCAGTGGACAGCAGGCGGATTGCTTTCTCAGTCTCTTTGAGGGTTGAGAGTTCATCCAATTCTTCATTTATCGTAATTTGAGGGAGGCAGTCAATAGCCTGATCACTGATGGTAGAGGGACGCTTTAGTACACTTTTAAAACCTCCGCCCATCTTCTCAGGATCACGTCTTTGTCAGTGAAGAGAGTGGATCCGTCTGCACTGAGGAGAGATGATGATTTGGATGGAATTGGACCATAAATTTCTTTGAAACCATCATAGAAATTCTTCATGTCGTTCCTATCTGCATATATTTGAATTGCGTCTGCTTTCTTGCTTAGCCGAGAATCATGCATGTGTCTGAGCTTCAACTGAACGTTGCTACACAAACTCTTCCATATGTCCTTCTTTCGTTTGGAGGATGGATCTTCGATATGGGTTTTGCATGCAGAATGTTTCTCCTCTAACAACTGGGTAATCTCCAGGCAGTTCTCATCAAACCAGTCCTTGTATTTCCTGGAGACTGGCCCTAGACACTCCATGGCTGTGCTGTACACTGTCTCGCAGATTGTCTTCCATGCTGTTTCCACATCTCGGTTGTCTATTTCAGTAGGTTCAAGGCGCTCTGACAGAGTTTCAGAGAAAAATTTCTGGACAGTTTTTATTTTCAATTTGTTGATATTAAATTGTTTTGGAGCTCTCTTTCCTTGAGGTTTTCTCTTTGGTTAGATTGAGTTTAGCCACTGTCCAACACTCGGCTCCACACATGGCCCTAGTGATACGTATATCCCACCTGTCCCATTTCCTGATGATGATATAATCAATCAATTGAGCGAGGTTGCATCCATGATGTCCCTTTGCGAATAGGGAGGTGAAACACAGGTCATGCTCAGAGCAGGTTTGAAGGAGAAGACCATTGCTATTACATTTTCCAAAACCATGTTTTCATATAACACCTTCCCAAGCAGCATTGTCACAGCCTACTCTTGCATTAAAATCACCAAATATGATGAGTTTGTCTGGAGTTGGTGTTGCACCTATGATGTTATTCAGGTTTTCGTAGAACTTGTCCTTGATGTCATCAGGGTTTGTCATCATAGGAGCACTGACAAGAGTAGCAAACTTCTTTCCATTTGAGAGAGGGAGTCTCAGTGTCATTAGACGGTCATTCACTCCTTTTGGAGGTCCAGCCAGTTTACTCACAAGCACATTTTTCACCGCAAAGCCAACTCCTGCCTCACGCCTTTTGGAGTGGCAGAGTTCTCTTTTGGACTGGCAGAGGACCTGAGTCCTCTGCCAGTCCAAAAGAAGGTGTAGCTCTGACTTCTTTCATTAATTTCACCTTCACCTGCCAGTCTTTATTCACTTAGAGCAGCAATGTCAATATTGTACCTGGCGAGTTCGCCTGCAATGAGTGCAGTGCGTCTTTGTGGTCTGTCTAGGTTATTTTTGTCTAAGAGTGTACAAACATTCCATGTCACAATCTTGGTAGGTATTTTTTTCTTTATTCGACCGCATTATTAGGGTTCCCATTGACCACGATAAGCCAGCCAGGATAAAGTAGAGTGGACAATGTTTGGGGCACCTTTTCTAGCCCATTCTCCATGCTACAGGGGTGAGCAGTGCTGTCCTAAAGAGGGCTGCTCAGACACTCAGATGGCAGCCAAACTCCATTTCCGCTCCTGTTAGTGAAGAGCGACCCTATGGCTTAAGCCGCCTGTGTTTAGGTTTGCGGCTACGACTTTCAGTATGCCCACACCTATCGTTTTGTCGCTTGCCAAAGGACTTGAAGGATGTTGGGGGGGGGGGATGATGGATGATATGCACTGGGAGTTTGTTTAAAGTGAAGCTGGTTTGCGCAGAGCCAGCCTCACTCTCTCATCCCAAACCAGCCTGGTCCAGCGGCAAAACAGGGTCGAGACAGCTGGAGGCCAGGTAGGGATGCAGGAGCTGTCGGAAGGAGACAAGTATGCCAGCCAACCGCCTATGGAGCTCCACTCCGAGGTCCATGGCCGAAGTCCTCTTCTTTGGTGGTTCGCTCTGGTCATGGATACATGGAAGTTACTCTAAACAGAGTTCAGTCTTGGCCATTAGTCCAGTGTGGTGAACTCTCTGCCCAACAGTGCTGCACCAGCACCGTCCCCTCACAAGGTTTGGCAAGTCTGCTGAGACCAGTACTCAGGATATAGCTCTTGGAGCTGACATGTGAGAGATTTAGGAAATACGTGAGGACCAGTGACCCCTGTCCGTCCTGTTGGACGCAGCAGCTAGGTGCTACCTCTACCAGAGCTCCCTATACCCTACTACTGATACTAATAAATACTCATAGCAACTAAGAGTATTGGATATATTCCGTAAATTGAGTATGAAGGCCTAATGTGATGCCGAATGTATTATAGGGGTAAAAAGGAACAACAACAACAACAAAAACAACAACAACAACAACTGCATTTTATGGGGGCGGGGTAAAATTGCACCAAATTTAACATGCGAGTCCTTCATGTGCTGACAGTATTAAAATTAAGAATATTAACGTTAATGAAGCATTAATACCCTTAATAGCTGGAGTAAGACTAAAAACGCCCTTTTGGATGACTTTTTTGGCTAGTATTCACAAATCAAGTGAAAATGTCCCATTCTCATTATTTACTTGACACAAGGGCAAAGTTTGACTCAAGATCGGCTTTTTTGTGTAGGGGGAAAAAAAAAAAAAAGGATTGAAACAAAATTAAAAATTGCTCTAGCCTAAAATGATTTCTCTTTCACAAACAGAGGACAAAAAGGATGAAGTAATGTCAAAACAGTTACTACTTTGTTCTTAGTCAAAAGACAAAGGAATCTCCTAATATAACTAAATTTAAGTTCCTAACCATGGGAGGCAATTCGGAAGATATCAAATTATTACTTCCCTTTGGAGGAAAAAAATAAAGAAGCTTTTTACTCAATCAATTATGATTAAAGTTTTCACTTCAAGTAATAATTCAGCTATTGATAATGTTAATAGTATGGCCATTCTACATTCATTATTTTGGTAATAGTGAATGTAATAATGACCATACTATTATAATTAATAAGTAAATTTTCATAAGGAAAGAAAATTACCCGTTTAAAATATTTGAAAAATATGACATCATTTTAAAAATCATTCAAAATTATTCTAAAGAAAAAATTGTGATTTCACAAACACAAAATCAATTCGATTTCACTTTATTTCTAATTTGATTTTTATAATTAATAATAATGAATTTTATTATTAGTTACTAAATTTGTCTTAACTAAAACCTTGTCAGAATTGGTTGCTTGTCATACTAGGATGGATAACTCTATTAAAATTGCCTCCCCTTGTGTAAATTATCATCTCTTTACCCGACTAAAAAATTATAAATTTGTAAACAAATATTTGTAAAGATAGATACTTATATTCAAACAAATTTGATTAAAAAATAAAAATTAAAGTTAACCTTAATCACAAGTCGATAACTGTTTATCATCCGTGGAAGGTATCAGTAGTCTTCAAAGTTTCTTTAAAACCTTTAAAACTACAAAAAAAAAAAAGAAAAGAAAAAAATTGTCTTTTATTGAAACATTATTTTGTCGGTAAGGCAATTAATCTCCCATATCGCTGAATAATTTTACTTACATAAACAAACAATAGTACCAATGTTCTTAAAGGGATCATCAGTTGTTTACCATGAAACACTGTGTTGGCGATTTAAAAACAAAACAGGATATTAAATCATGACATGCCAGCAATGCCCATCAAACACCAACTTCCTTAAACCACACGAACAAATTAATTTTAATACTGGATCTAGTTTGTTCCTCCAAATAAATTTAGGCTAGCTAATTCATGTCATTTAAAAAAAAAAAAAAACTAGCACTATTTTCCTTACCTTTCAGAAATATTTGCCCATATTATATATATATCAGGACAGCAAAAATGACAGAGTGTATGATTTGCTGAATGCACTCATCACACCAAAGGAGATTTCAAGAATAGATGGAGTATCCATAAAGACTATAATATAAAGAATAGAATGACTGTGAACAAAACTATTTCGAGGAAGTCTGGAAGTAGACAAATCAACAAAAAACGTACAAAAGGGTTTATTAAAGCTCTTAAATCTCAAACATTAAAGAATTTAGCCAAATCCATGAGAAAGATGGCAGTAAACTTGAGGTAGTTATCTACCATCATAATAAAAGAAATGAAATAAAATATGATTTTAATATAGGAATATGAATATAGGCTTAAAATTAATTTGTGTTTACATGTACATGCAAACACCCCAATAGATAATTTATGAGATATATATCTGTGCTGCTTGTTATTTGAGTCTCGTAAATTAACGAAATTGTATTCTTTTGTACTTAGTGATCAGTAGGGACTTCCAATGCTTGCTATAGAATAAATGACATCATCATATTGTGTATATTTTACAAAGCTGTTTGTAAGCATGGATGTAGGAAAAGCATAAAATATGAATAATGGAAGTAAAGTTTAATAATGAGAAAACATAGGAAGCCCGTTTTTACATTTGTATGTTTTTAAACTGAACATTTCGGAAGAATAAAATGTAAGTCATTTAAATCTTTTAAAAATCAATTATTTTCCTGAATGTTTTTCTTTATAGTTTAGCAGATTATATATACATTAATGAGAAGTTTTGTTTTTTTTGTTTTTTTTTCAAAACAATAATATTGACTTCATCTGCATTGTTTATATATGAATTTACAGTAAACAAAATAAATATATGACGTTAAAATTCTGAGGGAGTGTAATATATTTTCTTTAGATTTTATTAAATGAAATAGAGGTGGAGGGAACATCACATACAAAAAACAATTTTCCACATCCTCCTACCCACACATGCAATGGAAATATGAAATGTTAAGCAGTATTGGAAAATGCTAAAACCAATGTTTTTGTTTTCCATGAAGGAGATTGTACCCATAAAATGTGATATTCATCAGAAATATTTGGCTTTTGGTATATTTAATATGTAAACACCCCCATCATCACTGTATTTTATCAATAGATTTTTCTTTGGTCTTTTGTCAAGGAACATAGAATAGTATCTGTTCTCATGTTATCTTAGTTTATTGTGTCCTAAGTCAATGATGTTGAAATCCTTCTACACTTAAGCAATGATTTTTTATTTTTGTTCCAAAACGGTTAACTGTCGGTATAGATCATTTCATACCCTCCAAAACATTCTAGCAAAAGCCCAACAGTCAACCATGGTTCACCCCAGAATGTGCTGCTGCCATTGCGCACAGAAACCACTATTTCAATTGCTTCCAGCCAGTGGCGTAACATCAGTTTTTGCCACCCGGGGCGGTCGTAAAATTTGCCCCCCCCTGCTGGCATATAATTACCTGTTTTGCCCCCACCCGCTGGCATATCCCCCACCCACTGACATATGATTAGCTATGTGTCGCCCCCCCCCCACTGCTGAGATATGACAACCTGTTAAAACCTTCAAAATTCTGAAGAGAAAAAAACGTCTTGTATCCGTGTTTTTTTAAATCCGTGCATGTAATCGCTCAGTTTAAGCGCGAAATTTAAGAAATTTGTTGTTGTTAATAATGTTTCAATCCTTTTAAAAATAGTTTGTTTTTTTTAATAAATATATTTATGAATTGAAAATAAGGCTATAAATTTTTTTTTTGTGAGAGAACTATCGCAAGGCATCAAGTCAGTTGAAAATTTACAAACATACTTTTCACACTTTATTTTCGGCAAGTTATCAATAATTTTATAAAAATTCACTGTATTGAAAAGTTCCCTTTCTATGCAGAGGATTGCCAAGTCTGTAAGCCTTGTCTGGCTCATTTTTGATCAAAGGTAGTTTTTTTATGAACTTCAGTTTCGAGAAAGAGAGCTCACAGCTGGCAACGCTTATAGCTCAGGTAAGAAAAATGCGCAGCAAGATCACAATATTAGGGATGGAATCCCCAAGGTGATATCTCTGTATAAAGTTCAAAAGTTCAAGAGGTCCATTGATTTTGTCTTTTCCTGAAGCTTTCACAAAATACTGTAATCTCTTCCTTTCGGCAACGAATTTATCTTTATCTATATCTTTGTCAACTTCGCCAAGCTGACAATCATAATTATCATCAAGCAGATTTGGCGGTGTAAGAAAAGCATATTTACTTGCAAGATTGTGAACTTGTTGATATCTGCAAGATATTTCTTCAATCAACCTGTCTATGACAGACAGCATTTCCCGTTTCAACTCAGTACCAAACCCCAATGCTGCATCAGTCAATCGTTCACCAACCATTCGTTTCTTTTTGCGGATACGATGCTCCATGCTTATCCCCATTTCAGAGCAGAGTTTTTTTGACTTGTCTATTGCAGTGTCCACCATCTTTTCTCTATTCTAAAGAAGGCAATCTCTCAACACCGGCAGCCTGATAGAACGTTGTTGCAGACCCAGTCCCTTTTCTTGAAGATACTTCTGGGCATCATTGATTTCGGGGAGAATAATTTTCCAAAGGCTCAGAAATAAAAGAAACGGGAGCGACAATACTGAGTTAAGAATTAAAGATGCATCTGATCTTGTGGTTGCATTTTCTCTTTCTGTGAGCTGTTCCAGGGCAATGATGACTTTTTTTACTACAACATTTACAGCATCTGCTCGAGTACTCCATCTAGTTTCTATAGTCTGCTTGATACTTAGACTAGTCAGTGACCTGCCATAATAGCAGCATTGTCAAATGCCTGGCCAATATAGTCATCAATCTGAATCCCATCATTCTCCAGCTCAAAACCAGTTTAGAAATGTCCTCCGTGCTTTTACCTTTTGTTTCGATGAAGTGGAGAACCGACTCCTCCACTGTCATTTTATTTTTCGTCAATTTTTACATAGCGCAACACCTCACTCATCTGGTCCTTGTGAGATACATCAGGAGTGCTATAAAAAATTTGCAAAAATATTTACTTTCCTTGATCTGATCGATGATTTTACTTCTCACTTGCTTTGCCAAAATGCTCAAAAATTCATTTTGAATTTCTTGTGACAGATAAGCAATAGCGATTTTCTTTCCCAGGTTAACTTTCACCAAATGTTCATGGAGCACAGGGTCATACTTGGCCAATAAATTTACCAATTCTAAAAAATTCCCTTTGTTTTCTTGACCTCTGTCATCATTATATAACTGGTGACTCCATAGTACCAGATTCTGCTCCTCGAGAAACCTGATGATGTCCAGCAATTTAACTAGAATTTTCCGCCACTTCTTAGTTTCCTTCTCAATAAGATGTTGCTCTACTTTGTCAACTACCTTTCCTTCAGCAAGTCGGATCTCTACATCCTTCCAGTTGAGAAACGCTTGAGCATGAGATGTGCTAGCTTCATGTTCATATTTGTGTTTTATTTCCACCAATTCGTAAAACACACATCACCTGAAAACTCGACAGTCCAATTGAAAACAGTCTGCAGCAGAAGTAAAATAAGGCTTCTCTGGAAGGCGAATCCACCATCCATGTTCTCAACATTTTCTCACCGTTGTGCAATCCCCAATAGAACGATATTTTAGTTAGCTTTCTAACGTTGCCTTTTGTTTTTGTTCCTGGTCGAACTACTTCCTTGAATTGATGATCAAGGTGCTGTACAGTGGCAGATCCGTGCCGAACAAGCATAGCGCAAATTTTAAGATTAATCTCAACTGGCCATAAACCAACATCTGTAAAATCGGTTCTAGTGTATGTTTTCATGCCTTTCCAATTCTTTTGGTATGATTTTCAACTTTCGTTTTAGCTATTTCGACCATAGAAGTCTTTTCCACGAATTTCAATAGCATGCCTTTATTCTTTTTGCTTCCTCTTCTTTTGTTTTTTGCTTTTTACGGAATGCTGCACCATTCTCCTTCATTCTCTTCATTACGGTACCTTCTTTGAAAATTCATGCAAATATTCTGAAAAAAATTTAAAATTCTATTTTTTAAAATAGCACAGTATTTCTCTGCATAAGTACCTTCTTGTATTGTTCCGTACTAGTACCACAAAAGGTGATATATCCCCCTTCTCCATAAAATCATTTTTCTGAGATACCTTCCCCTAAAAATATATATATATATACATATATATATATATATAGAGAGAGACAGGTCACTAATGGGAACATTTATTTGTTGTAGATTTGATTTTTTACCACTTTTTCGAATCTTTCTGTATTGTAAAGCAACCCGCCCCCCCCCCAAATAATTAAAAGAATAATTAAATACTTTTCAAAGTATTTCCTTATTTAAGAAAATGTTATAGAAAAATACAAGGACTGGGCAATCTTGACTAAAGTCGTACGCAAGATGACGGCCGCGAACATGTAAAATATGGAACCAAATGCAAATTAAATATTTAGAAATTTAAAATGAATCGGAATCGGAAGCAGGAATCGTATTGGATCCGGAATTTAAGACAAAATCGGTAATTAAATCGGAATCAGGAAAAATTTGGAATCGTCCCATCACTAGTATATGCACATATATACATATAAATATGCATACATGTATACATATGTGTATACATGTATGCATATTTATATGTATATGTATACATATATATATATATATATATACACATCTATGCATATATACATATATCATCATCATCATCATGCAGATGCAGTCCGTCGGTCTTGATGATGACTAGTTGGGGCCTCAGTGCTTTATCCCTCAGTGTTGGCATAGTTTCACTCCATCGCCACAGGACTTCCCACCTTGGCTCCAAACTTGCTTGTGCAGTTTAGGTGCAGTATCTGTTGTGCATCAGATAGACACCCTCTGAACCTCCAATGCTCATGTCCAGTGGAGTGAACCCGCGACAACTGGCAGCAGAGGAGGCTGCAGCTTCTGGCTGAAAGTAATCTTAGTGAGGGAAACAGTTGCTCTATCATGTCCACTACTATGCCTTTTCTTTCTGGATGAGATTCCATAGCCTTTTAAGGAAAACTGCAAGGCGGCAGTAGGATTTGAAGTCAGAGTTCCCATCTCTTAGCCTTGTACAGCACCTTGATCATCAATTCAAGGCCCACAAGGCAGTGGTATTTGATTTTGGGGTTGGTTCCCCTAGTCTTCGCCCAACCAAGGGCACGCACAAGACAGGGTAGGGGTTGGTAGTGTGTCAGGGTGTGTCCACACATCAGTGGGCCATAACGCACTATCTCTGGGGTCTTCTACTACTCCGAGATCTACAAGTTTAGCCTGGGGTCGCAAGGCACCCAGTTACCATGTGTGGCCAACGTGGAGGCACTGTAAGAGTCTTGATGATGGAGAGGCTATGTACTGGCAGGGAAGACTTATGCATAGCTGCTCCCTTTTCACCACAAGGTTAGCCAGCAATGTTAGCTGGAAGCGAGAAGGCATGCAAGTATGAACTTAACACTAACTTATACCTAACACACTAGACGCATCACATCCCCCTGCCAAACGCACACACATATACATATGGGATCAGACAAAAGGATACTGGACAAAACCCATCAGCTAATTAAAGCAAAAACAGATAAAATCCCAAATGAATCAAAAACATTAAAAATCACTTTTTATATTTTTATTTTAATTAAATTAAATTTAGGAAAATTAGAAACCGGTGAACTAATTTTGGCAAGGTATGATAATTAAGCATCTACGAAATAAATGTCAATTGAAGATAGAGTTTAAGACGATTCTTAAAGACGATATAGTTTTAAATAGGATTCAAGTGCCTCCCACAGAAATATACATATTTTTAAATATTTACTCAAGTAAGTCGATTTTTCTAAGTTAGGTTCGCGTTCTAAGGAGATTTTTCTTGTATTATCTTTTACAATTATTATATTAATGAAAAAAAAGTAAAAAATTAAAATCATATTACCAGAATTAATTCATCATGATAAATTTCGGTTTAATCATAAATACGTCAGCGATTATAAAATTTTGTTAATAGTTTGAAAAAAATCAATTACTCTGTGATTGTTCGAAACTTGACAGAAATTCGGCAGTATTTAAACTATTGAATAGAAAGCCACTTAAATAGTATTTGAGGTGTAGCGCTTAGTTCCCATTTAAAATTAGATCCCCTGATGTGACGGTCATAAAGTCTGTTTACAGTCGATTTTTATTCCATATTTACTTAATGTTTCTACAATTCCAAAATTATGTAATTTTCTGCTGTTAATTTTCCGTTGTATCATTTAATTATCAGTGATGTTTTGAAAGTATTTTTCTTGAAAAAAATGTTTTGTTTAATTTTTCAACATTTTTTTGAACCTATAAGTCAACTGGTTTCTTTGAAAGGTTACCTAGAGAACTTATGCAACTTTTTAAAAATATTTTTTTACAAATAAAATAAATTTACATCATATTTTGATGTCATTATCATTTTAGTTTTAGTGACAATTTAAAAACAATAAATATTTATCATTAGTATCAATAATGAAAAATTAAATTAAAAATTTAAAACAATCGATTTTGGAATCGTAAATTAGGGATACATTTTTCTGATTCCGATACCTCCAAAAGTTCCGATTTTTTACAACTCTTTCGGTATAAAATTTCAGATTTTTTGTTAGCTTTTATTTATTTTTTCTATTTTCTATTTTTACCCTCTCAAAATGCCGCCCCTGACATGTGCCGCTTGTAAAATAGAGACACGTTTTTCCGATTGCGATACCTCCAAAAGTTTCGGTTTTTTACAAACTTTTCAGTATAAAATTTCAAATTTTTTGTTAGCTTTTATCTATTTTTATTTACTTTTTCTATTTTTATCCCCACAAGATGCCGCCCCCTGGTATGTGCCGCTCATAAAATATTCTTCCAATTCCAATACCTCCAAAAGTTCTGATTTTTTAAAAACTTTTCAGTATAAAATTTAATATATTTTGTTAGCTTTTATTTATTTATTTCTATTTTTACTATCTCAAAATGCCGCCCCCTGACATGGGCCGCTCGTAAAACAGGGACACATTTTTCTGATTCTGATATCTCCAAAAGTTCCGATTTTTTACAACCTTTTCAGTAAAAAATTCTGATTTTTTGTTAACTTTTATTTATTTATTTCTATTTTCTATTTTTAACCTGTCAAAATGCCACCCCTGACATGTGCCGCTCATAAAATAGGGACACATTTTTCTTGATTCTGATATCTGTAAAAGTCCTGATGTTTTACAACCTTTTCAGCATAAAATTTCATTTTTTTTTGTTAGCTTTCATTTATTTTTACTTATTTATTTTTTTTACTCTCTCAAAATGCTGCCCCCTGGAACGTGCCACCCGGGGCGAACCATACCCCCCCCCGCTTGCTACGCCACTGCTTCTAGCATAATAGATGTTGTGAAACTAAAGCCACCTTTAGAACTGCCAGAAACCATTGCAAAAGGGTAATAAAAGATGCAAGAAATTCGTATGCTCAGTACGTCAAATTTAAAGTAGCTGAGCAGTGGCTTGGCTCTTACAAGTTTTGGTGAATAATAATCAGGCTCCTGAACAGCAGTGTGTCCTCTATCCCTACCATCATCAATGGACTTGAGGTAATCTCGTCAGCATCTGACAAAGCAAAACTCTTTGCCAAGAACTTTGCAGCAAATTCTACTTTTGCAATCAGGGCTGCCTACCCTCCATATTCCCTCCTGTGACTGAAAACACACCCAGCGGCATATAAATTTCTGTACATGATGTTGCCAAGCTTATCAAAAACCTTGATTCTAGTAAAGCAATTGGCTCCAACGACTTTCCAGTCATAGTGCTCAAAAAGCTTCAATCGGAATTAGCTCCCATACTAATGAAGCTGTTTAAATGTTGCCTTAAAGAGAAATGCTTCCCAACACCCTGGAAAACTTCATCAGTCTGCCCAGTATTAAAAAATTCCAGAAATCGGTCATCTCCCTTTCAGTACCTGTTCATGTTGATTATTTTACACTCCCTCCTAAAATTCAAAATCTACTTTTTTTTGGCTCTTATGTCTCAGCAGCCCCATTCCTTATCTGTACCTAAATCAAAACATAGATTCCATGAACAAAGCTTCTTTCTTAGAAGTGCACGCCTGTGGAACTCTCTTCCGTTTGTCTGTTTCCCACCTGATTACAACTTGGATGTATTCAAGTCCAACATAAACAAATTCCTGATAAAGCACCCCCTTAAGTAAGATACTTTATCAAATCTCCATTACTAATGATTACTACAATATTATCTCATTGATTACTGTACACGCAATAACCCTTATCCCCAAGTGGCTTCCGGGCCTTGGTAAGTGGTGACTACCATGTAAAAAAAAACAAAAACAAGCAGCCTTAAAAAATATGGGCCCAGAAGGAACTAAAAAAAATATTTAAGCTTTTACAGTGGGGATCATTTTACTATATAAATTTAATTAGGGGTAGGCTATAGAAACAAAATTTTTCAAATAAATGCCAAAAGTGGCTTATTACCTTCATTTATATGTAAATAGATGGGAACAAGTGATTTTGTTCAAAACGGGTCAAAATTGGAGGGTCGCTGGCCCCAAACGTGATTTGACCGCGTCGGCGCGTGAAAATGGCCCAAATTTCGCCCCCGAACACACTTAATCACTTATTGAAAGCCACAGGGTGCATTTTTGGACTATAAATGCATTTGTATCATTAAATCTAACATTCCCATTGGCTATCCCACAAGTATAGGGTTTTTTTAGGGTATCTCAGAGTCCAAACTGGGTCAAAATTACCCTAAAATTAGCCAAAAATGGTCGGAAATCACGGATTTTCCAAAATGCACCTCCCATGGGCCCAAAGAACCTCTACATGGCAGAAACTGTTGGGAAATGCTTGAAGCAGGCACTCTCCTAACTTTTGCACTGTTAATGAGGGGTATAAGGACCTTTAAAAGGGGATAAATATGGCCGATTTAGCCAAAGAAAGTCAAAAAGTCCCTAAGAATCAACATAGGTTGTCAAAAAGGGGCTTAATTTGAGTTATAGATGGAAAATTACCAAATAAGGAAATGTTTTCTTTCTGTAACAATGCAATGGCATCTTTAAATAGACACGATAACATTGCATTCCATTAATTGTGAATTTGATTGAACTTTGCTTTCTTTTTCAGTTAGTAAAATGCAATGAACATGGCTGGATTAGCAGGGCAGATTAACGAAGATTATAATTACGACGATTGGACTTATCTTCTGCTTGATTCTCTTCCAACTGAGGCTGAATGTGTTCAAGCTGTGCAACATCATGCTGCCAAATATGGTACCACGACACATAAAAATCATATTCACCAGTTCTCCTTGCGATTACTACAATTGTGGCAGAAAGCCTTTGGAAGTGATGTTCGTTATGTTACAATACCTGGGATAAAACATAAACTTGATCGATCGCTAAAAATTTACGACAAAGATGTCTACAAAGCAAAGGGTTCCAGACATGTGAATATGATTAAATGGAAACGAGAGCACCATGTCCTTCTCAATATACTTTCAAAAGATGTGAATCCTGATGAATTTGATGTACATGAATGAAGATTCTTTGTCGATCAAAAGTCTCTCTCTCGCAAATGGCTCATTGACACTTTCCACGTCGATATGGAACATGAACGGTTTCTGGCAGAATAAGAACTGCACAATCGTTTGGATTTGGACGATGATCAATTTGAAGTGGAGGATATAAGTGACCAATTGCCAGAGCATGATACCTCAAACAATTTGAACTACTCATTAAACAGATCGGGTACAATCCGTAGCACTGTCCCATGTACCGAGATCACCACCCAAACACATGTCACTTACAATCTGCGAACTGGTAATTTGAAGTGAAGCTGTGTCTTGAAATAACAAAATAATTCCTTTGCTAATTACTTTTATCAAGTTATTCAATATATTGGTTACAAATCGAGAAATAGCGAATCGAGGGCCATTTTCATCAATTTTGGGGTAACTATGAGAACAATATGAATTCAGACTCTTCTTGGACAGCATTTTATTGACATTCAATGTTCAATTTACAATTAATTACTTTCTGAGAAGTTGATGTAGTAAAGTTACAATGTTTCTAAAAAGTATCATTGATGAATGAACTAATGATTCATATGTTATGTACCGTAAAGCATAATTTTGTCATTTTTGGATTGTTTTGACCCTTTTTACATCCCCCAAAGATCTCTAAATACCCTAAATACAAATGGATAAGATAACAGGGTGGTTATTTCAGTCTTCCAACTGTAAAAAGCCATACAGGAGTGTTTATAGGAGCCCGATGAGATATAATACCTGCATTTTGGGGATTATCCGTGATTTTTGTTCATTTTTGGCTAATTTTTGGGTAAATTTGACCCATTTTGGACCCTTAAGATACCTTGAAAAGCCCTATATAGGTTGGATAGCCAGTGAGAATGTTAGATTTAATGATATAGAGCCATTTATGGTCAAAAATTGCACCCTGTGTGGCTTGGGAGGGGCATTTTGGAAAATCTGTGATTTCCGACCATTTTTGGCTAATTTTAGGGTAATTTTGACCCAGTTTGGACTCTGAGATACCCTAAAAAAAAACCTATACTTGTGGGATAGCCAATGGGAATGTTAGATTTAATGATACAAATGCATTTATAGTCCAAAAATGCACCCTGTGGCTTTCAATAAGTGATTAAGTGTGTTCGGGGGCGAAATTTGGGCCATTTTCACGCGTTGACGCGGTCAAATCATGTTTGGGGCCAGCGACCCTCCAATTTTGACCCGTTTTGAAAAAAATCACTTGTTCCCATCTATTTACATATAAATGAAGGTAATAAGCCACTTTTGGCATTTATTTGAAAAATTTTGTTTCTATAGCCTACCCCTAATTTAATGTAAAAGGAGCACCCACTTCATTGCCAGTTAGCAGGAATTATTTTTTGTTCTGTTTTAAATAAAAAGATCCTTTTCTTATTCATTATGTACCATGCTGAAATAATAGCATTATGACTTAGAAAGCCATTTTTAAAATGGGGAGGGTGGTCTTTGTTAAATAACTTGTACTTTCATCTAACAATTTACGAAATAAAAGGGGCAAAATGAAAATGTGATTAAAAAAACAAAACAAGTAACAAATAAATGTTACCAAAGACAAGATAATTTACTCTTCTACTTACCTGGATAACTTTTTTTAGTTTTACCTTATTTTGAAGAGTTTTTCTGTAAAAACGATTTTGTGTAACCCTAGCTCCTAATAAAAACCATTTTCCTTATAATTTTCCTAGAGTGTTTTTGTTTTTATGTTTCTAATAATGTAATAAACACAAATACCTTAAAAAAAATAATTTAACTTGAAAACCCTACCTAAAAATAAGTAGTAAGTGCCAGATTCTGTGCTTTGTATTTCCTATTTTAGTCTCGTGACATAATCAAATTGTTATAGGACTCACAGTGGAGTCACCAGATATCGGATATGTGGGGAGTGAGTCAGCATTCACCAATTTTCAGTCAGAATCCATTGATATTAGAGATCATGGTTGCAGGTGCAAAGATATCTATATTGAAAACAGATAGAGTATCACTGGGACCTTTAAAGATAAATTTTACAAGATCTCCGACTTACAGAAAGGTTCTACGGAGTCACAGCCACATCCATATAAATTAAAAAGGCGTGAATAACTTTGGAAAAATAACGATATCCAACA
Organism: Euprymna scolopes; assembly: GCF_053919585.1. NCBI lineage: Eukaryota > Metazoa > Mollusca > Cephalopoda > Sepiida > Sepiolidae > Euprymna > Euprymna scolopes. Next base: position 95,715,137 of record NC_136500.1, on the reverse strand, counting down.
AAAAACTCTAGATCACTGTACTAGGATAAAATAGCATTTATTAACATATGTAAGAAAAGATGATCCAAATTATTTCAACGTCAAGGTTTTTGCAACAAGTGTTCATTAGACAGTCTTCATTAATGTGTGTCTTAAAGACAAAAAGTTCATGATTACAGATTTTCATGTTGAATTTCATTTTTGGAGGGAAAAGTAAATGGTCATTAAACATGTGTACATACAGATTTTCTTATATGTGTGTCTAATACGTATGCAAACAGCAGTTCGAAATAACTTGTTGAAAAGAATTAATCCTCTTTGAATATGGTGCTTTCCATGATAAGAATTTATGTGTATGGCATGCGCAAAGTCATATTAGTTGTTTTATGTCGCACAACGACGGAGTCGGGCAGCATGTTGCTTACTGGTAAAACTGCATCCTGAAATGGTTTGATGTATGTATGCAAAAGCTTATATAGGAGAGTTCCAGAATATTCCAGACTATTTGTTGTTTCACTGTGCGCAAAGCATAACATAGTCCGTTATCACATGTGTGTGAATGGGCAAATCACGACGTTGTGTCTTTACACATACTTCATACACGTGTGCGTTGAAAACAGTGATTGCTATTAGAATGTCTACTCTGAAGATTTGTTCTGGCCATATATATATAGCAGATGCTACATTGTATTCCATTTTTTTGTTTTGTTTTGAATTTTCCGATGTTATCTAGGAACATAGAATAGTATCAGTTCTCATGCTATACTTAGTCTATTGTCCTACGCTAATGTTATAAGGGGCATAACTACGTATCAAACCGGATATGAAACAGGATATAAAAGAGCTACCATTTTAAGGTGGGGCGTCTTGTCTTGTTTTGAAGTCTCGCGTCGGACACTCTACAAGTGTACTCCGGTTAACCAAGCTTCCCAGTGACGAGCATTTAGCTCTCACACGCTAAGTTCCTTTTCTTTACCTTCATTGACATTTATCTAACTTCAAAAGCAAGTAACCATTTGTATTTACATTATTACGAAGTACTAATAAACCATCTTTTGTTACGCATCCCACTCGGCGTATTTTGTTATATTATTGTATACCGTTGAAACCGGATATAACAGTTAATGATGTAGAAATCTTTCTAGACTTAAGCACGTTATTATTTAAAACCATTAAGAATAACGTTATAATTTAAAAACTTATTATATAAAAGTCCTTCATCAAGTATAAGTGAAAACAAAGTGACGAATTTTTAAGATCGTCTGTAGTCACCTAAAATCATTGTATGTTCTTAAGAAAGCGAACAAATTTGATAGATATTATTTTGATTTGTTTAGGCTACTATACTGGTCACTGTTTAATAGTTGGGTTTTGTTTAGAATTGTACAAATGAAATATGTAATAGGTCTATATGAAAATATCATAACTTCTGAGGTCTAGTGTATGTGTGTAGGCAAGGATGAGTTGTAAGTTTTTCTAATTGTAGTTCAAAATTTAAATAAAGGAAACCAATTTAATATAATGATATGTAAAAAACACAATCTTTGTCTTCATGGTATTTGTATGCAGAGTCTACATATTCCTTTATAGTCATTCAACAACTAGTCAAAGACACATCAGAATAATTTTCGAATAACAAACGACATATCAAGTAACATCAAAATGCTCTGCTCCAAAAAGATAGAAGCATGTTAATTAAATAATTTCAACTTGAAAACAAATTCTTTTTAGAGATCAGTTATTTCCCTTTTGTGAGAAATTATTTTCTAAGCTAGAACTATGCCAATTAGTAGAAAGGGTTTAGACACACCTGGAAAAAAAGGGTAGATCTCCAAATCTCATTGTGAACATATGTGCGAGCCTTTTCAAGTCTCACACAAAAACACACATTCACATTTCAAGCTATGTCATATACATACGCGCACACAAACATACGTGCCCACGTCCACACATGTACACATATTCACGTTTGCGTACATACACTCACATTCACGGTATATACACACACGCTAACTCACACATATGTACTCACACACGCGCACACGAATGCACACATGGACGACGTCACTTCTGCTTTCTGGGGAAATATACACATGCGCAAAACACCACCGGAAACGAGTATAAAACAAAGAGACAAGCTGTTTCTAACCCTTTTTAGGACCAACTCTCGACCAGAGGTTGGGCTAACCAGCCGCCTCCCTTTCGGGAGGCGCACGCTCGCGCGCGTCACGTCCACTTACTACTATGTATGGGGCACGAGCTAACAGACTGTATGTACACATTCCCACTCTTTCTCTTTTTATCTACTACTGGTCCCTGAGAACACCTTCGCGTCAACTCTCATATCCTCTTCTTTGTCTACACGCTGGACTACCATTCTCATTTCCACTACAACACTCATTTCTCTTCCCACGCGCGAACAAACGATAGTGAGATGAACACACATTTCCTATTCTTCTACAACACCAACCCCGCAACGAACATTGGTTACACACGCGCGGAAATGAACACATGTTATAACTAAAACGTTCATTCTTTCAACAGCAAATAAATGACGTTTATCTTATCCATCAATTGAGTCTTTGTTTCCTTCAATTCCATTCGTTTCATTATTTTCTTGTGGCGAGCTAGGGTATTATACTCTGGTCCGCTACACATAAGATTTTATGGCACTTCTCATATCAACAAATGATTGAGAATTAAGATGAACTTTCCTTATTCGCTACCTAGATGTGCTACTGTCAACATTGTTTTTGGCATTTTCTTTTAATAAAAAGATGCTTTATTATCATACATGGATAATTTGTGCATTTATTATTGAATAGGAACAATGTATTATCTATGTTTAATTTTACATATTACTTTTCTTGCTTTGCTTTCTTTATAGTTTAACTATTAATAAATGAAATGTATTTGCTGTTAAATGCTTTATGTCTTGTACTTTGCAGTATTGCTAACATACTACATTGTAGGCGACTGTTCTCATGGTGAACTGATAGAATCTCACTGCCAAGTTCTTCTCTTTTGTTTTACCCAAAATGGACACAAAAGTACTGAGAATTCCTGGCCCACTAAATGTCTACTACAAGGGTCTTGAAAAATGAAGAACCAAAATGTCTGTAGACAGAATAAAACCAAAGATATTGGAAGATTCCTACTCATAAATAACACCCTCCAATTTGATATCTATAGACATGACACCTGGAAAATAATTTTTTAGTGGAAATCGTTCCAGACCAATGTGTGAAAGAAATTGACTGACCATAAAAAAACATGCGGTAACTGTGGTGAATAAATTGAATGAATATTAATGAATGAGTATAAGAAGTCTGATTATACTTGAAAAAAAAGCTTTATTCTACAAGAATGTGTCTCTGTGTGAACAATAGCCACTTACAAAAAAAAAAAAAAATGAACAAGGGAAGTAATTCACTTTTGCAAAGTGTTAAAGTACAGTTAATAGTTCTTTTTTTTTCTTTTTCTTTTCATAAAACTAACAATCTAACATTGAGGACAAAATTACATTCCTTTAAATTGAAATAGATCGATTCTGTTTATAAACAAATAAAAGTGATTACTGGATGAGTTATCAGTCATTAGCAACTCATTTGATGAAGAAGATAGAGTTGTACATCGCCTGGCTAGTTTCCCAGAATCTTATGTTGACAGCATTTGAAGCAAATCAGGATGTTCCCAAGTAATGTTAGTTACTGAATGACTGCTATATATATAAAAAAAAAGAGAAACTAATGGTGCTTAATTGAAAGTCATGATATCAAAACATTGCATTAACAAAAGAGATCTAAGTGTTATCACTGTGGAAAAAATAGATACATGAAACGTGACTGTCAATTGCTTGGTGAAGATATGAAATAGAAATTCAAATGGAATTATCCAAAAAGGAAAGCTTTCTTCGCTAAGAAAATGCCAGATGATTAAAGTGATTCCACAAACGGCTATGTTGTTGGACTTAGTGCACGTCATGGATTATTAATAAATAAAGAAAAGAGCAAGTGGATTGTGAACTCTGGAGCAATCAATGTCATATATGATAAAATGTGAAGAAATTCAAAAAGTTCATCATTATATGATCATAAAAGTTGATCATTATATGATAATTATATGATCATATAAGTTGATTATTATATGATCATATAAGTTGATTATTATATGATCATATAAGTTGATCATTATATGATCATAAAAGTTGATTATTATATAATCATAAAAGTTGATCATTATATGATCATAAAAGTTGATCATTATATGATCATAAAAGTTGATCATTATATAATCATATAAGTTGATTATTATATAATCATATAAGTTGATCATTACATGATCACATAAGTTGATTATTCATATTGTTTGGACTCTTCAGACTACTGTTTTCATCTTGGTCTTATTTTTACAACATTTCAGTTGATGTAACCTCTGACCTTTTTTAGGTGTATCTTGTCAAACTCGAGAATCTTTCTGTTGAACTCAGCAATATAAATGGAATTTTGAACAGAACCTTTTATTTAATCTATAAAGTTAGTATGCTCTCATACTATTAGCCATGACTGGCTAAAGGTCCTAAGTAATTCGCAATTGTATTTTAAGTGTCCCCCACACTGATGATTAAACCCCCCCCCCCCGAAGAGTGTAAATTATGACTGAATTTTACCTTGGTAAATTCTATTCAATTCTATTTTATGCCTGTGTATATTTTCTTTTTTGTATCACACTTCAAAGACTTGCTTGCACATTCGATTTCCCTTCGATTATTTTCTTTGCAGTGCTTCTTTCTACCTCTAAAAGATATTTCCTATTGCATCTGCTTAAAGTGGATATATGTTTTCTTCTCTCCGTGCAACATGAAAAGATAATAAACTATGTAAATCACATTCTAGTCCTGTTACAAGGTTATGTCCAGCTCAGAATTCATTTAATCTCCTAACAACTTGCAGATTTTCCTTTCTAAAATCTTTTCTCAACTTACAGTGTCTAATTGACATGAGTATCAGTGATTGTCAGAGAATTAAGGTGTTGGTCTCAATTCCAAGTTCTCTCCAATCATAACTATGTAAAGACGCCAGCTTTTCTTTTCACTCGTCTTTCATATTTGTCTTCTCTCCTTCCAAACACTCACCTATAATTTAAAATATATTTCGCCCGATGTGTATATTTTTAACTAAAACTATTTTATGTTCTTCTTTATTCAAAATACTTTGCACTAGACTGATAAAAATCATATTTTGTATTTGATTGGGATCTTCATAATTCTGAAGTGGTGTGGAAGAACATGGCTCACCAATTTATAAACAAACAAGCAAAAGAAACAGAAAACATGAGCTAACTGTAATGAATAATTGAATGAATAGTAATAAATGAGTATAATAAGCATGATTATAATCGAAAAAGCTTTAATCTTCCAAGATCTTGTGGGGGTCGCCTGGCCTTTTTTTGGGAACTGACTTCCTCCACAAATAATAAAAATCAAAATAAGAAATCTTATGTGCAACACAAACGGAGGTTTATTTCTGGAATAGAAATAGCAAACAATAACAAGCAAAACATAGTTCTCAATATTTCAGAGTTCTTTTTTCTTGAGTTCATATGAAAGATGGAGAGTCTCTTTTTTTGTGTTCTTTGAATGTTCACATATGTAACAGAGACAATATTAAAGTTCGTCTGTTAAAAGAGAGTATTAATGCACGGAGCAGTGGAAATGAAATAATTGATGTTTGCACACGTGGCAAGTCCTAATGAGAAAGCGTTGAATGAGTCGGAAGAGTTTAAAGAGACGAAAGAATGCTCGAAAGGCTAAGAGACTAAAGAGATAGATTTTGTGTTTGTGCATGTTTATATATGATTTGATCAGCTCCAAACGAGCTCTAGAAAATCAGTTTTAAAATATGTCCTAGGAGGAATTCCATTGGACGGAAGACATCACATGGGGTGCTTTCAACTACGTCCGCACCTTTGGTATATAAAGGTCACGCCGGAATTTGCGTGGGTGTCATTTTTCATTTTTTTAACGCGCCGAAACAATTAATTGCACTGCGCGCCTAAATTGTATTTAACAATTTTAAATTTGAATATTAAACTGTGCCAACTGGCACAAATACTCCCCCCAGATTGGAAAAAAAAAAAAAAAGTTTTTTTTTTCAATATGTAATGTATTCCTTGAAATGTTTCGGCCAGTGGACTTTCTTACCCGTTTTTGTCGTGGGTTTGGTGTCTTCGTCATTTTCTGCTGGACTCCCATGTTCTAAGGGAATTTGTTCTGGTGGGGAAATTGTCTGAGGGTATTCCTCAATGTGTGCTGGTTTAATTCGGTCGATCGCGATGTTGTCTTTCCTGTCTTTCCGTTGGACAGTAAAATATTTTTCACTTCTGTCCAAAACTTGGTATGGTCCAGTGTAATTTGGACAAAATGGCTTTTTGACCGTATCATTCCTGATAAACACAAATTTGCATGTGTGAAGGTCGTTCGGTATATATGTTTGTTTGTCAGCCCTCCTGGTGGGGGTAAATTTGAGAGAAGACATTTTGTTCTTTAATTCCGTCACAAATGTAGCCGTGGGTGAAATATCTGTGTATGCATTAAAATACTGTCCAGGTAGTGTGACTACGGATCCAAAAACTAGCTCCGCTGGTGTGCTTTGTAAGTCTTCTTTTATTGTGTTTCGGATCATTAATAGGATTAATGGTAAATTATCTGACCAGTCCGCGTTGTTAAGACTCGTAGCCAAAGAAGTTTTTAGCTGTCTGTGAAAGCGTTCGACGAGGCCATCTGAGCAAGGGTGATAAGCAGTAGTCTTTATGTGGGTTGTTCCCAACAATTGGCTGAACTCTGCGAAGAGTTTCGATTGAAATTGCGAACCTCTGTCCGTTGTGAGTATTGACGGTACTCCAAAAATTGCTATCCAGTCTTTTAGTATTGTTCCAGCTACTGTCGCCGCCAATGTGTCTTTCATGGGTATGGCTGTTGGCCATCTGCTGAACCTATCGACTATGGTGAGAATGTGGGTGTGTCCTTTTGAGGGCGGTAATGGCCCCACCAAGTCAACATGGATATTGGTGAACCTGGTATCAGGCGCACTGAAAGTGCCCAGCGGTGACTTCGTGTGCCTGTGTATTTTATTTTTCTGACAGGATACACACGTCTTGGTCCAATTTCGAATATCTGCATTCATATTTGGCCAAACAAAGCGGTCTGTTATTATTTTTACGGTGGCTCGTTTGCCTGGATGCGACATATTGTGAAAATGTAGAAAAACATGTCGTCTGATGCTTGGCGGTATGTATGGACGCGGTTGTTCTTTTGCTGTATCACAATAAAGTGTTGTTACACTAAAAGGTACGGGCATTTCCTTCAGTCGCAAAGACGTTTTCTATTGTACGTCAGTGAGTGTCTTGTCCGTCTTTTGTTCTTGTGCAATTAATTCCATAGTTAACGAACTGGAATTTAGTGAAGTTATTGCAGCTCGTGATAATGCGTCCGCCACAATGTTTTCTTGTCCCTTGACGTATCTAATGTCTGTGGAATATTGGGCAATATAATCAAGGTGTCTGATTTCTCTTGGACCATATTTATCTACATGCGTATGCAGTGCATATGTTAACGGTTTATGGTCAGTGTAAATACAGAAGTTTCTTCCTTCTAACAGATGTCTAAAATGTTTAATTGACAAATGAATTGCTAATAGCTCCCTTGAAAAGGTACTGTACTTTGTCTGTGTCTTGCTCAGTTTGGCTGAGAAAAACGATATAGGGGTCATTGTATCCCCTGTTAGTTGATGTATAACTGCTCCTACAGCTATGTCTGACGCGTCTGTAACAACAAGTGTAAGCTTCGATTCTTCGCTGTCCTTAATATAATTCAATTTTGTGAAATTGACTAAGGCAGTTTTAGCTTGATGGAAAGCTTTTAAAGCTGATCCTTCCAGTTTTAATTGTTGGTTTTTCATTTATTTTTTAAACAACAACAATAAGATGATCACAAAAGGTCCAACGGGGGAGAGTCCTTTTGACATCATAGTAATTAGAAATGTTAGGTGAAAGTCCTGCGTGAAAGTAAAGAAAAGGAATTCAAAGTTTGTGTATCTGGCGAAGTTCGCCTTGCTGAAAAAGTCCCATAAGGAAAGAAATTCAAGAAGTGAGTGATTTTGTTGTTATTAGCTTTAGTAGATGTTCGGGATGAATGCCTGTGTGCACAAGTACTTTTTGTGTCCGCATGGCATATGCGTGTGATGTTTACGACGTTGGCGGCGGCGAGGTCGTGAACAATAGAAACATACTCTCGTGGTGTTACGAAGTGAGTTAAGAAGGAGATTAAGCTGAAATGTCTCCGTAAATGGCTATTTTATACCTTTTTGTCCGGCTCCTGCTGCTATCTTCGCTTTTCAAAATTCATAAAAAAGATTATATTCTTAATTTTTCATTGGCTAGTTGTGTCATGTGACTTGTTTTCAACTACGTCCACCAAATATATGTTATTTTTACTTGTTTTGAAAAAAGTGTGTGAGCATATTTAAATATGAGTCGTTGCTGAACGAACATGTTTTTTTTAAAAACGCGCGGGGAAAATCGAAATGAATAATAGTTCGTTATTTGTGCACTAGTGTGTGTATGTGTGTGTGTGACTGTACAAAAGAGAAAACTGATTTGATTTTCGCTGGTCAACTCTTGTATATGTGAGTTCTAGAACATTCCAGCCTGTCTGTTGTATCACTGCGCGTGAAATGCAACATAGTTCCTTTATTGCATGTGCAAATTACGACATTTTGTCTTTGTGCGTTCTGATATCCATAGGCGTTGAAACGGTGATTGCTATGAAAATATCCCTGTGTTGCGGCCGTTTGTAGTAGATGCTACAACCTCTTATTTTCTTGTTCATTATCCTATAAACTATACAATGACCACGGGTTTATTTTAGGGAGTCTTGTTACTCAAACAGAGTTAGTGGTAGGATTCAGAGAGGGTGTTTGCGTGAGGGTATTGGATTTGCCTCCGGACAAATAACAAGAAAAAATTGCACAGAATTTATCTGCCTTGGAGGGGAAAAAAAAAAAAAAAAAAAATTCTGGTTAACTTAAATGCTGTTTGAACTGATAAGAGCTCTATAGACGATCATTTTACGTTAAATTTATATGCAACAAAAACATTGATCCTCCACACTAAATTCTTTTTTTTCCTCTTTTTATTTTAGTTTTTAATTTTTTTTGAACGAAATTATATACTCATTTGGGTTAGAAACGATTTTTTTCTTATTTTTGTTGATCTACTTTTGGTACCCCCCCCCCAATACCACTGGCCCAATTTAAATTCAGAAATAAGCAAGTTTTAAAACTTGAACCACTTTGAAAAGTAGTATTGATTTTTATTTAAAAAATGAAATATTATTAATAATTCTGGTTAAAGTTATTTCTATTATTTTAAAATTAAAACCCAAATAGTTTTGTCTAAATTTAAATAAATAAATTAGCTAGTAAAATATAATAAGAAATAAAATTAGAAAGAATAGTTTATCTCGCAATATGAGACTCCCTAAAAACAAACCAGCCGGCCTAATATGACGAAAGAAATAGGAAAAAAAGTAATCAGCAGGAGGAGCAGCGTTCGTCATATAGCGGTCTAGGGCAGGTAATCCTCTTTCAGCTCAAAAAAGAAAAAAGTGAGGAGAGCGTAAGACACGGAACCCAAAAAGCAACCTCTACAATGGCACTCGGAGACTTTGAATATGTTTGCACTGTTGAAGCGAACGGCTCGATTCCAGTCTCCAAATATAAGTCTAAGAAAACCGGACTGACTGTATTTCTTGCTGCTGTCGATGGACCCATTGTCAATGGATATTTCTGTCTGGGTAAATAAAATTCACGAGGTTTCATGCCCCCCCCTCCCTCATTTTTCTTTTTTTTTTTTTTTAAATTTGTACATTATGTTTTGCATGTTATGTCGGAGTTTTTATGAGAACTTGAATGTTATTTTAGATTGATTTTTTTTTTTTTTAAATATTTTCTTAGCTTTATTTCTGATTACATTTTATATATGTTGCATTGCACAGTTGAACACCATATTTTGATTAATAAAAACAAATCTTCAAGACAATGGCGTCTCTTAATCTTATAAAAAGAGATTTTAAAAAGAAAGCGAAATAATATCGAGATATAAATAAATTTTATTTTAAAAGACAAAATAACTTACGATTAATGTTGCCGTTATCGTTTTCTTTTTTAAAACAAAAACTTTGCAGTAGTTTTTTTTTTTCTTTCGAGTGCTTATACAGATTAACCCCCATGGCTGCCCATATTGGCTCGGTAAAATTCCATAAATTTCGACAACAGCCGAAAGGCAACTAGACAAAACAATGGGGTTCCTTTAATGGAAAACGATAAACGAATGTTTGTTTCTGTCATGCGAAGAATTTGGTTTTGTGGATGCAGGATTATTGTTGCATTTTACTCGTGCAGTTTATTTGTTTTGGTTTTAGCGGTGAAATTTGAGACCAATCCAATTCATTTATTCCAAATATCTACATTCTACCCTTTTCCAAAAAAAATGGAAAAATAGTTATTTCTAGTTGTTGAAAGAATTTAAATTTTATAGACGCCAAAGCATCGAAACCGAAAAAGAAAATAAAAAGCAAATAAAACATGACTAAAATTTTAGTTAAAATTAGTTGATTTCTTAATTTTGAATTTATCAAGTAAAGAGGGTAAAACTATACAAACACCGTGACAGCGAATTAACCCTAACCCTAAACCCTAACCCTAAACCCTAACCCTAACGCTGTCACGGTGTTTGTATAATAATACCGTAAAGAGAGCCAAATGGGGGTCGACCATTCATGTTGTACGTAAATACTTAAAAAAAAAAAAAAAAAAAAAAAAAAAAGGGGGGGGTGTTTATTTAGAATTTACACTTGATTAAAAATGTAAAAAAAACTCTTTATGGTGTAACGACGTACTCGTCACTGAACGAAGATTAAAAAACAAAACGTAAATTAAGTAATATTTTAATTAAGAAAATCAAATTTTGCGATTTTTAGCGATTACCGTTTTTGGTGCTAGTTCACTTTTTAAATCGTATTTCCAAGTTTAATTAAAGTTTTATGATGTTTTTTTTTTTATTATTCAATTGTAAGGTTGAAGTACATAATAGGTACAAAACACCCTTCCCTCACCATGTTAAGAATGGCTTTTTAAATGTTATTTCAGCACGGATCAATAAGTTCACTAGCACCAAAGTTTTTATTATTTTGAATACAAAATCTCTGCAATAATTGTCGCCCTTGAATTTTGGCAATTGCCACTTTCCGACCCCCTCGCTTTTTTCATAATTTTTTTTTTTTTTTTATTAAAAAAAAAAAAAAAAAAAAACTATTGGATCAAACTAAACAAGTAACGATTAATTTGTGATTTTTTTAAAATTTCATCTTCCTTCCGTGATGAGCACATGCCACATACATCACATTTTTTTTTTGTTTTTTAATCAAGTGAAAAATCTACAGCAGTGTAGTAGGCAATCAACAATTCCCCCACTATCCAACAATCATGAGGTTGTTTGCATGGCAACCGAGAAGACTAACATACTTGTCAGTCGGTTTGTCTTAAACTTCACATTGGACCCAGCAAACTACTCCCTCCCTGACTTTCCTTTGTGGACAGACACCACACTAGATGATCTGAAAATCATCCCTTCTTAGGTGCATGATATAAAAAAACCTGGACATCTCATAAGCATGTGGACCCGATCTCATCCCAGATGTGCTATTAAAAAAATGCTCCGATGAGGTTGCTCCAGTCCTCTCCAAAGTATACAGCAAATGCCTTAACGAATCTTGCTTTCTTGATTGCTGGAAAACTGCTTCTGTAGTACCAGTTTACAAAAATTCTGGCAAAAGAACTGACCCATTAAATTAACGCTCCATTAGCCTCCTCCCGCTTTTCGCCAAAATATTTGAGTCCATAATTGACTAAGCCCTAGTTCATCACCTTACAGCTGCTAAACTTCTGACTGACCAACAATATGGATTTAGACAAGCCCGTTCTACAGCAGATATCTTAATTGTAATCTCTGAACGTATATACCATATACTGGACAAAGCATGTGAAGGTAGAGCGGTAGTCCTAGATATATCTAAGGTTTTTGACAGGGTATGGCACAATGGTCTTCTCAGAAAATCAGATCTTATGGTATCACTGAAGAAATACTGAACGTAATTAAATCCTAAGTAAGAGAAGGATCTAGGTTGTCTTCGATGATCGTACATCTAAACAATATTAAATGCGGGTGTACCTCAGGGATCTATCCTTGGACCCTTATTATTTCTAATATTCATAAATGACTTCCCTAATAAAATTGTTTCTGAGATGGGTATATTTGCTGATGACACCAGGCTCTATAATCGGCACGCGGGGTAAACAAATGAACACATACCTAAGGAAATGGCAAAAACTTCAATCTGCAGTTGAATGGGGACAAAAAAGATGGTCACATTAAATGCTGCCAAGACTAAGCTTCTTTCCTTCAATAATTACAAGAATCCCTCTCAACCACTAATAGTTATGACTAAAGATACGTTACCTGAAAGTATTTCTTTCAAATTCTTTGGCTTAATGTTCACAAGGAACATGAACTGGAACAGATAAATTAAGAGAATGCCAAGGCCGCTGCAAAGAAGGTGGGCTCTCTCTACTGTGCTAGAAAGCTACTTACACCTGAAAGTATCCTGTATCTTTACAAGGCCACCATCTGCCCATCTATGGAGTACTGTTGTCACATTTGGGCTGGTGTATCTGCTACTAGTCTCTCGCTCCTGGACAGGGTTCAAAAGACAGTTGCCAACCTGATAGGTTCTGAACTGTCATCTAAGCTTCAACCTCTGTCCAATTGATGAAATGTTGCATCCTTCTGCCTGTTCTACAAGTATTTTAATGGTGAATGCTCCAAACTACGCTCTTGTACCCCTTCAACATAAATACCCCCAATAAGCAGCAAAATCCCATCCCTACACAGTAGAGATCCTTAGATGTAAGAAAGTCTTCTACTCTAATAGTTTCTACCTCAGAACTGCTAGACTTTGGAACTCCCTTCTGCTTTCCTGCTTTCCCAACTGTACTGACATGCAAAAGTTAAAGTGTAATGTGAACAGACATCTTGCTGCTCAATTCCCTACATAGTATCCCTGCAACTTCTGTCCCTGATAGTAGCCCCCTACATGAAAGTGACACTGTACCTTGTTTGAGGTGAAAATTAAATTAAAAAAAAAAAAAAATTGTAAATAAGCACAACTTCTACAGAAGTTGAACTGAACTGATTTTTATTGCTCAATCAAGTTTAGATTTGGCAAAAGTCGGTTTGTTTCTGTTCAAATTCAGAAATACTGGTGCTTGTGTACTTTTGCCACTGCGCTTTTTTTTAAATAGTGGCGATTCACCACTGTCAGAATGAAATTTAAGAAATTGTAATACCAAATTTCACATGAAAACAATAGTATCTGCGTATTCCTTGTATTTTTCAGATGATTATATCCAAAAATTACGAAAATCGATAAGGTAGAAAATTATTTATTAAAGAAAATAGAATTTGAAGGAAACAATCATATTTGCACAGGAGAATTCAAAAGGGGGATAATTTCCTCCTGATAATTCTTGGAAAATTCAGGAAAAATTTTAACAGTTGCAAAAAACTTGTATATTTTATTTTTACATTATTTAATTTTTAGGTGAACAGTTATTTTTATATTAACAATTATGAAAAAATCTTAAATGAAAAAAACAAACAGACTCAGAACCACTGTATATCTGTAATGTTTATTTTGTTTTGCATTAGTCACATTAAACATTTAGAGTTACTTGCCTTGTTTATGTTTTCGGTTTATTTTATGAAATCAAGATGGCCATAATTTTTCGCTTGCTAACACGATTAAAGTTTTTTCTAATAATTCAGTAATATTCAGGTAATTTCACCTGCATAATTTGAAAGCTAACATTGTAATTTATTAGAATTGACAAAAAAAAAATCAGTAAACACCATTGTTTTTTTTTTTATTTGAAAACTCTATTTATCGATTACAAAATTTCGTTCTGATAATGTAGAAGCACCTAAATAGTTTTCCAGGTTAAATTCAAGCTTCACAATATCTTTTTTATTAAATTGTTAGGTGGAAGCACAGAATAGTTACAAAACACCCTTTCCATGTTAAGAATAGCTTTCAAAATAACGTTATTATTTCAGTACGGTGGCAAAAGTGCACAAGTACCGAAATAACCCATCCAAAAATAACTGGGACTTATGTAGTGAAGTTAACAAACGAAAAAAAGGTAAAAAAAAAAAAAAAGTTTTTTTTTTTTATCTAACTAGCTTATTTTTATGTGTTTTTAAATAGTTTTAAATGCTCTTTATTTCATTGCAAATATCCATTTGTACGAGTTAGTAGCCAACAAGATGGCCTCCAACAGTCTACTTCATTTCCATGTCGGCAACCATCTTAGTGACTACCAACTCGTAAAAAGTGAATATTTGCAATGAAATAAAAAGCATTAAAAACTATTTAAAAACACAAAAAATAAGCCAAGTAGGCATAAAATTTATCTATGGTAACATTTATTGTATATTTGAATTTTTCCATTAGTCGTTTGTTGGCTTAACTTCACAATTCCTCTCATTAACAGATTTTACCGAACCACTATGAGAATGCTATGGATAGCTCCAAATTCGGCATAAATTTAATGACAATTTTCTTTTGAAAATCACAAATTCGGCAAACATTGGCCACTGATGCTTTTTGTTTTAAGTTAAGCCCCCCCCCCCCCCATCGTAATCTTTCTCAAATATCTTGATAATGTTTTCACACATACAATTGATGGGATTAGCTTTAAAATCTTTTTTCCTGGCATGACTTGCTAAAAATAATGGCAAAGAGAAATAAAATTAAACTTAAAAGTAACAAAAAAAAAAACCCACAAAACAATAACACTATAACCTATAGAAAGTGAAATAAATAAAACTTAAGAAATTTTAATTTAAATTTCATGATTCAAATTTAATATTCATTTAAAAAGCAGTGAAAATATGGTACTTTTGTGCAATATGAACCAAACTAAAATGACTTGTTCCGAACAAAACCTAAAATTAGGTTAATAAGGGTTAAATAAAAAGGACAAATGTTAAGATTGTATGCCTAAACAGAATGTAATAAAAATTGTATATAGGCTTTTTTGTTTTTTATTCAGTTTTCACCTCAAACAAGACACAATGCCACTTTGAAGTAGGGAACTACTATTGGGGACATAGGTTGCAGGGATATTATGAAAAGAGATGAGTAGCAAGATGTCTGTTCACATTACACTTTAACTTCTGCATGTCTGTACAGTTGAGAAAGCAGAATCCTGGAAGGGAATTCCAAAGTCTAGCAGTTCTGAGGAAGAAACTATTGGAGTAGAAGGCTTTCTTACACCTGGGGATCTCTACTGTGAAGGGGTGGGATTTAGCTGCTTGTCGAGTTTGTCGGGGGTATTCATGTTGAGGGGGTACAAGTGCTTGTAGTTCGTCAGAGCATTCACCATTAGAGTACTTATAGAACAGGCAGAGGGATGCAACATTTTGTCGATGGGACAGAGGCTGAAGCCTAGATGACAGTTCAGGACCTATCAGGTTGGCGACTCTCTTTTGAACCCTGTCAAGGAGTTAGAAACTGGACAAAGCATGTGAAGGTAGAGTGGTAGTCAGATGCACCAGCCCAAATGTGACAACAGCACTCCATACATGGGCGAATGGTGGCCTTATAGAGGTACAGGATACTTTAATGCGTAAGTAGTTTCCTAGTACGGTAGAGAGAGCCCACCTATTCCAGTTCATGTTCCTTATAAACGTTAGGCCGAGGAGTTATGTTATTGTTTGTAAAATGAATAACCATTTACAGTTAAAATCTAGTTCGTATTATGCATGTAATCTGAAGAAAAACATGTTTGAAAAGGTACTTATACAGTTTAATCAAGACATTAAAAAATGAAAATACTGAAAACCAGTTATATTGTGTGTACCCATTATGGAATAAAGTTCTCCCCCAAAAATTTCACTTAATTTGATCAAGTATTTTTTTTTTATAGCAGAAAAACAATTTTTTATGACAACGAGCTGAACATAGCCACGAGGATGGTACGGGAGGGGCGCCACAGGGAGATAACTCGGTCTAAAGTACCGACCCCCTCTCCTTATGTTAAATAATAGCTTTTCTTCCTTCCTTCCTTGTGGCCTGAAAATCAAAACGTGGCTACTTTTTGCTTGATGTCATAATAAATTGTTTTTCTGCTGTAAAAAAAACCCAAAAAAAACTACTCGATCAAATTAAGTCAATTTTTTTTTTTCAGAAAACTGAATTCCATAATGGGTATGTATAATAGAACTTTTTTTCAATATTTTCATTTTTTAATGTCTTGATTAAACTGTACAAGTACCTTTGAAAATGCTAGATTAATAGTTACAAAATGGCATCTTACTGGAATCAGAAATACTGTATTAAAAAAAAAAGCTAACTTAACGTTAACTGAAATTAAGCGACCATTTTCATTATTCCAGAAAGTAATTTTATTAATTTTCAGAATAGTATTTAATAATGGCTAACACAAGTGTTTACAAATTAACTGAGGGAAAAAATGTTATTAAAATCCCCCCCCCCCCATGTAATACTAAATTAATTTGAACTCCAAAACGTTCCTGTCAATCTTTAAAATATATGTAATCATTTATACACTAATTTTATTTAAATTTTTAAGATGCATCTGATGTTAACGTTTATCAGAAAAAATGTCTCATTTTATGTAAAAGTACAGAAAACATGTTTCAAGGAAAAAAAAATTAGTTTACTTGAAAAAATTTATGAAATTATCAAACAAGATCTCATGTGGGCCACGAAAAAGTTCTAAAATGAGATTATTTTTATTTTTGTCCTAATTGCCCACCCTTTTATTTTATATTTTTTTTGTTTTTTTTGTGGATGTGGATTTCCCTACATTAAAAACTGACCTTGTGTCTAACTCTGTTCACGTGAGGAGGCAAATAGATAATGACTGTTTAATGTTAGTTGACTTAAATTGTAAATTGATTTAAAATATACATTCTGAGATTAAGGGATTAGGATTAAATGCCCTTGAAATTTTTTATTTTCTTTTTTTTAAGAAACAAAACATGAGCCATATGATTTGTGTGGAAGGGGATGCTTTGTAGTACTGCAGACGAGGTTTCTGCCACCCTATCAAGTGGAGGTGGTTATAACAGAGGATGACATGTCATTATTCTTAAAACCTTGCCATCCACACCATTAAATAGGACTTTTGGATTTGTATGGTTAACTGGTTTATTGAATCTTTTATGCCATAAACCTTTCATTGTAGTTTCAGGTGAAAGTTTAGATTTTCGAAAATGTGATATGTCCTAGCTCAAAAATTGTGTGTATATGTATGTATGTGTGTGTGTGTGTGTGTGTGTGTGTATATATTACTAGCGGGCTACCTGGCATTGCTCAGGATCGTATAAACAACGATAAAATCTAATTTGATGTTGAATATATCTAAGAAAGATCCCCTGCAAATATTAAGAGTATCATTATAAATAACAATGTTTTCAAATGTTTTTATTTCCGCACAGCCTCCTTATATTAACAGAAGAAAGTCAGCATGAAATCAGTCATAGTTTGATGTGTTCCGAATCGATTATCGTGAAAATTTGATATTTTATATTTCTTAAATGCAATAATCACGATGGTATAATTATTTTGATTGGAAAATAAATGTTTAACTGTTGGTACCCCTCCAAAAAAAACTTGGAAACTGCATCCCCCCCCAAAAAAAAAAAAATGAAAAGAAAAGAACAATGTCAAACTTTCCAGAACGCTCGGAAAAATGTAAACAGAAAAAAGAAGAATCGAATGTAAAGAAACAAAATAAAACAGAAATGAATTAGTAAATGGTACAAAAAAATAATGGAAGAAATAACAATGTCAAACTGTCCACAAAGATTGAAAAGATGTAAACAGCAAAAAGAAAAATCTTATGGAACGAAACGAAATAAAACGGAAACGATATAATGTATGGTTTATAAAAAAAAAAATGGAAAGAGTGTGAAACTTCGAAAAAAAGTAATCGATATATTTGCCTTAGTGTAAAAATGTGACCCACGTAAAACTAAGCGCGGTTTTAGGTGTAAAATTGATATTTTAGATTACGAAATGCAGTAATTACGATGGTGTAATTAATTTGACCGGAAAAGTAATATCTAACTATGGGAGCAGAAAGGAAAAAAAAAAAAGAACGCTGTCAAACTTACCAGAAAGTTCGTAAGAATGTAAAAAGAAAAATCAAAGTGGACGAAACCAAATAAAACGGAAATAAATATTTAAAAATAACGATGTCAAATTTTCCAGAAAGATAGGAAAAATGTAAACAGAAAAATAGAATGGAACAAAACGAAATCTAACGAAAATCATGTAATATATGGGTTCCAGAAAAAATAAAGAAATAAATAAAAATAAAATGGAAAGAATGTGTTTGTAATTTGTTTGTATAAGTGTAAAAATGTGGAAAATGTGTAAGTAATGTATTTATATTTCCTAGTGTATAAATGTGAACAACGTATAAATAATCCATGTAATTTATTTGTGTTTTTTTTTTTTTTTTAGTGTTAAAAAAATCAGGCTGTATTACAAAGAAAGAAACTATCTTAAACTTGCAGAAGGAAGAGGAAAATCGGAAAGAAAGAAATAAACAAAATGTAAAGTTCATAGAAATAGAAACAGAGGATAGTTTATAAAAATAAATAAATTAAAAAAATAAATGAAAAGAAACGGTGGTGAACTTGCTGAGAAAGAGAGGAAACATGGAAAGAGAAGAAATAAATTTGAGAAAGGGAAAGATTGGGGAAATGAAAAACAGAGGGAAGATACATGGATCCTCCCCCAAAAAAAGCCAAGAAAATGATTTTGTAATTGCTGAAGAATGCGAAATAAAACGGAATTGAAGTATAAGTTTTAATGCACTGTAAGGAAATGTAAAGTTTTTTGGTTTGTGTTTGTTTTTATTTTTAACCAATCGAAAAGTTAGCATGGTGCGTTTCACCTAAATTGCAGTCCAGTTTTTATGAAAACCTAAACCGGCGTTCGTCCTTATTTGTCTCCTGTGAATGGTCACGGACGGTGTAAATGAGTGGCGGTGAAAGTATGAATTTTTTAGAGAGAGATGACTTTACTACTTCCATTGATCGTAACCGGTTTTGGCAGTGAACTCTCACCAGATATAATATGGGAAGCTCCAATCTGCGAGTTAGTGGATAGCTAATATGCCTATAACACACCTTAGATATCGTGATGCAGTTTGTGCATAGTACATCTGCATAAAATGTTTAGATTCTTAATCCTATTAAGGTCAGACGGGGAAAAATGAGTTCATTTTATTTATATAGAAAAAATAGATAGAAGAGAAGATAGATAGATAACATGTAGACTTAATTTAGTATGATGTATTAAATATGAAACAAACAAAAGTATTTTTTAAATTGGTAAATATGCTAGTATTATAGGCTTATTCCCAAAATGGCAGAATCATTCATTGGATTTCATTAATTAAATGGTAATCGCAAAAAAATGGAATCTGAAATAAGTCTAATGAAAAGAAGTTAATACATTTGTCAAGATGTGTTGCAATACTGGTGTTTATAAATTTTAAGACTTTGAAATATTTTCATAATTTTTATATTGAGAAAGCGCAAATATTGCAAGAATAAAAATGTGTTTTTTAAAATTATTTTTGTTACTAAAAAACTTCTTTTCATTGTTTCCGTTCTGACATCTTGTTTCCAGTCCACCATTTTGTTATTGTTCATGCCAACATAGTACATCAGCTTATTTTGACTAAGTTAGTTTTTTTCCTATTAATATGCAAATTGATTTTAATACTAATACATTCAGCATGTGATAATCTTTAAAAAAAAAAAAAAAAAAAACTACCCACTCTATACATTAACCAAAATAGTTTAATGTTACATCATTAATTACACAATTTCATTTATTTTATTTTTTTGGTCTCCTGATTTAATGGAGAGGAACCTATGTTTTCAGTGGCGTCCGTGCGTTCCTTAGTCTGAACGATTGCCAGATAAGCGTCCATTAGGATTTCCTGAAATTTTGCCGCAAATTGTAGTTCATTAAATAGATGTGCATAGTAAAAAAAAAAAATTTTGCGAAAATTCGCGTTGTCTCCAGGGGCTCAAAAGAGATAAAAAAAATTAAAAAATGGCCCCAAATGACACATTTTGCCCCATAACTTTTGATCCATCCATTTGATTTTTCTGAAACTTGGCCAAAATGTGGAGCCCATTGTTCTTAATATAAATCTAGTATGGGTGACCCTGGCAAAATTCTAATTGCGGGGACTTTAAGTGGCTCTTTATTTCATATTTCTCAACAAAAACTTGATCTGTCTGACTATATAGTGGTTTTTCACAGTGATCAACTCAAATATAATGTGTTATGGCCTGAAACTGCACCGTTATCCATTTACACTGGGATTCAACATCCCCAGGGGCTCAAAAGAGGTAAAAAAAAAAAAGCTCCAAAATGGCCCAAAATGACATTTTTTACCTCATAGCGTTTGATCCATCCATTAGATTTTCCTGAAACTTGGCCAAAATGTGGACATTGTTCTTACTATAAATTCAGAATGAGTGACCCTGGCAAAATTCTGGTTCGCATCCCTCTGGGACTTTTAGGGCTAAAAAAAAACAAAAAAAACATGCGTTTTTGGAGCTCTTTTTTTTTTCTTTTTTTTTTTATATTACTCAAAAACTTGATATGTATGTCTATATAGTGGTTTTCCATGGTGATGAATTCAAATGTACATGTCTTAAGGCATGAAACTGCATGGTTTGGTTTGTCCATTTTCACTGGGATTCGGCGTTCCCAGGAACTCAAAAGGGGTCACAAATGCCCCCAAATTGCAAAAAAAAAAATGACTTTTTACCCCATAACTTTTGATCCATCCATTAGATTTTTCTGAAACTTGGTGAAAATATGAAAGCAACGTCGGCCCTTCACACTTTTTACATTCAGCAAGGATGTGACAACAATATGCCATGCAATATAGAATACTGGCAGATGTTAAATATTTTCTAGTTTCATAGGGGGAGCCTACCTTCTTGGCAGCATCTTTTTATGTACTTATTCCACTTTGTTGAGAATATTATACCAAAGAGTTGAAATGTTTGGCTTTTGGGAAGAATACTATCTGATGTACCAATTGATGGTTGGAAAAGTTTCTTATACTTAAAGGAAAGGTGCTTTGTTATGGTAACATTAAATGTAACCATCCATTTTTGGCTTCAGTTTGTAGTAGATTGGAAGTCATTTTCTAAGTATTTAGCCATTCCTTTTCATGCATGGGCAGCTGATTTATTCTCCTTCCAGAAATAGAACATGGTATCATTAGCAAATACACCTATCTCGGACACAATTGCATCAGGAAGGTTGTTTGTTAGGTTGACTAAGACTGCTTCAGCTGCAGTTTTGTTTGGAAATCTTGGCTACTTCTGAAAACCAGAAGGAGTAATTGATGTATCACCAGTTGCCTATATATATCCATATATATATATATGTGTGTGTATGTATATATCTGTGGAAATATTCTTTATTCACTTATATTTTCTTTTTATATATACTAATCCTTCTTTAAGAAATGACCATGGGGATATTAGATTAGTAGCAATGGTAATTACAGGCTTCGTTTTCCTAGATTTGCAAAATGCTACCTAATTTTGTGGGTGAAAGAGCATAATGCTCAAGAGCTGCTGCTTCCTCCTAAGAAAGTGTTCTGCATTTGTCATTGTTTCTGAAAATTTGGCCTGTGTGTGATTTTGTATTTAATCAAAGTTATGAAATATTACATCCATTGATAAAACTTTGAACAACAAAACTATAAAATAAAAAAAAACACAAAAGTTGAAAAAAAATATATAGCGCATTTATTTTACACAACGGGATAAACCATTTTGCAAACAATGTTTTCTATTTTCATTATATAAGATAGGTATGACACTAATTTTCAACACCCATAACAAAAGAGAAAAATCCAGGTTGTCCTCAACGTTCGTACATCTAAACAATATGATATAAATGCGGGAGTGCCTCAGGGGTCTATCCTTGGACCTCTATTGTTCGTAATATTCATTAATGACCTCCCTGACAAAATTGCCTTTGAGCTGCGTATATATGCTGATGACACCACACTCTATAGCAGGCATGACAGGAAAACAAATGAACATATATCTCAAGAAATGGCAAAAACACTAGAGGATGACCTCCAATCTGTAGTTGAATGGGGACAAAAATGGATGGTCACATTCAATGCTGCCAAAACTAAACTGGTTTCCTTCAATAATTACAAGAAACCTTCTCTGCCACCAATAGCAATGGCCAGTGACTCTTTATCTGAGAGTACATCTTTCAAACTGATTGGCCTAACGTTCACAGGAAACAGGAGTTAGAACAATTACATTGAAAGCGTTGCCAGGGCCGCTGCGAAGAAGGTAGGCTCTCTCTACCATGCTAGAAAACTACTAACACCTGAAAGTATCCTGTACCTCTACAAGGCCACCATTCGGCCATGTATGGAGTATTGCTGTCACATTTGGGGTGGTGCATCTGCTTCAAGTCTCTCGCTCCTAGACAAGTTTCAAAAGAGTCGCCAATCTGATAGGCCCTAAACTGGCATCTAAGCTTCAACCTCTGTCCCATCAACGTAATGGTGCATCCCTCTGCCTGTTCTACAAGTATTTTAATGGTGAATGCCCTGGCGAACTGCAGACACATGTGCCCCCACGATGTAGACACCCTCAACAAACGCGACAGGCAGCTAAATCCCATCCCCACACAGTAGAGATCCCTAGATGTAAAAGATCTTTACTCCAGTAGTTTCTTCCCCAGAACCGCTTAACTCTGGAATTCCATTCCAGGTCACTGCTTCCCCAACTGTACTGACATGCAGAAGTGTAATGTGAACTGACATCTTGCTGCCCAAATCCCAACATAGTACCCCAGTAGTTGTTGTCCCTAATAGTAGCCCCCTACACCAAAGTGGCAATGTGCCTTGTTTGGGGTGAAAATTTAATAAAAAAAAAAATAAAAGATACAAGTAAAAACTAGTAAAATGAAATGAATTTGTGATTTTTACTGTATATCGAAGAGGAAGGATCAGTGTTTAAATCTCATATAAGCATTCTTTAATTTACACAAAAAAAAACCAGACAAAATTTGATTTGAACGTCACAAAATAACCAAAACATAAAAAAAATGGAAAACGGGCGTTATAAAACATTAAAAATATAGGGGGCGGGGGGGGGGGGAACAAACTTTGTACAAATATGTATCTTATTAAAGCTTTTGTCCAATTCTTATTTAAATGAAATATAGCAGGAAAAGTTTTACGTTTGGCTTGAAATATTATGAAAAATCACAACTTTTTTCACTTCATTTCTTTGAGTATTATCATGTTAAGAATGGTGTTTGGAGTAGACATCTCAAACTCCCAATGTTAAGAACAGCTTTTGGAATAGACACCCCTAACATCCCCATGTGAAGAACAGCTGTCGGAATAGACAACTGCTTTTTTTGGTGGGGTGGGGGGAATAATTCCTCCTAAATTTACCCTTGATAATTGTTGTCAGCATAACAAATGTAATAAAACTATATAGCAGAAGATTGGAGTAGTCCATTATAAACAAGAAATATCACCAAGTATTAATATTATTTAACCCATTTGTGTTGAAAAAGTTTAAGATGGAGGTAAAGTGAACAGAAAGACTAATTTTTAATTTTAGCTTTCTCCTTTTTTTTTAATTTTGCTGGCTTTGCAAACTCGCTTTTCCCTGATTCAAACAATGAACAACTCAATGGCACAACTGGTGATACTTTTTCGAGTATATTTAAAATGAAGATTGAAACAATTGAATCAATTATGGAAATTTAAAGATGGCTACTATACATAGGCATAGATAAAGCTTTCTGTCGTGTGTAATATATATATCATCAGGATGTATTGAAAAAATCAAGTTTTTGCTCGCAAATGTGACAGCTAAAATGCAAATTATTTATATAAAAACTATACGTTACATATTTCAGACATGACATAGTTTCATTTACAAGGAATCCAAAAATCATGTTATTCCTCATCTTCCATTTAATATATTTGTTCTTTTTAATATTATTGAGCTCTTATCTTGATAAGTTTTGCTTTGTTAAAGATATATTCTTTGATATTGTATATTTTTTACTATTATCTGATCTTTTTACTTTTCTTTTACTTAATGTGTAGCAAAGTCTGTTTGTATAAATAAAAAGAAATTATATGGCTCTGCTGATTATTGAGCACTATTATATACTGTAAGGTTTGCAATATTGATTGTACATCATCATTAATGTACTTCAGGTGTAGTTTTGTTCAAAAGAACAAAACTACACCTGAAGTACATTAATGATGGACTTGGAATCAACTAGACAGTTACAAATTGCCTCAATAAACCATGTGAAAAAAAAAGTCAGTTTTTAAAAATAAATGGCAAAATTTAGTTTTTATTTAGAAAAGTTAGTTAATGTTATATCTTGCAAAATTTTTACCAACTTTTCAAATTATAACGAAACTTTGAAAAAAAGAATGAGGATGTTCAGTGTTTTGTGTGTAACACCCCCCCCCCCTCATCTGAGATAATATTTTTAAAAATTATTTCACTAATTTTTAATCAAAACTAGCAATACCTGTTAACTAGTGTTGCCCAAGGGAAGCATTATCCCTCCTCCCACCTGGTAAAAAATTAAAATACGGTTGTTGTTGGTAGCCAACCCCAAATGTCATAATGTTAAGAATGGCTTTCGGAATAGACATCCCCAACCCCTTCTCATGGTAAGAATGGCTTTTGGAATAGACACCCCCAACCTCACCATGGTAAGAACGGCTTTCGGAATGGACACCCCATTTTATGAGAAAGAGGTTGTCAAAGTATTTGCCCCAAAATTTAACTTTGATATTCGTTGTTGGCATACCCGCCTGCAAGACTATAACCCCCCCCCCCCAATATTGGGGGGGGGTAGTATCGGGTGGAGAGAAATAAATTTATCGTACGTGCATGAAAATCTGGCGGGCACTAAATTAAAGTGCATAATGCATGTCTTTATATCTTGAAAACTACTTGTCACCACCAAAGTTAAGAGATTGTCTTATTCAGCATAGTTGAAAACCTATAAAAGTTATCATTTTAAGGAAATTATGGAGGTGCAGCTAAGGTAAAAATTTATAAAAAAAAAAAAAAAAAAGTTGTCTAAGCAGTGTCAATAATGAGTCAGGAAAAGCCTAGAAGCAGGTCAAAGCTTAGCGGTTTCTCAAGTACTACTAGTGCTTCGACGTTATCCGAATTTCCAATTCTAGTGTGAATGTTCACAGTGCCCACCCTGCAACATGTCCGCGTCGCTCCACTGAGGGTGGTTACTCTAGTAGTCTTCTTCCAAGTGCGGCAGAGGTCCGCGCTCACTATAGTGCGAGAGCACCCCGAGTCGAGGAGTGCTGAGCACAATGTCTCATTGATATAGACTTGAATGGTCGGAAGTGCCTCCTCTAATTTCTGTTTGGGGAAGAGGTTGACGCTGGCACCTTATCCCTGACCCCGTTTCCTGAACAATCCCGGGCCATATGACCAGTCTCATTACATTGGTAGCAGCGAACAGCTCTCAGTCGCCACTCGCAGTTCCTCGCAATGTTGCCCTGGCCATTGCACCTATAACACATGACTTCACCATCCAGGCCGGGCCCCTAGGACAGTCTATCATCACTTGATGCAGGCTGTGCAGCAGCGACTACCAGTTCTCTCCTTTCATAAGTATTCTTCATCACGATCCTGGCCTAGTCTACCAGGTCATTAAGGGACAATTAAGCTATGCTTGAGCTAGCTCGCAGGAGTTGCTTTGCTTCAGTTGGGAGCCCTACCAAAAAATTTGCATGACAAGGCCTGCTCAAGCAGCCCACCAAACAACACCGTCAGCTCTGCCAAATAAACGTCGACAGTTTCGCCGGGATGTAAGGTTCTTGCCTCAAATTGCTCCTAAGCAGTGGCGAGGTCGATAGTGAACGCCTTGTATAATGGTGCCTTGATCCTTTCATAATCCTGTTTTTCCTCGGGACTAAGCTGTTGATATACCGCAAAAGCCCCGCCGGACAAACATAGAGGAACCATGTGTTCAATGCTCTTCACACTAGACAACAGGCAATGCAGTTCCACCTTCTCCACCCAGTTAAGTACTGGGGTTGATCCGTCGAATTCTGGTATTAATTTAAGGTCGAACTTGTCCCCCATTACGTTGAAATAGCTTGCAGTTAAATGGGCTGGTAAACAGCAAAACAAAATAAAATAAATACGGTAAGCAAAAGTTCAGCTAGAATTCGTCACTGTCAACTTTTTCTCTCAACTTCCAGCACATCTCCCAACCACTTCTGCCAACAGGCATTTTATTAGAAATCTGACCTCATTCCATTTGCATACGTGTGCAGTGGAAGATGAGATCTCATGAGATTCCACAAGATTACACCTTATAAATCCATGGCTGCCATCTTTAATTTCTCTCTCTCTCAGATCCCATCTGAAGGTAAGTTGTATAACTGCACAATGCACACACACAGGCGCTTTCTTCTTTGATTATTACATTCAACTCTACAAAGAGATACAGTTTTATTTTCACTTTGATCTTGACCCTCAACAAAGCTTGAAGAAATGTATTTTGCTGATTTTATCATCAGTAGAAAGTAGGTGTAGAATCCTATTCTTATGTCATTTTGAAAGTTAAATTTGAATCTTCGATCTATGAAAGTAGACACAAGTTTTTATCATTTAGATAAAATAAAAATCTTGTTTCCATTTATCCATTGAACAGGTCCCCATTGGTAAGTTGTTAAGATAGGAATCTTATCAACAGCATACATTACAAGTGCTTTTCATTGTTCTAAATTTCTTTTTTAGCATATATGTTGAATTCCACCATGTGGTCATATCTTGAATGAGTTTGTTTTTCCTAATTAAGCCGATCCTGTATTTCAGTTAATTTGCTAATTGCTAATGGAGAGTAATTAAAGTGAGAGACTATATTTCTGTTAGTTTTAATGATTGTCTTAACAGTCTATTGGGAAAATAATGAATCATTTATTGAGAGTTGCATGTATGTATGAAGTATGTTAGTGATACTAAACCACATTCCTTGCCACCAGCAACCATATTTCTTCCTGAATCCCGAAAGACTAAGAAAACTTTAAACATTTTTATACTCTTTCAGAACATAATTTTGCCCTTGTGTGTGCACCAGGGAATGGAACAACTCTAATGAATGATAATTTTATTCTGATTTTTGTTCTCATCTTGGGTGTTATTTTCATGTTTCAGCTGATATAACCCTCACATAGACCATGGCGCAATGGATAAAGTGTTTAGTTATATTCTATCTCGAGTGCAATCCTCTGAAAGTTGAAAGTTAATCCTTCAGTTTGGGCAATACTAAGAATGTAATAAAAATTACTTCAGACTTCTACCTGGTTGTGACTGATGAAATGAGAACAATCTACCCATAGATTAAATGAAGTGTTCATTTCAAAATTCCTTACATATTCTTAAAGACACCTGGTTTGAGATTACATTGGCTCAAAATGTTGTGAGAATAACATTTAAAATGAGAACATAATACAAATTAATGACTTTATAATGTATATTTTTAATGTACTTTTTTGTCCTCAGCTACTGAAGCTCACGATGGTGATGGCCTTCCACACACTCTGGAGCATCTTGTTTTCTTGGGAAGTGAAGATTATCCCTATAAGGTAAGTTCTTTATTATTTTTATTTTTTTTATCCATAATTATTGGTAAAAATTAAAACCGTAAGTTTTTAAAAATCAGTTGCTCTCATGAAGATATTTTCCTAAGAACTCTGAAAATCTGGTAAATGCTAAATTTCTAGATTTCATTCAACACATGTTGACAAAAAGAAGTAAATGAAATGTTTTCATTTCAAAAGCTGAATATCATGCATAATATGGTAAAAATAAATATTTTAGATAGAAATTTAGTGATTCAAATGTTAGTTTAAAAATATGTCTTGCCAATAATTGAGATAAGCTATCATTAAAAAAAAAAAAAAAAAATGGAAATGACTGGAAAATATGCCGTCCAAAACATAAAATATTATTTTTGTAGCAAAAGTAGTCTCATTAAAGAATTTGTCTTTTTATTAAAAAGAAGTTGTATAGATCTTGTAAATGCCCTTCAAAACATCAAGTATACAAAAAAGCAATCATTAGGATATTTTCTTTCTTTTTCTAGGGAGTCCTTGATTTGTTAGCAAATCGTTGTCTTGCCTCAGGTACTAACGCCTGGACTGATACAGACAATACTTGTTACACGGTCACCATGGCTGGTAGTGAAGGCTTTTGTAACCTTTTGCCAATCTACCTGGATCATGTTTTGTATCCAACACTCACTGTAAGTTGTCATTTGTTATCTATTTTTCTCTTATTTTTAATCTTTTCAAAATATCAGCTATGGTCTAACTTAGAACTGAAGTTTGGGATATCTAGGTTATGGTCACAGAAAAAATGAGTCACACTTTTGGAGATAATTTTGGTTCTATTCATCATAGATTCACTACTTAGCCCATATTGTAGCCAATGAAGTCTTGGAACTTATGACATTGACCTCGTTTGACATTATAATTTTGACTTGGATTTTTTTTTTTTTTCCAAAATTTGATGCATGGATCTGAAGTTTTTTGGTAACAGCAAACATGTTAAATGTTTCCATGGCATTTTTGGAATACTTCCATATAATATGGAGAAGTAAGATCCAGATAAAACTTAGGCCCATCTTTACATTGTCATGTAGGTATAAATTCTTGTTTTAATTGAATGTTTTATTTCAATAATTTATCTCTACCATCAAAATGGTGGCAGTTCACTGATATATTCCAATAATACTCTTCAGGTTTGTAATTCATAAAAATAATTTTTTTGTTTGTTATAATTAAGATTTTATTTTAAGATATGTTGACAGCATTATATCTTTTACTGTAAATATCCAAAATAAAATTCCATCAAATTTTGTAATAAGTTTTTTTAGGAATATAAGGAAATTTAATAAAATGAGGTTTTAATACTTTCCAATTCTAATAAAATGTTTTCATTTGTTTAAATTAAATGAGGAAATTATAAATAAACTTACAATAGTTAAAAGAAAAAAAAATTAATGTTTATGTTCATATTGAGTTAATTTAAAATGAATGGGGGGGGGCGCTTGTGAATTCGATATTCCCATGAAACTTCCTTCATCAGAGAAAGATGGTTCAACTTGTCTAATGTGAGTTCGACTTCAGTATGTTTTGAATAGATAAAATAGAATGACTGGTGATTAACATGTTCCTTTTTAAATAATAGACACTATTTGTTTTGTCATGTATATCCTTATCCATATTTTGTTTCTACACTCTTAATATGGAAAACAATTCTTTGTCTTCTGATTGGTAATTTGAAATGTAGAATATAAAACAGAAATACAATTAATCTTCAGTCATTTTGTTCTTTCAAGTAAAACTTAAATGAAATATTATAGCATTTAATCTTTCTGATAAAGTGTCTCTTCATTTTCTCTTATTCTAAAAATGTTTCTATCTTGTATTTAGAAATCTGGTTACATTACTGAAGTGCACCACATCGATGAGAATGGTGAAGATGCTGGTGTTGTCTACTGTGAAATGCAAGCCCGGCAAAACACTGGAGAGAGCCTTACTTACCTTGCAATGTTGCAGGGATTGTATCCCGGCCATTGTGGTTACAAATCAGAAACTGGTGGTATTATTGAGAATATTAGAACCAGTACGTCTCATAAAAAGGTAAGGTACATTAAACATTGTGTGGAGGACTGGGGTGGACTAGAATAGTAGATCTGAGTATATTCTGATTTTGTTCTTCAATGAAATGTATTTGAAATGTTGTGATTAAAAATCAAGATGTCACCAATCTAATTACTATTATACATTCCCCGAATGTAAATGAATTCTTTATTTCTTTACTTTTTATGAATTTATTTTATATAAATTGTTGTAGTAAAGAAATCCCTTACATTTAAATATAATAAATTAACTGGACTTGTGGCTGTGTTTTTAGTTGATTGCCCTCTTCTTACATACACACAAATAGATGGGAAATGTTCTTGATTAGTTTTTTTTTTTCTGATTTTTTTTTTTTTTTTTCTGATTTTTTTTTTTTTTTTTTTTTTTTTTTTATTACATTGGCTTTTGGCATCTTTGACTACACATACTACCATGTGAGATTCTGGGGGTTAGGACCTGAAAGATCGACATGAATACTTACAAGTTGATAAAGAGTGAAACTTTTGCTAGATTGCATACTGAAAGTGCATCAATATTTTATCAATGTTTTAATGCATAGGTATAAAACAATTAGCTAACACATTTACAATAATTTTGGAGTTTGTAGGTTAAAAAGTACTAGGCCTTTTAACTGTTACCTTGGGTAACAGTATCTCTCCTGGTATTAAAAGAAATGATTATTTTCTATATTATATGAACAAATTTTTAGATTTTAAAAAATTAAACATAAAAGAATGTTAGAATTTAAACAAGGAATACCTAAGGGGTTGGTCATAGGACAAACCACTTAATCTTCAATAAGTATGTGTTTTAAATAATGGATGGTCTCAAATTATTTCTAGAAAAGTCATGTAATTAGTACTCTGGGTTAGTATCTTGCACCCTTTGCCTTACATATCAAAGTTCTTTCTTTTTTCTCAGATTATCTCATAGATTTATGCTAATAAGTATACATTTGTATTAAAAAAAACAACGCTTATTACCATGACATTTTTTTCTTGCTAGGAATACTAAAAAAAATGCAGAGGCCTCTTCTATACATTTTCACATGCATTTGTCTCTCAGTGATTTGATTTCTTCATTGTTTAAAGAAGATTAAGAGTGAAAATACCAACACTTCATTCTAATAACCAGGACTGTGACAATAGAATATTCTTTTCATTGTTTTGATATCCGTTTATATAGACTGATGTGGTTCTCGGTTGATTGACTGTCTTACTGTGTCGGATATATACTTGAGTCAAAAGAATAAAAAGAATATCCTGTTGTCACAACCCTAGTAAATAACACATCCGATTTCAATATAAACTTAACATTAAAACAAAAAAAAAAATAATTTAAACCTCACTTCAAATTTTCAACTGAACTTATTTCCTTTGCAAATGTTTTGATGTTTAATTAACTCATTCATTTCTCCTATGATTCTATTTTTACCTACCAATTCTCTCTTATACTTCAGAAATATTATAATTGTTATTATGATTTGATAATGCAAGAATAAAGTGGAACACCTAAAAAGAAGAAAATGTGATAGTTTGCATGTTGAGACTGTCCAAGTAGGAAGGGGGCTTCTCTTTGCAGTGGTAAACTTTTGTAAATTGCAACCAATTAGCATAATTAGCATGTGTGAGGAATCAACTGAAATATGAAAGGTCAGGCAGTTAAATTTTGGACAGTTGAGAACATTGGAATTGATTTATTTGTGTTGTTGAAGAGGAGTTTCCTTAATTTCTTACAGGATTACTAAAAATAGTTTTAAAAAAAACTATAGTAAAAGATATAACAGACTAGATTTTTGGCAACAACTAGCCTTAGAGAACGCACTCTCTGAAATAACATCCATTTATTAATTTGCCCCAAGTCAGCAATGAAAAGTAGACTGGCAAAACTAAGAAAACCGAATCAAGTCATGTTTGCTACAGGTGGAGGAAACACTTTATAATTTAAAAATATTCTTTTTCTTTTTTTTAATTTAATTTTTAACTTAAATATTTTTATTTTGCAGGGATGTCTATTTCAAAAATTGTAATTTGTTAATTTCCATCAATATTTTTCTCATTATTTATTTTGATGTTTTGATCCACTCAGCAGCGACAAAATCTATTAATTTACCTTGCTTTTTCTATTTCAGGTTTTTGATTATCACAAAGCCTTCTATCGCCCTGAGAATTTGTGTCTGATTATCACAGGTCAAGTAAAGCCTGAAGAACTATTTGCAAAGCTTAAGGAATTTGAAAAAAAAAGCATTTGCAAGGTAAACAATTTATTTTTATTGAAAAATATAGCCATATTATAGAGTTTGAAAAACAATAAGAATGGATTATATTAAGATGTGTCTATTCAATTTGTGTGTTTAGCAACAATAATCCAAACTGACCGACATACAAAGTGTATCAAACTGACCAACATACAAAGTTTCTCATAGAAATGTTGGACATATCAAAAAATTATATTTTTTGATAATCATTTCAAACTTACATGTATTTTTATGCTTTAGGTTTTACCATAAAAGGATTTATTACATTTTTTTTTTAATTATTTTATTTACTATTCCTATTTATATAAAGTTATGTGTTTATATGCACAGGATTCACTCCTAAACTAATTAACTGATCATTATGAATTTTGGAACACAGCTGTTGGGCATAATGAGTAGTAGTGTGGACTAGAGATGTACCGATTAGCAAATTGATCGATTATCAATTAATCGGCCGATTAATAGGTTTTCTAATGCCAATTTTTCAGCAAATTTTATTGTCATAAATGATACTAATATTAATTAAATTATATTTTAAACGAAGACAAGTTAACTCTCTTTTTTGCTTGCCAGTGAAAATTTATCAAGCATCATTTACATTTATCAATGCATCATTTACATCATATTATCAAATAACAGGCATGACGCGCTGTTAACATGTAGACTTTTACAATTGCACTGAATTTGAGGCAAATAGATGTAAACATAGAAAATTTCTCTCTTTTCTTTCTATCATACTTTATTTTGTGCTTTCAATCACTGTCAAAGAAAATTATTACTTTATCTTTAAGTTTTCATGTTGAATTGTACAGTAAATTGCAACAATGTGAACCGAAAATAAAGCATTCCTCATCAGTCATACCCTTGTTCCTCATTTTTGGACTCTTGCTACCATTACATATATTTTTATTTTTCTGGTTTAGATAATGTATATTTTATTGAGATAAATAACTAATTAAATATCAGACATAAGTAATTTAAATAAATAAAAAAATAATTCTCAATATATTTACGAAAGTAAAAACAAATTCAATCATCTCTTGATGAAATTAACACTTGTTTGACTAGACATTTGGACAGTTGCTACAAATAATGCTCTTTCTGAGTTTGATAGGTTATTGGCTTTCAAATGACTTTGAACAGTGCACAGCTGTGCTTAGAGTTGTTCCATTTCCTGGTGCACACACAGGTGCAAGAATAAGTGAAGAATTGCACAATGTTCTGGATGAGTATAAAATCTTCAAAGTTTTCTTAGTCTTGTAGGATTCAAATACAAATATGTTTGCTGGTGTCAAGGAATGTGGTTTAGAATCACTAACCTACTTCATACATACATTTGCAACTCTCAATAAATGACTCATTTTCTCCGCAGGCTGTAAAAACAATCATTACAACTAACAGAAATATAGTCTTTCACGTTCATCACTCTTCATTAGGAAATTAACTGAATTACAGGATCAGCTTCATCTGGAAAAACAAACTCATTCAAGATATGACCACACGGTGGAATTCAACATATATGCAAAAAAGAAATTTAGAACAAAAAAAAGTTCTTGTAATG
This sequence comes from Euprymna scolopes, assembly GCF_053919585.1. NCBI lineage: Eukaryota > Metazoa > Mollusca > Cephalopoda > Sepiida > Sepiolidae > Euprymna > Euprymna scolopes. The sequence continues at coordinate 95,681,392 of NC_136500.1, read as the reverse complement.
TATGCTGTTGATAAGATTCCTATCTTAACTTACCAATGGGGACTTGTTCAAAAATTGTCTAGTTACTGATTCCATTTGAGGAAATCATCAAAGAAGCAAGTCACAGAACTTCAATTGTATCAATGATAATACCTACAATTTTAGCTTTGACGACTAGTTCTTTCAAAAGCTGTCCTATCTAATTCTGATATTTCTGACTTTAGTGGAATCTTTACCACTGTTGAACAATTCAATGAATCAATGGAAACAAGATTGTCATCTTATCTAAATGATAACGTGTGTGTGTACTTCCTAGATCTAAATTTAAATTTCAAAAGAATGACCTGGGGAATACTAAAAATTGAAATCTATATCTACATTGTTCTGATGATAATGAAGCAAAATCAGCAGAATACTCCTCAAGCTCTGTTGAGGGTCAAGAAGATTAAATTGAAAGTAAAACTGTATTTCTTTCAACCTTATTTGATGAATTAGCTTCAAATAAGCCTGAAGTAACATATCAAAACTTAGAGCAGGTAGAAGCTGGAGACAGCAACTACAATAGAAATTCAAAGATCACAATCTCAACTCAAAAGGAGTAAATCCTTTATGCTTCAGTGCACAAAAGAACTTGATTATTATGTAACTTTATACCTACTCACAGTAGTAGAAGACCTTACCACTGCTTAGTAAACTGGCTTCAAAATATTTAAGCGCACGAGGTGCAGGTGGAAATATGTATGAACCTACCAGGAACAGGCTGTCCTGATAATGGAGAAACTTTGTTTCCACATTGCAACTTAAAAATATTCAACTTTAAATACTGAGGAGACTATGAGAGCAGAGGAGACAGGCAGCAAGAATAGAAGAGGGAGTAGAACAGCAGCAGGTGCAGAACTTTAGCTTATCGTTAGTCAATCAAAAAATGACAATTTGTATTTTGTAGTTGGTTTGTAATTTTTTTTTTCTCATCTGATAGTTTAAGTAAGTAGGGATATGAGGTTGAAAATAGGGTCTAGCTTCAAATTTATGAGTGCAGTTTCATTTTTTGGTGTAAATTAGTGCCTAAGTAAGATTCAAAAAGAATTTTTGAAAAAAGTACATTTTTGGCAATTAGCACCCCAAAAACTGTCAGAAATTGGGATTTGGGGGTAAAATGAGGAAATATTGCTGATTTCTGTTGATAAATGATATTCTATGTGCTTGGAATTGATCTAATCTCTTTTTTCATTAAAATTGTGTTCATGGGGTATTTAGTTGAAAAATAGAATTTTGGAGATAATTTCGGGTTTTCAGAGTATTTTGACACGCATTTGTCTGTAGCATACAGAAAATACCTAGGATTAATCACCCTCTCCTACTCCAATCACCCTCAACATTTAGGTTTGCTTTCAACAGACCACAGTACAGTAAATTAGTCACAGAAACCAACCAATTCACTTAAGATAACTAAAAGCATGAGGCAAAAAAAAAAAACATAAACATTGGAAATCAACAAAAATACTAACATGGATAAAACTATAAGAATTTATCCAAGTATGGTTAAATTTCTGGAAATAAAAAAGCTTGCAAACTTTTCCAGGCCAATCTTGGAAATGTTGAAAAAATCATAAACTTTTTAGATACATTAAGGTGAATTAAGGGACAATTGTTGGTTCAAATTCAACCTGGTGTTAGTATCACCATTACCAATAGCTCAGTTAGCAAGAACGCTTTACACCAGATTTAAATGTAGATGGATGCAGTGTATTCAAAGTCACTTTTGTCAAGTTCTAGTTCCATTACCTGTTGATAAAAGCTGTAGAAATGCACAGAAGTACTTGAGAGCTTGAAAGGTTTGCAAGATTAATAAGTAAGGTACTAGGACGCAATCGAAACGTAATCAAATGACCAAAACTCAGTCTTCATTTCTCATTTTTGCATGGCTTTGGAAAATTTTGCATGAATGTCTGCATGATTTTTCAGGGTGAAAACGTTATTTCTCAGGGTCAAGTTCCATTCCCCATCCACTTCACACACACACACACACACACACACACACACACACACACACCAAAGTCTCGGCCTCTCTCTCATGTATTGTAGGATACTTCCACTTTAGGTTTGATCTGTGCGAGGACATGTTCGACATAGTGGAATCCCTCTCAGTGATTTTCGTGCAATAACCGATGTACCATACTTCTCATTGTAACCAGTGGCGTAGCAACTATTTTTGTCACCTGAAGCTGTCATAAAACTTTAAAATATTTCTATGGGTGAGTGCATGATATATGAATTTTTTTTTTTACAATTTTAGCCAAAAATGATTATTTTAGCAGTTTTTTTGAGAGTGCTAACTGCCAAAAATGACTATTTTTCAAATATTTTTTTTTATTCATGTTTCTTATCCCAAAATGCATCCAAAATGAGACTGCACTCCTTGATTTGCAGATAGACTACCCCTAATTTGAGAATTGGAAATTGTACTTAAAAAGCCATAATAGTGGCCAGGCACTTAACAAATGTTAAGTTAAATTAGTAGTTACTATGTTAATGTATCAAAGCTATCTGATGAGTCTCTTGGCAGTGATGAAATGGTTTAAATTTAATAGAAAATAAAAAAATAATTAATTGGCCCATTAATTGGCAAAGTGGCTAATTAGGCTGATTACCTGCCGATTAATTGGTACATCCCTAGTGTTGATTATATTTGCTTTCATTTAGTTTAATACAAAGAGAGTGAAAAGGAGAGGAAAGCCGTTCATGAAAATTTAGATACCTCCAATATTTGTGAAATTTTTGCAATAGACATTAATCAATAAATATTCCTCAATGTTCAGTTTCTTTGGAATAATTTAAATGGTTTTTAAGGAGTATAATAAGAATGTAACATTTTTGACAATTCAAATATTTCAGTTTTGCTTTAAATTTGATCTATATATTTCCTGAATTTCAATTTCTTTTGAACACCTATTAAGCATAAACCTTAAACTTGACTTCTTAGTATCGAAATTGTATAATTAATTTTGATCAACATTATAAGAATTTTATAAGGTTTAGTATTATTATATCTTGATTATAGTCTTTATAAAACAACATAAAAATTGGCGCAAGACTGCTTTTTTGGGAGAATTTTACTTGTCTTGACATAGTTTTTTTTTTATATAATCTTATAGTTTTTATTTTACAATTTAAAAATTGTTTTTATTTTGTATCTTATAATTTTAATAATAAGCATTTAAATTGCCAGTATTTTTCTTTATCTGACAATTTAAAAGTGCGTTTTATTGATATATTAAGAAATGTTATTTTTTTTCTTGCAGAACATTACTACCCCATTTCAAAAACCTTGGCAATCTCCAGTAGATCCATTGTTAGAAACTGTAGAGAAGATTGTGCCGTATCCTTCTGATGAGGAAACTCATGGGATGGTCCTTTCAGCTTGGAGAGGTCCAAAAGCCAAAGTAACTTTACTTTTTCCTTTTGAAATTGATATAAAGTGTTAGTTCTGTATAGTTCTTCAAGGCTGACTACTTGTGCAATATGCATGTATGCACATCTCTAACCCCATATATTTTTTGATAAAGTAATTATAAAAATTTTTCAGTATTTCTGAAAATTTTATTTTATAAAACACTAATTTTATAAAACTGTTTCCCAGCATTGCCTGAGAAAGTAAATTAACTTCTATTTAAAGCCCTAACCTTCAACTATTGAATTATTTACTGCTTATAGTTGTCCAATGCAAACTTAGATCCCACAATGTTACTGTAAAACATGAGAGGGGGTACTTGCCACTCTAACATGTGAAGGAAGTTCAATTAGTAATCTAGACTTGAAATAATATGGATTTTTTTGTTGATTGGAACAGTTAGACTACTATTATCATCTTTATGAAAAAGTGTTTTTATTTCAGAAATTAATACAAAAACAGACAAAAAGAAAAAGACCACATACTTTCTGTTTAATCAAACAACAGATCTTAGTTCAAGTTGCCAATAAAGTTCAGGACGATTATGTGAAAAATTCATGGGACCATTATTAAGTCATTTTATCAAGAGGTGGTGGTGCAATTGCTAAATAATTTTTTTAATCAACAATAACTATATTAGCAGTAGTTTGGGATGATGATATGAGAAAAAAAACATTAACTACTTAATCGTACTGTTAATGTTTTGTTGGATTAAAAAAATAAAACAAGTTATCTCCCTTTTTCTGATTATATTTCCTTAAACAATTGTTTCACCATAACCTCCTCACCTCCTTTAAGAAAAGTTTTTTTTTTTGGGGGGGGGATCACACATAGTAATTTAAAATAAGTATCCCTTTGTATTTACACAGCAATGTTTTCTTACCCCCCCCTTTTTTATTTTGCTTGCTATTTTCACCTTTTTTTTTTTTTTTTCTGATAACATTTTAATTTGTGACATTTTCTGGTTGCGACAGATTCTTTTTTGTCTTTGAATCTTTTGTATTCATATGTCTTATTCCTTTGTTGTTATTTTACAGATTTGGACACATTTTTTTTTAATTTCTGTTCCATATGTAGACGGTAACTTTTTGTAAACAAAGGAAATAAAACTTTTTTCTTTTCTTTTTTTTTTTTTAGGAGCAGCAATTAGTGATGGCATTGAAAATCCTGCTGGAGTATTTAACATACACAGCTATTTCTCCACTGCAAAGAGATTTTGTTGAATTGGAAGAACCTTACTGCAGTATGGTGTGTAATTTTATATTTTTCATGCTTTGTTAACAAATTTAAAAATCTTTTTATCTAATTTATTTTTTTGTTCTGAATTTCAATAAATTGAAATTGTAAAAAGCAAAATACTCTATATCTTTTCATAGAAGGGTGAATCAGCTTTGCTCATATGTAGGAAATCACATCATATTTATCAGAAATATAGAATAATAAGCTGTTTTTGCAATCAAACCAAAGTATTCAATTAAGAATAAAGGAACAAATTTTGCTATTATAACGAAAAAAGAAGTAGAAGAAATTCTAATATTACTTTGTTTAGCCATAGAAAGATTTGTTAAGGGGACCTTAAAAATCTTAAATATTTATTCACTTGTACTTTTTAAAAATTATTCCCAGTAAATGATTTTTTAAAACATTGAAAAGCAAATGTGTTGAATATAACAGTCAAGATGAATAATCTAAATTATAAATGAAAAGTTAATTTGAACTTTTATAAATTATATTTGCTTGGGGGGATACTATTTAGAATAAGTTTCCTAAAAAAAAAAAAAATTGTCAAACTTCAACAGATTTAATTATTTAATTTTGATTCTTTTATAAAATAAAATTAATCATATGTGAAATATTCTTTCAGTTGAAAAAAAGATTTTATTATTGAAAATCACAAAACATTAAAATCATTTACATTTTATTTTTTTCAATTTAAATAATTTAAAACTACATGAAAAATATGGAATTAGCATTTGTTTATCAAATCTGTCATAGAAATTGAGATTCGACAAACAAATGCTTGTTCATAATAATAGTTAACCAAATTTGTGATTCTTTTTTTATGTTTATTGTAAGAATATATAAATGGATTCATAGGAGTTATATAAAAATCTATTTTGTTAAATTTATTATTTGACCTATTTAAATGTTTAAGATAGGTTATTACAGCATATAAGCAAAGAAAATCTCCATTTTTTTAATATGTTAATGTTACATAGATTTGGTATGTACCAATTAGCAAGAAGAGACTAACAAAGGTGATTAGGATTTTTCAAGTATATATATTTACTTTTATCTTATGATTTAAAGTTATTAAGCAATGATTCATACTAACGTACCCTGCTGTTAAAGAAAATAACTCCTGCTTGAACACTATACGTTGCATGGTTGATTTGCATACCCTACAGACAGGTCTACATTTTACTTTTATTCATCCCTAACAGAACATATTACCACTAAGACGTAAGGGATGCTGTGAGGGACCATACCTACAAGGATATCCTAAGTAGGGAGGTGTGCAGCAAGATGTTTAAATTTCTGCATGTTGGTACAGTCAGGGAATGGGGAAATTTGAAAGTCAAGCAGTTTGAAGGAAGAAGCTATTAAAATAGAAAGCCTTATGGCATTTGGGGACCTCCACAATGAAGGGGTGGGATTTTGCTGATTGTTGGGTTGGTCATGTAATTAATATATAGCGAGGTACTAGTGCCACAAAGTCGTCAGAGCACATTCTATGGGAGTATTTGTAAAATCAGCACAGGGATACAATATTGCAGTGATGTGACAGAAGTTGGAATTTTTGCTTTATATCATAAAATTGTTCGCATCAAATAAGCAGTTTCTTGACCCATTAACAAGTTATTAAAAAAAGACTTGTAAAGCTTTATATTCTCTTATTAAGTATTCCAAACTAAAATTTTGTGAAAAGAAAAAGAATGGTACCAAATTTATTTTGATAGCACAATTAGCCACTAAATTATCACCGTTCAAAATTTGTACGAAATTAGAAAATTTGATGTCTTATTTGCTATTGGTTCAGAAGTCAATTATAATTAAAATGCATGCTTCAAACAAATGTGATGTCATTTTGTGGTGAAAGAAAATTGATCATTATTGAAGCAATAATTATTAGATTGAACCAGTCTTTACATGAGTAAAATTCCATTATCTTTCCAAAAAAAAGATGTACAAAAATGACAGAAGTATAGTTTTGATTTTTCATGAGATTCATTTCAACAGCTAACGCATTGAATCTTAATGATTCACAGCACAGTGGATATCAAGCTAGATTTTTATTTTGATCATGTAAAAACGAGTAGAAACACAATTTGATAATAGGGCAAATATTTTGTTGAATCTTTTTGTAAAACACAAAAACTCAATATTAAGCCCAACATATTGATGAATAGCCTTTTTTTCTTTAAAATGGGATTGTTTTTATATGCATACAGATACACAATATTGTATACATAAAATGGAAAAATATCAACCTTAAACAATAAATCACCTGTCACTGAAAATTGTAACTTAATTTTAAGTAACCTGAAAAGAACTATTAATGCCATGAAAAAAAGAATTGTATATTTATAAAGAGAAAAGCTTAAATTTTGTTTGCATCTAAATTTTATCAACATAATAAAAAAAAAAAAATTATCACAAATTGAAGAGAATTTCACTACTTGGCCATTTTTAAACTAAACTGGTTTGTGACACCTACTTTTATTTCATCTCTTCACTGCTTGAAGGTTTTTTCTGCAAATTGTTTCTTCACTATTTCTTATACATTTTTTTATAGTAGTTGTGCGTATGTTATCACCAATGACAGGTTCTGAGTTGACATTAGGAAGGTGAATGATTACCATATTTTTAAGTCTATGAAAGTTATGTCACAGTTTGGGCAATCCAATTAAGACCTAGAGATTTGGTTATCTCTTATTTTGCAATAACTTTTTTGTTAAATTAACTAAGAAAAAAATAGACTGGCATTTTTGTCTTTTTTTGATATGTTTCTGTAAAAGTGAATCTCAAATTGTATTTATCATTTGTAAAATTCATTAAAAATAATTTTTCTAAAATGGAAGATAGTTCTTTTATTCTCCTCCTTCAGCATAATACTTTTACGTAGATTCAAATGAATTGGCTACCATCACTATTAGCATTTAGTTTCACTGTTACTAAGAAGGTAAAAAGTTTGAGATGAGTATATTGCAAAAATGTGCTTAATCTAAATTATGATTGACACCTTTTACATTTTTTGATCTAAAGAAAAAGTATCCATTGCTAAAGTTTTATCTGTATTTGATGAAGGAAAATGAAACTTATTCAAACACTAATTTTTATTTTTAACTAAAGCATATTGAAACAAATGCCCAATCTTATCTGCATGTCCCATTCTGGTGATTTGTGAGATCGATTTTTTAACTCGAATTTTGTATATTTGAGTGTAATACTAAAAATTGTTGATTAATCATTACTAATAGAAACATTTGAAAATCTAATGTAGATTTTCATTTTAAATTTTGACAAAACCTTTCAGAACAACCGTGCTTAGTTACATGTATAAATTGTTAAAAAATTGACTTGAAAAATGTTTGGAAAGAATAATTCATATAATAATATGCTGACAAACTTCATGTTTGTACATACATTATCATGTTTTATGCATATTAAAAAGCAATTGTCCAATTAGCAAAGGATAGTGATTGAGGGTTAATTTTTTAAGGTAAAAAGTTTAGACATTTCCCATTTTAATATGAATTGTTTTAAAATCAAATTGACATCCCATAGACTAAAACTATATTTCTAATCAATAAATTTTAAAGTGACATTTGTTTTATTGAATTTTTAGCTGACACTTATTTTTATGCTAAGATCAAAAATATTTTGTCTCAAAAAGAATTACTACAATTTTATATAAAGAAACATTTGTTGTATTTAAAGAATACTAGCAGGGAGACCGGTACTCATGTACTTATTGATCTGTGCTGAAATAATGTTATTATTTAATAAGCCATTCTTAACATGGGGAGGGCAGGGTGTTTTGTACCTATTGTATACCTTACAATTAAAAAAACATCATAAAACTTTAATTAAACTTGGAAATACAATTTAAAAAATAGCGCGGATCAGTAAGTGCATTAGCACCGGGAGACCTGATATTGCCCGGGATTGAATGAAGATCAATAAATGTTTCATATTTCCAATACTTTCATTATCATCGAAATTGATGAAATCGCCCATGTTTTAATCAATCGATTGATTGCCTGCTCTGTAGTTGAGGACTCATTGCAGTGCGCTGGGACAACACTTCAAATGCCCCCACCCACCGCAGTAACTTAGTCCACAATACATTGTAGTCTACATTGTACTGTAGAGAACCTACTGTTGATTTTATAAAATTATTTTTATATAATAGCTTGAAATAAAATTTAAAATACAAAAATTAAGTATCATGACAACTTTGAAACTGCTATAAACGGAAACATTCATTTCAAATGTGTTCCTGTTTTATTAAAGAACATCTTGTTTATTTTTATGTGCCAGGTCCTTCTGCTTGTAGTGTTAAAACTTCTCAAATGCACTTGTGATATTAAGCTGTATAAGTCAAAATCGGGTTGTTCCTTCTTTAATCTTATTTTTTTTTATTAGCAATTTGATAGTTATCAGAAGCATTCCAATACAAAACCCATCTAAGAACACTCCCAGATTCATAAAATACATTTGTGTAATTTAAAAACTGTCCGTCATTTAGGAGTCCATTGGAATAAACACGCTTACACAAAGTCCCTTTTATATGTGAGTTCAGATTTAGCAGACAATGACTATTATTTTTATGAAAGGAAAAAAATTCTTTGTTTTTTTTCCTTTCATAGTATTGATTCTGACACTTATTTCAAAAGGAATATTATTGATAGTAAATTATAGCGATTAAATGTATAAAATACTGGAATTTTCACAATATCCCACTAGTTTAAAAATATTTTATACTAAAATAAGCTTTATAACAATAAATATTAAATTCTGTGAGCTATTTGAGAACTGTATTACATCTTTGAGTTTAGCAAAAGTTGGTGAATTTGATTTCCAATTCTTTTATTTGGAACTATTCAGAATGTGTGCAGAAATTATTTGAAACTGTATACAAAACTAGAGCTTTTAATATACGTTTTGAGTTCTTTAATAGATTTTTTATCAGATTTTTTTTCTAACTCTTATAAAAGTTAAATGCATTTTTGTAAAGTTTTTCCAATTATTTACATTGGCATTGCTTTGGTTAAAATATATTAGTTTTGCCACTGAAGCATAAGGAGATACTTTGCTATTGATCAGATTTATAGGTAGACAACATGGTTGGGAGTTGGGCAGCAAGATCACATTACATTTAAATTTTTGTATGTTGGTATGGTCAATGGAGCAAAAGTGAAATGGGTGAGATTTTACTAGTCATATGAGTAGGGAGTACTTACATTCAGGGAGCACAATGCAACCCTTCGGCAATGTAACAGGGACTTTTATAGGATTTGCATTGTCTTGTGAGACAATGCAAATCCTATAAAATTAGAAATTCTTTTTTGTACATTGTCCTAGAAGGAAAAAATAGTGCTTGATGCATCAGCCCAGATGTGACAACTATATAGAGATAGAGAATACTGGCAGATGTGAAATTTTCTAACCCTGTAGGGGGAGCCTACTTTTTTTGCAGCGGACTTGGCAACATCTATATAAATATTTCGCTTCATGTTGCCTGAGAATCTCAGGCTGGAGAGTTTAAACATTGCCCTCTCGGAAAGGTATTGGCCATGACAACTTTGAAACTGTAGTAATATTTGCAATTTTTACATTTGTATGCCATATGTTTAACTAATATGTTTTGATGACGTTTTAAGTTGCAAAACTTAATTTTCTCTTTATTAATAATTATTGATTTATTAGTGCATATTGTTTTGAAATTTGCTTTTTGCTTAAAATCTATTATAATATAAAAATTAAAATGAAATATATGGTTACTTATTAAGCTAAACTAATAGATGTTAATAAAATGTCTAAAACCTTGAGTTATCAACCATAGAGATGTAGGTTTAGTCCAGTAGTCACAAATTAACTTAGGAATATTGATTTTTATTTCTGCTCTTCATAAAAGAATGTTAAAAAATATTTTGCATGTTTTTGTTTTTAGGTCAAGCACTCTATTATTGAAAATGCAGAAACTGTTATCTACCTCCATTTTCAAAGTGTACCAAAGGATAAACTTTCTGACATAATTCCTAGGTGAGGTTAATTATTGGAGAAAAATATTTTTTCCTTTTACATTGCAATATTGAAATTTTGTCACTTAAAAAAAAGTATAAACATACAATCCTTCTCTTCATTTACCTTCATCTATCATCTGCTATTGAAGGTGCCACAGTTCTCCATTCTTCAGTGTTGCTCAATTTTTTACGTGTCCATTCCATTATGTCGTCCTCTTGTCTCATTTTCTATCTGCTTTGCTTACTTGCTGTTTGAGCTGACTGGCTTTGTTATATGTTGCATCTTTTTAATGCAGTCAAGAGATCCTTGTGGAGCTGAATTACTTGTAACTTTTTTCATATTTCCTTGTTGGCGACATGATCGCTGTAAGAGGAGGTGCTGAAAAGTTTACAAAAGCAATATGCTTGTTCTCTATCAGTCATCTTAGGTTTACTGTCAGGATCCAAAATTTAGATGACAAAGGAGTGCATCCGGTTCATCTTTGAACTGAGTATGATATCCTTGTCATCCTAGATTTTGTTTTGTGAACACTATTGTGATCCTGGAAAGTGTTCCCATTTTGGATGCCGTTTAAGTTAAAACTGCTTCCAAGTATTTGAAGTAGTCAACAGTTTCCAGTGTTCCACATTTTACTCTCCTTGCAGTGCTTATGCTGTTGTTATATTAATCCATTTTAAATAATTAAAAACCTCTATATTGCCTGATCATATTTTCAGTGCTTTTATCATTTGCATGCCTGTTTTATGTATTAAATCATATTAGTATGTCATGATTTATTACTAATGATTTATCAATCAATTGTTAAGTGATCATTTAAGACTTGAGTATAAATTTTTAAAATCAATAACTTTAAGTTTGATTTATATATTTTATTTATAATAACTGAAGTTTTATATACATAACTTGAATAATTTAAAATTGCTATTAAAAACTTTAACAAAAAATCAAGTAAAACTATTTTAATGCACATAAATTTTTTTTTTTTCGCTTCTGAACTTTGCAAGTTTTAATGTGTAAAAAATATATCAAATCTTATCTCAAGTTTTATATAATTTACTTTTTTTAATTTTAGATAAAAAAATGTGGATATTATCTGTATAAAAGTTGTGCCATTTTTTTTTTTTTTTTTTTTTTGCATGAATATTAAAAATAGAATCTTTTTTGTTTTAATGGATTTAAAACAAAAATAGCATTTCAATTTATACAAAATAAATTTTACTAACAGATATAGGAAACCATTTTTACTAACAGATATAGGAAACCATTTTTACTAACAGATATAGGAAACCATTTTTACTAACAGATATAGGAAACCATTTTTACTAACAGATATAGGAAACCATTTTTACTAACAGATATAGGAAACCATTTTTACTAACAGATATAGGAAACCATTTTTACTAACAGATATAGGAAACCATTTTTACTAACAGATATAGGAAACCATTTTTACTAACAGATATAGGAAACCATTTTTACTAACAGATATAGGAAACCATTTTTACTAACAGATATAGGAAACCATTTTTACTAACAGATATAGGAAACCATTTTTACTAACAGATATAGGAAACCATTTTTACTAACAGATATAGGAAACCATTTTTACTAACAGATATAGGAAACCATTTTTACTAACAGATATAGGAAACCATTTTTACTAACAGATATAGGAAACCATTTTTACTAACAGATATAGGAAACCATTTTTACTAACAGATATAGGAAACCATTTTTACTAACAGATATAGGAAACCATTTTTACTAACAGATATAGGAAACCATTTTTACTAACAGATATACATGGCAAAGAAGCATAATTTATAAGAATTCTTGTTTTTATTTAAGTAACATAACTTTTACTAACCTAAAGATTTGTATAATAGTTAAGGTATTGGCTGTCCTATTTCAACAAGGTACTAGAATTTAAAATTATTTCTATGTTTAATGTTGCATTTTAAAAAAAAGCACCTTACTATAGCATTAATTTGTATATTATTCAAATATAATTTTCTTTTTTATAACCCAGTCCTATCTCTTGACATGTATTAGAAAATTGTGGTATTTGCAGATGTGGGCAGTTGGCTAAATTAAATGACTCTTACTCTAAATCCTAACTATATTCCTATTGAATTTTATTTTTTACTTTTAGATTAAAACAAACCCTTGAAAAAATTGCTTCCAAAGAGGAAATAATTGATATCAGTAGAATGCGGACGGTGATCAAGCGTAAAATTTTGGATTTATTGAATAGTGTAAGTAATCTTGGATTTTTTTTTTTTTTTTTCACTTTTTGATAATTTTTTATTGCTAATTTAATTAGTTAATCTAAAAAGAAAAGAAAAAAGTACAAAATATTATAAAAATTTTGTTAAAATTTGATCTGTATGATTTTTCTTGGTTTCTTGTATGTATGATTCTTAAAAAGAAAATGTTGAAATATATTTTTTAGCTGACGTGATTAACCTGAACTTGGATTGAGCAATGGAATTGACTCCAACTTATTTGACCATAAGAGTTTTTTACTTGGCATGTACTTTGAAATATTAAGTTTGAAATTGACAAGTGAAGATCAAACTCACAATGTAGACAAAACAAAATTGGTTTTTGCACTGCAATAAGCAAATGCACATCATAAGAAAAAACTGAGCTCATAAATTATCTGTATTCTCATTGGTTAAAAAGAATTGACTGAGATTATTGTCTGAAATCTGTTGACTTGGAAAGTAAAGAAGCAGAAAAGTGAGAAGTCAAAAAATATCCAACGATTGTTTACTGCATTAATTTATTGACTGTGGCAACAAGTGTTGTGACCTTGCAGGTTAATAATCAAGACATAGTAGTATAGTTAACAAGTGTATTAACAAAAGTCTCTTACATAAGTATGTCTTATGATTCTGGGATCATAGCTGCCACAATGTTTAGATGTGACTGAAATCATTGTCTGCAAATCTATTTATTGCTTAAACATGTAAATCAACTTTCATCATAACCAGTCCATTTATTATTTTTATAAACTGACTATTTATAAGGAAAGAGTGCTCACTATTACTGATAGTGTATTTTTTTTTAAATCTTTAAATAATGTAGACAGCTTAACGTTACTTGGTAGTATGTATTGATAGTTAAGTGTAGATCAATAATTTACGAATGGTTATGTCTGATCGACAGTGTTTGGTTTAAAAGATTATTTATATGAAGATAGATATGATTGACTAGTTTTATTATATGACCTCAAAAGGATTTGAAGATTTCAGTTGTTGATTATATTTTAGTAAAGAAACATAATGTAATGTCTATGAAAATAAGGGGATTTAAACACCTGAGGATGACAATATCCTGACAATATCCCATATAAGAATATAATTTAGTGCATGGTAAGATATTTGTAGTGTGTGTGCCATGTATTCTATGTTTATGCCATTCAAACTTGTATCTGTCTATGAATAACCTGATATGCAACATTCCCTGTCAGTGCAGCCTAGAATTAATCGACTGCAACCCCATGCAAAGGGGCAAGATGGAGTTGGCAAGGGTCGGCAAGGGTCAATCAATCTGAAATCCATATGGAATTTGAAGGAAAAGAAACATCGCTTCAAAAATCAGCAAACCTGATACAAAATCAGTTTGAGATGCTGTAAGTGATAGATAACTCTGAAAAAAAATAAATAAATAAACAGCACCCAAATCAAATTATAAAAAATAATCCAATGTCATTGTCATAGTTTAAAAATAAGTCTTTATGGATTGCTTTTATTTTTAATGCATGAGTCTCCCACAATTATTTGGCCCAAAGAAATCTTCCTCAAAGAAGGGAACAATATCAATATCAAGAATCACTGGATATTCGGTCACATCCATGATACGAGGCATGCTATGTATGCCAGACTACATATTCAAACACATTCTTACTGAATGTATTGAAAAATGAATGAACTGTTAAAAAAACAAAGACTATAATGTACTTTTTAAAAGCGATATACAAAAATATAAAGAGCTAAAGATATATAAATCCAACTTAAGTCTGCATTAAATGACCTGAAAAAGGTTGATATGCTGTAAAATAACACACTTATATGCAACAAGAAGCAGAAAGAAATGAAACCAAGAAAAGGAAGTGGAAGAGGATCAAAACTAGAAAGAATAATATACATCAATGCATACAAATTTAATTTTTTTTCAGAAAATGTTTATAAATTGTAATGAAAGATTTTCATTTTTTTCAAAATTTCATTTCAAATTAAAAATATCTTTTCTTTTTTTTTTTTTTCCAGGTTGAAACTGAACCTCATGACACTTTGGCATTCATATTGATTGGAGATTTTCTCTTTGGAGACAACAAAGAAGATGTAATAATGCTTTTTATCTGTTCACCAATGGAATTAGTTTATTAATGTTTCTCCTTTCAAACACTTTCTAAAGTTTATCAGTTCCTTTTAAATTGAATTTTATCAAACTTTTTGAGGAAGTAAATTTATACTGCAGATAACTCCAATCTCTGGCAGGCCCAGACTAATTAAATGAACCTATGACATCCTAAAAATAACCATGTTGGAAGGAATATGCTTTACTTATAATCTGAGATTATGCATTTAAGCTAATCTCATTTACCTTGCAGAATGTGGTAACACTGCAACTTTTTGGTGATGATGAACTATTTCATTTGAACGTTTAATTATTGACAAGAACAAGAAATCTCTTAATAAAATAGTTATATCTAGCTGTACCTATCCAGCATTGCCTGAAAGTAAAAAAAAAAAAAACTATCTATTCATGAAGAAGTAGAAATTAATTTTGGTAACTTTAATTTCATAAACAAACTGATTTTTAAACAGGACTTTTTAAGAAGTATTTGGCATTAATCCATTAATAGATAGGCAAGATAACTTTGATAGATTAGTTTTACATCAAGAAAGTTTACTGTTTCTATTTAACCCCCATTATACTTCACTATTAGTTCGATTTTATGATCATGTCAGAAAGGGAAAACAAACCATTTCTACTGAAAAGGTTTCTGTTAATTGAAACTATTTGACAAATGTTTGTAAAGATGAAATTGATTAAAATCATTTCTAGTTGTCTTAACCATTATTTATAAGTATAATCATTCTGTTTTATACTTGCATTAAAATACTATTTCAACATATTATGTCTAAGATTTTTATAACTGTTTAAATATTAAAGTTAATTAAAATTTTACTAATGTTTGTATTAAACTAAACTGGCCCAAACCTTTTGCGGCTATTGAATATCAAAAATGTTTATCTCATAATAGTTAAATTGAATATTGCAGTTGACTATGTATAGTTTAAACAAAAATTTTATTAGTTTGGATATCACTCCATCATTAGAAGCAAGAGGTGGTATGCAAAACCAAGAGTTTAATTTACCTATGACCCCAGGAAATTGTATATTGTAAATATAGTATCCTTTTATTAATGTAGTTAAACACTGTCTATTTTCTTAAACATTATATTGTGAAATATTTTTTATTTTTTTAGCTTGATGTCCGTACCAACCCATTGTCTTGTTATGAGATGTTAGAAAAAAAAGATGAAGAATATTGGGTGAATTTACTCAAAACTTATTGTGTTGACAAGCCTTATGTTGCTGTAAGTTGTTTTTTAAAATGTCAACTTTTCCAATGTTGACTATAGTTATAATTTAGTAATATCATTTATTCCAAGTTTATTTTATTATTCTTAAAATAAACTGAAAAGTATTAGGTACTAACAACATAAATTTGTAGTTTATTGTATACTTTTGAGTTAAATCAATAAAAAATTGCAGTTTAATTAGAATTTAGGGAAAACTTACCCATTTGGTTTCTGAACATATTATCATCATATTACTCCATTTTTTACCTCCAAACATTTTGTTTTAAAATAAGCATTGTAAATCCTGAAATCAGCATTTTAATTTTAGAAATAGAAAACATTGAAATGTTTATTTTTCTAATAAAGTAGCCATTTTTAGATTTCATATTTTTTTCACCTTTTATTGAAAGAAAATACATTTAAAACAAATGCATAAAAACTGTTTAGACAAAATATTCAAATATTATTCTAGTTTTTATTATAATCTATTACATGATTTTAATTCTAAAAAATATCTAAATGTAACATCTTAAGATATTTATCTTAAGAAGTCTTAAGATAAAATAAAAATTAATGGAATCTTGCTTATTTTGTGTCTAATATGCTGGATCAAATTCAATGCAAATCTGATATGGAATTTTCAAATGAGAGGTTGTACATATATTATATCTTCTAAGCACCCTTCAAAATATTACAAAGAAACTAAAATTTGAGAAACATTTATTGAGATCTAATACCTATTGTTAAAATTTAATAAAAAAAAAAAATTGGAAGAATCTGAAATTTCACAAAGGGCTTTTATCTTCTTTGCATAAAACTAAATATAGCCATTTTGATCCCTTATGTCTAGCAGTTGGGTTCCAAAATTCATAAATGATCTATCAGGTTAGAAGTGAATCCTGCACATGCATATAAATAAACATATCTAACTTTATAGATTTTTTTAATTTCTAATTTCTATTTAAAATAAATTTTATATGGAATTTAAAATTTTCTATCTTTTTAGATTACTGGTTCTCCCAGTACGTCTCTAATGCAAGAGATGGCAGAAGCTGAGAAAAGTCGTTTGAAAACTCAGAAGGAAAACCTTGGAGAAGATGGATTAAAAGAGAAAGCAGAAGAACTAAGACATGCTAACAAAGAGAATGAAGTAATTTTGTTGTATTTTTCTTTACTATATTTACTGCGTCTCCTCTGTATCTTTGTTTGCCATGTGTTACATATGCGATAAAAGGTGTGGTAAGGCAATTTATAACATAGGGGTATGAACAGAAACTTAATGATAAAAACAAATATTGTTTACCTTTGTAACACGTTGCCAAAGGGGGGGAGGTATAAGGGAATGTACGGGAAAGCAAAAACCCAACTATTTTTCTCTTTATCACATATGTGACACCGCAAAAAAATAAAACAAGTGGATAGAGATATAAGGACGAACACAATAAAAATGCAATGAAATAACGAGGTAACAAACACTTTTCCAAATGATACAAATAGATTTAAGATAAAAAAAAAAAAAAAGAAATGTATTTAAAATTATGAAATCTGAAGTATATCTATGCGTATTGAAATGAGCGAAAGTCTTGGGGGGGGGGGCTAATCAAAGTCTTTGCACTTACAGGTCTCTTTTGTCTCCCCCCCCCCCCTTTTTTTTTTTTTTTGCTGGTGTTTCACAACTTGTCAACGACGCAGTTAATCCAAGATATTTCCTTCAGTGGGGAAAAAAGTTTGAATAGCAAATTCACATGTTCTCTTTCTTGCTCACACTTTATATATCTGTCTCTTTCGTGAGAGATAAGGGATCACATCGTCCGCGTCAGTACATCCGCATCTCCTTTGCATGATGAGGAAAAAGTCATCGTCTCTTTCGTGAGAAAGTAAATTAATCGCATTCTCTCGCATAACTGGAAAAGAGGGTCACATCATCCATGTCGTGTATCCATATCTCCTTTTCGCATGAGGGGAAGAAGTTGTAATTTTTTTATAAGTTGGATGTAATAATTTAAACAAAAAACAAACAAAATAAATTTAAAAAAAAAATGTTTCTATTTTACTTTTATCCTTTCCAGATCAAACCATCCGATGAAATCTTACGCAGTCTTCCAGTACCTGATGTTGGTCTCATCCAGTTCCATCACTTGAAGCCATATTGTAATTATATAAATAAAGAATCTGAAAAATCAGATGCATTTCCGATCGATGATATTCCTTTCAAGTTTCAACTTGATGATTTACAAACAAATTTTGTACAGGTACATAATTTCTACACTCACATTTATGTTTTTTAAAAAAAATTAATCCAACAAGCCCCCTCCTCTATTTAATCTATGCAAAAAAATAATTCTATGTTTATATCTTGGATATATAGTATTTTTGCATTAAGAAACAGTGATATTATGGCAATTTAATTATAGAATGCAGAATTTGAATGCTTTTTTTTTTCTTTTTAATTATTGACTGATACTAGTTTGAAAGCTAGGATTTAAATTAATAGTGGATTATGTTAAATTTATATTGGGAAAGTGTAAATTGTTTTTTTTTTTGTTTTTTTTACACTATTTTGAAGATATTTCAGCAAGGACAGATAGAATAACTATGAATAAATTTATTTTTGTTGCTGAAGTAAAAAAAATAATACATGTTGACTTAGAAACGATGTTTTATACATCTACAATCTTACTTTCAATTTTTCTTAGAGCTGTTAAATCTTAGAAACATTAATTTCTTTTTTGGGATGATGGGGAATTCTATTTAATTTTTCATATTTAATTATAGATATATGTCTTTATCTTTTTAATTAGATAATTTTTTTTTTTTTTGGTTAAATATTATAATATTCTTACTGTAATTTTTTTCATTTTTGCTTGAAAATATTAATGTAGTATATAAGTTTACGTTTGACTTTGTTTTTTTTATTGTAGATGATGGTTTTATTGGATTCGGTTAATATTCCCATGGAACTTCGGTACTACTTACCTCTTTATCTTGAAATTCTTTTTGAGAGTCCTATCCTCAGAGATGGTGGTATGTACTTTTGTAATTTAGTGTCATTTGTTTTTTGTTAGATTACTATAATATTTCAAAGTTATTTACATATTAGTAAATTTGAGTTGGATAATTAGAAATATAATTAATGTAACTGTCTCTATATAGAAAATTATTTTATTAACTCTAACTTTTCTAGTTTGTGAATCGTAAGTTAATGCATTCTTTAAATTGCCTTATAACTAAATCAAAAACGTTTACATTTTACTAAATTTTGTGCAAAACTAAGTGTTGCTTCTTATGAAAAGAATTGATTCATTAATATTAAAAGCATTGTACTATAAGTAATTGTTTTATCTGAAATCTTTGAAAATCTGATATGAAAAATAAGTTCTTTTTTTTTTCCTAGTTAATTTTTGTCTTCTGCACTGTTGAAATTGAAACCTGAAAAGTATTTGAATGAATTCATATTTTAAAAAATGTTAAAGAAAATTGATTTTTTAACCAGACTTCAAACTTAATTATTTATATTTATTTTTAGTTATAATTCCTCGTGAAACTGTGATTGCTGAGCTACAGGCTGATACACTGGAGAATCATGCAAGTCTTGGATTGGAAGGATCAAAATTCTTCTGTGGTGGTTTCCCCCAGGCTGTATTAATATCCTTAAAGGTATATTCTCTTTAATAACTAATACTTTTTTTTTTTTTTTACATAGGTATCACCACATTATCAAGGCCAAGAGGCCACTCAAGGATAAGGGTTAAAGAGTGTACATTAGAAATTGGACAATATAGTAATCATTAGTAATGAAAATTTGGTAAATTTGATAACTTATATGGAACGGCTCATCAAGAACTTATTTACGTTAGACTTGAACACAACCATATTGTAGTCAGCCGGAAAGCAGGAAAACGGAAGACAATTCCACAGGTGTGCAGTTCTAAGAAAGAAGCTTTGTTCATGGAATCTACGTTTAGGTTTAGGCACAGATAAAGAGTGGGGGGAATTATTGATAGTGTTTACAGCTAGACGAGTGTTTCTTGTGAAAGTTTGGCGAGAGGGGACCATAGATTGAAGCTCAGTCGAACACTTTCCATGAAAATAACGATACATCAGAGACAAACTCGCAACATCTCTTCTGTGAGATAGAGGTTGCAAGGAAGAGAAAAGGACATCTCCTACAAGGCTACGAAGTCTATTTTGAACTCTATCAAGGCAGGACAAGTCCTTTCTAGCAGCTCCTGCCCAGATGTGGCAACAGTATTCCATCCTTGGATGTACCTGGCTCTTATATAGATAGAGAATAGCATCAGCAGTGAGATATCTACCGGATCGATAGAAAGATCCCACCATTTTTCCAGCGGCCTTGGCAACAGATTTACTTATACTACTAGAGTAATTATTATCTGTATGCCTAATAAAATAAAAAAGGAGCTACCAAATTGTTCTTCTTGGAACCATGTCAATTAATTAAGCTTGAGATAAAATATATTTAAGAAAGTTTTATTTTTTTTTTATTTACTGCAATGAAATTCTTATAGAAAAAAAAATTTGATAGCATTTTTAGAAATTAAGTTTCTAGAAATGCTATCAAATTTACTTTACATAAATCACTTTTTTTTGTTCTTTTTTCAATGGTTTTAAATTCAACTGTAAATTGAACTGGGTTTTTTAAACCAAATTTGTTAAAAAAAAATATCTTGGAACTTTTGTGTTTAAGAAAGGAAGTTTTTGATTTTTTTTTTTTTTTGCATGAAAATGAGGATTCTAGTTACAATGTATCCACCTTGGTTTTCAAAGAATTTTTTTAAAGTTAGATTTTTCAAAGTGTTCTTAATTGTACGAGTTATGGAAGTAAACATACAATTTTTTATATTTTGATGAAAATGTGAAAATTCCTTTCAGAACAGCTGATTCATAATGAATCATATTCAATCCTGATATAAAAATTATTTTTTTAAATTTATTAGGTTCAATGTGAAAAATACCACAGAGGTGTTCAGTGGCTGAAAGAAATTCTGTACCAAATACAATTCACTGAAGAGAGGCTGAAAATTGCTGCAACCAAATTCATTAATGATGTGCCAATGTTGAAGAGACATGGTGCTGCCGTTGCTAGAACTGTGCTATACAATCTCATTTACAGCAAAGGTACAAGTTAAACAATTTCAATTGACAATTTTTGTTTTACATTTAAGCAATTAAATGAATCTGTTGTTTTTGACATTTTTGTTTCATATTCTGGCCATCTTATTCCCTCTCCTCTTCCCTAAATAAGGCAAAATGATTCGGAGCTTTAAAAATGAAGCAATAAAAACTGCAGTTAAACAAGCACAGGTCCATTCAACCTACATGGTTAATTATGAAAAATGCTATGATGAATAGATGGATGGAGCTTCTTTTCGTGATGTGAAAATGTTTCTGCAAATAAATAAGATCAGATAGAGCTTGATTTATCTTTCAAATTGAAATTCATTGTTTCTCTCTTTGTAAATAAACTTACTACCAGCTCGTTATCAATTTGCAAAGTTTGCTACTTGAAATAATTGAAACATTAATTTAAAATAAACATTTCATGTTTTTGTTGTAAACACAAAACAAAATCTTTCTCAATTATTCATAGAAATCCATTCATCCATGGCCCCTGGAAGGGCATTGGCCTTCCACAACTTTGTAGATGCTGTTGTAGCGAGGAGTTTTTTTTTTTTTTTTTTTTTTTTTTTTTTCTCGGGGTGTGAGTGCTGGCCCCACGCCCAACTTTCCCAGAAGGTACATACAGTGCCTAGCCTTTCCAAATAGTCACCCATCTGGCACTGGCCAGGCTCGATGTTGCTTAACTTCGGTGATCTGGCAAGAACCGGTGTGTCAACATGATTGTGCCATATATTCATAGAGATAGGTAAACATTAATATTTTGGTCATTTCGATACAAATTTAGTCATTTTTTGAATATGACTGTAAAAAATGAAAACGGTTTGCCTTTTCATTTGCAATTTCAAAATAGTAACTGAATTTTTGAGATGAAGATTAGTTATTTGTATTTGGGTTCGTCGGATGACTGTTCTCATCTTTACTGTCATTTTCACAACGTTTCAGTCGGTAAAACCACTGATATTCTTAAAATGTATTTTGTAGAAATCTGACAAAATTTTGAATGGAACCCATGCTCTCGTGACTGGGTAGAAATCTTAAGTAATTCGCAGTAGTATTTTTCTGTCACCCACTCAGGAAAATATAATTTTACAATTGAATTTTTCCAATACTCTAAACCCTGTGCCACAAGTCCTTATGGACAATTTTAGTATGAATTTTAGGAGCTTTAAACCTATTTTATTTCTAGATGTAGATGTCAGTTTTCTTTCTTTGTTTCTTTTTACTAACACACACACACATATATATATATATATATATATATATATATATACACAAGCATGCTGCCCAGCATTGCCGCGTCGTAAAATACACTTAAATATATTTTGATTAATGCAGATTTTGTATTTATTATTGTATTATATTGGACTCAATATATAATAATAATTTAAAAATGAATATAATTACACATATTAGTTAACTAAAGATGATCATTCCATAAGAAAACTAATAGGGAATTAATTAAAATTAATGTTTAAAAAAATATGCAAATTATCTAGATCTTTTGCAAATAAATGCAATTCCACAATCCATATATAACAAAGTTGTATTTTCTTTTTAAATAAATAGAAAAAAGGGTTCTTAATATGAATATCAATATACAAAAAAACATTTATAGGAGTACATTATTCTTTATTACTCTATATATTATCTATTTATAATTAATGGTTCCCATATTGTTAGATTCTATACTAGGTTTATTTAGTAATGGATCGTCACCTGTCATATGTGCTGCTTCTTTGAGATTCCCGAGTTCAACAAAATACACTTGAAGAATCAACTGAATTGGAAAAAAGATAGCTAAGAGACTAAGTTACTAAAGTTTAACAACTGTATCCCCTCCCCAATACTTAAGAAGTCTTGTTTTGATAATGAAAGTTTGTTTTTATTTCACGTTTTCATAGACAATCATATTGGATCACATGTTATGTACTTAATATATCGAATATAAGTTGTTTTAAGAATCCTTAAGATTAAGTGTCTTTGGCAACCAAAGAATACCCAAAAATGTATCGGGTAAAATCTAGTGATTAAGTGAATGTCATCTCAAAAGTTTGAGTGTTGATCCATCTTCAGGTTGAAATGCACAGATTAATTGGACACATCTTAAAATATGTTAGTGTTAGATTACTGATGAGTCATCATCACATCCTAGAACTCCTAGCCCCAACTTTTCTTGTGTGGTTTTATAGAATTAAGATGTTATTTTCATTTTTTTTGTCCAGAATGCAACATTCATGTTAATGGCATGCTGAGGCAGCACAAATTCCTAACTGGTCTTCTCAGCCAACTCGAAACGGATCCAAGCTCAGTAAGTACGAGTTGTTGGTATAGAAGAGAAAAATTATCAAAGTCTATTTGCATCTTAACTTTTAAAAAAATTCATTTGTTACAAGTTTTTAACAATTATTGCAAAATTCTTTACAATCTATAAAAAATTATTTTCAAATCAACTGATGTTTTTAAGCGAATCTTACAATAGTTGTATTCTAAAAAGTTATACTTTTTTGCTTTAATATTAAATTATATGATGCATAAACATGCCCATTTGTTTAGGATTCAATTCTATGTTGAGTCAGACCAAAAACTCAAAATGTTACTTGATGTCTCTTTGTTTAAACACTTGGCATTATAAGAGTTAATTGAATAATCCTGGATAAAGAATGCAAGTAATTCTGTGTAGCAACTAATGAAAAAGGGAGTCTTCAGGTCGCCCTCTACTTTATTTTTTTTCTTTTTTACATGATAGTTGTCACCATATTGTTTGCATTTAAATTAGATGGTGATGACATAAAATGCTTTTACAGTTGTGAAACATCTAAATGTCAAACATGTGAATTTTAATATAAACATGCTGACATCCATAACATTATCAGATAATTAAAATAAAAAAAAAATAACAAAAACTACTTATTCATCCAAATGCAAGTTTAATGAATTTAAATATTCCAATTTTTATTTTGGTACTTGTAGAAAATCAACAATTATATTTTTGTCTTCATCCAAATGAATGAATTTTAAACTTGTTTTTAGAAATCATTTGAGAAAATAACTAAAATATAAAAAAAAAAAAAATCTATGTAAATCTGTAGGTATAATGACGTTAAAAATTTCACAAGGAACTCTTTAAACAACACCGTAATAAACACACAAATTCAAAACACTTTAAAAATGCATCTACAGATGCAAACTAGTTGTTAATGTATGTAAATTGGTTCTAACTATAAAAATATGCCTTTATGAACAGTTTCTTATTTCTCTAGAAAACGGTTGCCGTACACATAAAGCATTTAACATGCTTCAAAGTTAGTAAGTGTTCATTTACATTTTTATTACTATATTTAAAAATAGATATTGTATGGCTCATTGTTCAGACCTATATGCATATATATTTTTTATTTTGCTGCAGGTAATAAACAAGATGGAAAAATTGCGCAGTTTGCTGACTAAAGCTGACAATTTGTGTGTTCATGTGGCTGTAAATCTGAAGAAATTGTCTGCAGACATTCCTCTTGAAAGTCCATGGGTTAATTTCCTTCCAGAAAGTGCAGGTGTATGCAGTGACAAATCAAGGTAAATTTTATTTCAGACTAAGAATTAGATTTTGATCCTAAATGAAGAGATTATGTTTGTGCTGATGCTGAGCTTGGATAAGTTATATATGATTTACCATACTAGGAACTTCCTATGAATTTAATATTCCTTTGACATTTCCTCCTTTGGAAGGAGCTGGTTCAACCCACCTTGGGTGAATGCTGAACAACAAACCAATAATATGATCTACTTCTATCTTAGAATCATCCAAAATTCTAATACTTTATTTCCATTTATCTGTGTGTCAGGAAAGCAATAAGAGAAAATTCTAAATTTTCAGTTTTATTAATTACCAGCAGGTTTCCCAGCATTGCCCGGTCGTAAGATCCGCTTAAATATGATATTTTAATGCATGCAGATTACATACTTATTGTTATAAAGACAATTCTCTGAGTATTATATTAACACTAATATATAGTAGTGAGATCAAAAGTAAAAAAAAAAATGCTCAAGGACGGGATGCTGGTGGTTGACATGAGATGCAGCACGCCACTTTGGCCTTTACTTGGGCTAAGACGGGCAGTTGGATAGGCCCAATCAGTCGGTTGATCATGAATAGCACTAAATTAGACAAACACAACAAGAAAATACACTCACACTCCCCTTATTAGGCAATAAACTGATTTAATAAGGGGTGGCTGGAGGGTCAATCAACTTGCTGAAGAATGGATAAAACACGGCTGGAAAGCTAACATCTTTTCTAGTACAACTTCCAAAGCTATATATCCTTATGGGAGATTTAAAAAGCCATAATGAGATATGGGGAAGTGAAAAAATAAGCAAAAGGGACAAAACTATAGAAAACCTAATAAACAGCAAAAACATATGTAGTGAAAAATGAAGAGCCGAATACCTTTGTAAAGGTTTTATTCACAAAAGAAAGCAAGTCACAAATAGCGTTAATTACGCAGCATTTATAGTTAACAGAAGAGTTCATTCAAGGGATGAGGGGTTGGGGATATTACTTTCCCCTTCAAGTTTTTTTTTTTTTTTTTTTTTTGCCTATAATTTAAACTTTTTTTTTCGTGCCTTACTTAGTAATGAAGTCCTTGTATTTCTCAGGAAATTTCAGTATTCGTTTTCACTCCCTGGCTTACTCACAGTTGGCATGCAACCATTCTCTAACGTGTTGTCTCCATTAATTGTGTTGGGAGCCAAATCTCTGACGTTGACGGTAGTTTCGATGCCTGAAGGTAATCGTACTTGGGCATAATGAGGGTTGATCTCTAGTAACGTCGCAGGTGTAACCGGGGGGTCATTTTTACTCGACATAATATGATCTCTGACGTATACTTGGCCTGGTTTTGCCCACAGGGGAATAGAAGTACCAGAAGTGGATTTACAGCTGTACTTAAATAGTCTATCATGAGGGGTCGCATTCGTAGCTGTGCAGAGCAATGATCGAATAGAATGTAGAGCATCAGGTAGAATATTTTCCCAGCAGGATAGTCTCATTTTACGAGAATGTAAGGTTACTTGTATGGCCTTCCATAGTGTGCTGTTTAGTTTCTCAATTTGACCATTGCCTTCTGGGTGATATCTACTCGTTTTCGAAGTCGCAATGCCTTTCCCATGTAAGTAATTGGTCGTTTCTTCCGACAGAAAATCAGTCGCTCTATCTGTGTGAATCATATCGGGCATACCAAATATCGCAAATAGTTGATTCAGGTATTGTGTGATCGTTGAGCTTGTCATATCTTTACACGGAAATGCAAAAGGAAAACGCGAGTATTCATCGATTATCGTAAGTAGGTATTTGTTACCATGTGTGGACGTAGGCAGTGGTCCCTTGAAATCCATGTTTAATTGCTGAAATGGTACTATTGCTTTTATGAGAGTTCCCTTGTTACCGGTGAAGAATTTGGGTTTTAAATACTGGCAAGACGAGCACGAATTAGTTACTCCTTTTATTTGATCGAGGGAGAAAGGGAAGTTTCTTTTTTTGCAAAAATGGAAGAGTCGGGTAATGCCTGGATGGCATAATTTACAGTGTAAGTCCCGAAGATCTTGTAAGGAATAAGTGAGAGCAGATATTCGGGAAAACGTATCAGCGACAATATTTTCTCTACCAGGACGGTAGACGATGCTAAACTTAAATTGTGACAGTTCAATGCGGCAACGGCATATTTTGTCATTTTTTATTTTTGATTTCCTGGTATTATCAAACATGAAGCTAATACTTTTTTGGTCCATAATTACAGTAAAGTGTTTACCAAGGAGAAAATGTCGCTACTTACGTAGTGCTTCAACAATAGCAGCTGCTTCTTTTTCTACCGCGTGATGTTTCGTTTCACTAGGGCTTAGTGTTCTGGAATAGAATGCAACCGGACGATTCTCTTGATTAAGGGTAGCTGCAATAGTTGTTACTAGCATCTGTTTCTACTATAAATTCTTTTTCTGGATCAACCATTACCAGCATAGCATCTTTCAAGTCGTTTTTCAGCCTTATAAAAGGGTCCAACGCCACAGAAGACAACGGGAATTCTCTATTGCGGTTTAGTGCTAATATTTTCTCTGAAAAATTCTGGATAAATTTGCTATAGTAGGAGAACATCCCAATAATCCGTCTTTGTGATTTTAGATTTAGAGGAGGTGGCATCTCAAGTAGAGGTTTAAGACGTTCGTAGTCAGGTGATATCTGGTTGTTTTTGATAGTGTACCCAAGTAATGTTATCGTTGAGACTGAAACGATGCTTTTTTGTTTATTAAGCGTGATGTTGTACTGTTTAGCAACCTCATAAAATCTTTGAAGATTATAGTCATGCTCTTTTTGGGTTTTTCCATAGATAGTAACATTATCCACATAGATAAAAGTATCTACTAATTGCTCTTTGCTGACAATGCCGTCAATGGTCCTTTGGAAGGCGCTTACTCCATTAGTAACCCCGAACGGCAGGCGAGTAAACTGGTATAATTTACCATTCGCCTCGAATGCTGTAAATTTACGATCCTCCTTACTGATGGGGATTTGATGGTATGCTGATTTAAGAGCAAGTGTAGTGAAAACATTATACCTGGCTATTTCCTCGACAATCTTTGATATACTTTGTATCGGATAAGCGTCTAATTCAGTAAATCTGTTGATTGTGTCGCTATAATCAATCACCATTCTTTTTTTTCGGTTTTCATTCGATGTTACTAGAACTTGCGCTCGCCAAGGTGAAATTGAAGGTTCTATAACATTTTCCTCCAACGATTTTGCAGTCTTTGCTCTTATAAATTTGCTATCAGCAATTGTGTGGCGACGTGACTTGGTGCTGATTGGTGTTGTTTTCGTAGAGAGATGAGAAAATAATGGAGGAGGAGAAATGTTCATGGATGGAAAAATGGTATTCTTGGTGACTGCTCCGATAATAAGTTCTTCCTCCGGTCCATCGAATTTGAAAGTTACCATCTTGTATCTGCCGAGAATATCTTTTCCTATGATTAAGTCGACAAATAAATTTTTAATGACCTCCACTATTATGTTAGTGTACATTATTATTTAGAGAGATATCGACTTTAGTTTCTCCCACAATTTTCGCACACATTTTAGGGTCGGCTAATGATATTTCTTTGTGTTTGGGGATAATTTCGAGGTTCATTTTTTTGGCAATATTGTCGTTAATGAAAGTCCCCACACTACCAGAATCTATCATGGCATTGACAGTGAATCTATTTATTTTACACTTAGTAAAAGTAATGTCTTTTTTCCTTCCTAGACATGTGAGACTTGGGAAATCAGTGTCTTCATTTAACACCGCTGACACGGAAGATTTGCAGACTTTGGCCCAGTGTCCTTTTTTCGAACACTTATTGCAGTTCGAGTCCCGTGCTGGACAAAGGCGACGCGGATGACGAGAATTCCCACAGAAAAAAATAAATTTTCTTCGGCCTCGTTTTTTTTTTGTGTTGCAGCCAGACTCGTATTTTCTCCTGAAGCGATTATTGGCGCAGAAATCACACTCTCCTGGTTGTAACACGCAGAGTGTTTTTCTGCTTGTTCCAGAGATCTTGCCATCTCGTATGCTTCCCGAAAAGTTAGCGAGGATTTCTCGAGAAGTCGTTGCCGAATTGAGGAGGAGGAGATACCGTTAATAAAAGCCTCCCGCATATACTGGCTTTTATTTGTTTCAGCACTCACGGCTTGGAAGTTGCATGTCTTAGCAAGGTTTTCCAACTGTAGCCTGAAAGAATCCACTGTTTGCGCTGGTTGTTGTTTTATGGTAATAAGTTGGTGTCGGTTGTAAACGATATTAGTAGGCCTGATGTATGCTGCGTCCAGAGCTCTCATGGCAGATGCATAGTCGCTTGTGTCACTGATTATTTTGTATACATCAGCCAATATGCTTTTTTTTTTCTTTTTTTTTACACGGTGATCACCACTTATCAAGGCCCGGAAGCCACTCAGGGATAAGCGTTATTGCAAGTACATGATTCACCATTTGCCTTGGATTACAAATGGAATGTACTGGAAGATTCATATGGAAGTGATCACTTCCCCATTATACTTGAAAATAATGATCCAATTCCAGAAAACAAATACCTCAATGAAACCTACAGAGGGCTGATTGGGAGAAATTCCAAAATTTATGTCTGACTAAACTAACATCAGAAAATAATTTAAACCTAAATAATATAACATTTTACCAATACACTCTATAATATTGCAAAGTAGCGATCAGAACGCGTTGAACTAAGGAAATTCAAAAAAGAATCAACTAAAGAAATCTTAATAAATATCAAAACAGTGGCACTAAAGTTCACAAAACCATTAAAGAATCAAAGCAAACAACACAGAAAAAGTATATATAAAAAATAAATACAAATACAAGAAGTCAAAAGGTTTGGGACATCAACTGAAAAATGAATATAACAGTAACCCTATTAAACACCCAACATATAACAACAAAAAAATTACTATCAAGAAAGAAATAGTAGATTGTCTTGAAACTTTTGCAAAAAACTCCTTGCCCAAAATCCAAACAAAAAATTTCAAATTATTAAGGATAAAGCAGAAAAGGAAAAACTCCAGTTTCAGATAAATAATACAGAAAAATACAACCAACCATTCTCTAAAAACCGACTGAAAATATCCCTAAGCAAAGCTCATGACTCGGCCGTCAGCCCTGACCAAATCCACTATCAATTTATAAAACAACTTCCTGATACATCTACAAACTACCTACTGCAAATATTTAATGATATTTGGGAAGTGGCTACATCCCTGAAATATAGAGGCAGTGATCTCTATTTTTAAATCATCAAAAAACTTTACAAATCCCATGAATTACCAACCTATAGCACTCACTAGCTGTATTTCCAAACTAATGGAAAGAATGATTAAGCACAGACTAGTATGGTATCTTGAGACAAATAATCTGATTACAGATTATCAGTCAAGATTTAGGGATAAAAGAAGCCCCATGGGTCACCTGATTCGGCTAGAAGCCTTCATCAGGAAAGAACACCTAACAGCAGTCTTTTTCTGATATTGAAAAAGCTTATAGCTTAAAGCTTACAGCATAGCATAGCATAATAAAAAAAATTATAAGAGCTAGAATTAAAAGGCATAATGCCAATTTTCATCACAAACTTTATAAATGATAGACAATTTAATGTATGACTCGGTGCTACCCTATCTATTAGTAAAAAAAAAAACAAGAAATAGAGGTACCACAAGGAAGTATCCTGTCCATCACACTTTTTAACATCAAAATAAATAACATTGTTAAAAATATAAATGCAGGAACAGAATGTGCGCTATGTGGATGATTTCCTGATCTGTTATAAATCAAAATATATTCCAAGGATAGAACACCATTTACAACTGTCTAAACAAAATAAATGGACAACAGAAAATGGGTTTAAATTTTCCAAAGAAAAAAATAAGTCATCCATTTCTGCCGAATTTGAAAAATGCACCATAACCCAATATTGAAATTGGACAATGAAATTATACCCATAGTTAACCAATATAAATACTTGGGCATCATCTTTGATAAAAAGCTAACATTCATTCTTCATATCAAATACCTAAAAAACAAAGCCATCCAACTCTTAAAAGTAGTAGCACACACAAACTGGGATGCAGATAAAGACACAATAATTCAATTATACAGATCCCTTGTAAGATCAAAGCTGGATTATGGATGCTATATTTATGAATCTGCAAGAAAATCTTACAACAAGGAATTAGACACGATACATCATCAAGAGCTAAGATTGGCTCTTGGAGCCTTCCCCAGCTCTCCAGTTGAAAGCTTATATGTAGAGACAGATGAACTCCTATTATTGCTTAGACGAGAAAACCTAGAACTACAATATTATACAAAATTGGCATCATATCCAACTAATCATGCTTAGATGTTTTCCACCCCCAGTACAAAAACCTTTTTGATGGAAAAGAAAATGTTATAAAACCATTTAGTCTACGTACGGAAGAATCCATAAGTAAAGCCCAGATAGACATTGTAATAATACATGAATCTGTAAAACCTAAATATCCCCCCCCCCGACTGACAAAACAACCAAAAATAATATTAGATCTAATTAAATATCTCAAAACAAAAACCAATCCAATCTTATACCAAAAATTCCAAATAATCAAAGATAAATATCCCAAACACTCAACAATTTATACAAATGGTTCAAAAGATGAATATAACGTTGGATGTGCAGCTATACACAATAAAACGATCCTAATCAAAAGATTACCAAACAAAGCATCCATCTACAGTGCTGAAGTATTGCCTATCAGTATGGCACTTGACCTTATAGAATATTCTAAAAATAAAGAATTCATTATCCGTTCAGATGCCAGATCAGTACTTGTAACACTGGAAAATAGGAAACCGATAAACCCAGTAATAACCAAAATCCTAAATAGAATCAATGATATTTCACAAAAATAAAAACGTCTTTTTTTTGATACCTGGTCATGCTAACACAAAGGGTAATGATAGAGCTGACAATACAGCAAAAGCAGCATTAAGATTGGTATATAATATTTTGATTGAAGAAATTTCCTCTGGACTAGATGCCACATACAAATTCAATACGTTAGAATATAGAAGTCATCAATTTAAAGGAAATAGTGTAGTTGGTGGTAAGGTAAAAAAAAAAAAAAAAAGGTTCATGTCTGAGCAGTGTGGAAAAGGAGTCCTAAAAAGAGAACTAAACAAAACAAAAGCCAATATAAAACAAATAAGTATATCCGTAGGCAATGTAATAAAGGGGAAATTTGTACTTTAGTAGCGTAAATTATTTGACAGACAAAGGAAGTAAAAAAAAAACATGGAATTAAATGTAGTCAAATACAAACTGAATGAAAAGTAATGAAAATGATAATTTATCTGGATGTAATTTAAGCTTAGAGTGTGAAAATTTTTTGTATAAAAAGAAATAGTTTTTATGATTTTGAAAGTGAAAAATAATTTTTCTTTCAAAATTTTTTTTTTTTTTTTTTTTGCCTAATCACCCCATTCTAGGCTTGGTGCCGCTTTGATATTGGGGGCTACTACAACTCTATTAATGAGATTTGGTGGACGTTTATGAAATCCCCCCCCTTGTAAATTCCACAATGTACGTTTTTTCTTTTTTTTTTTTTTTTTTTCATGTTAATCTCATGGTTAACAAACTTAACTTTCAGATAAAATTTAAAAAAACAAAAAAATACATCTTTTTTATGACTTATCATCAGGGATCAGTTTTCAATTATAATGTTCTACTGAATTGAATACATACTTTGTGATCATCACTGAGAAAAATATTGTAATATTTTTCTTGGTGATGGTCAATTTAGTAGAACATTAATGAGTAAATAATGTTAATCCAAATAATGTGTAATGGCAAGTGTAACTTAAAAGTAAATGTTGTGGTTAATTTTTGTAAACCTAGGTCTGTAAAATAAAGCAAAAGCGATAATAGTAAAGTATAATTGATGTAAAACAATGCGTGGCGGTTGATCGGCCATATTGAATAAGGTCTGCGGTGTTCGTTTTTGTATGTTTGTGTATAATCTGGAATAATAGAATTTCATGGTCGCAGCCAATGAGAATAGACAGAATGCTATTGGGGAGAAATCATTACTTTCGAATAGTAAAGTGTAATGATAGTTATACGTATCTGAGAGTTTAATCCAGTTAATAAGGGTGTCAGGTCAATATAGTTATAATGGTTATATATTTACCCAGTCCTTACTGGGAGATTGGGAGGACTTTTAAGGTAGAGGGGAAAATACGAACTAATTCGTCTAATGATCTTGGCAATCGTGATGTCGTTCATAGGAAGTAATATATGATTTTATTATAACAAATAAATGTCTGTAACGGCGTTCAAAAGTTACATAAGATGGTGGGTAAAAGTTAAGACATAATTAATTTGTATGTTACATTTGTTATTGCAAACCTACTGTAATTTGGTCCAGATGAAAATTTCTACAATCAAATTATTATATATAGGAGATAATATATATAGTTATATAACCAAAATTGTTAAAAAAAAAAGACTTCGACATTAAATGCCCACTAAGGTTGATATGCTGTAAAACCAACCAACAAACAAGAGCGAAAAATGCTCTTTAAAATGATATATAAAGTGAAGGTATTATAACAAAACTTATTTGAAAATACATCATTTGAGATCAAAATTAAAAATTCCACAAGAACTTTCTTCTCAACCCAATGATAAAGATGAATGTTTGTTTGTACACGAATAGGATGAAAAAAATACTGAACAGATTTTTATGAAATTTGAAACATAAACACAATTTATTCCTTAGTTCTCACTATATTGTTGAATGTGATGTTATATGACCCCCTAAATAATCCTATTTTATAAAGTTAAATGGGGTTTATATATTTGCATGTAAAGGATTCACTCTAATCATTATGCATTTTAGAACACAGCTGTTAGGTGTAAAGTATCCAAATGTGTGTTATATTTAGTTTACCTTTTGAAAATTCAGATACTTTAATTTGTGTGAAATATTTACAATAGGTATTAGACGAACATAAATATTTCCCACATTTCAATTTCTAAGTATTTTCAATGCTTTTCAGGAGGCATAATATGCACTCCTTTGAAAGTTCAAATATTTCAGATTTGCATTAAATTTTTTATCATAGCATACCAGTTAAAGATTTCCTTAATTTCAATTTCTTATCTCTTAAACCTTAGACATTTTCCAGAATGAAAATCATGTAATGGATTTTCATTAGAATAAGACATAAGTTTATCATTCACTGCTGATTTATTTTTTATAAGAGGACATAAAAGTGGTACAACACCTTTTGTTCAGGAAAATCATTTTACTTGTCCTGGCAAGTTTATTCTAGTTTATATTATCTGAAAATATTTGAATATAGATACTCGAGCTATATATTTTATTACTTTCTTGCAAGTAAATGTTGCAGTAATTTCTAACATCTACTTTTTTAATAATTAATTTTCCTTCTGCAATTGAGATTAAATCTCACAGTCTGACTAGATTTGAATAAAACTTTCAAACGTTGCACATTTGATAATTTAAAAATATTTCTTTTGCTACTAAAATATTTAATTCTTATGTGAAAACTGAAAATCTTAAAACTATTTTTTCCAGAGACTTTTTAAAGCGTACATCGGATTATGTATTGCCAGTAGATGTGGTTGAGCCTAAACGTGTGATTGTCGGCATTGGCTCTGAAGAGTCTGCTTACTTATATTTGTCCGTACCTTCGATTGCTGACTATCACAATCCAGATTTGCCAGCTTTGATGGTTCTATTACAATACCTGACCCAGTGTGAGGGACCCATGTGGAGACAAATCAGAGGACTTGGTTTTTCTTACAGCTACAGGTAAGACTATTTTAACGCATTATTTAAAAGCTTATAAGTTGTATATTTTGTGGGGACATACACACCCTTATAACCGCTAAGATGAACTTGTCCATTAGGCATATAACTACCAAGTCTAGACCACTCAATGAGAGCTATCCCAGATGTCGAACAGAGACGACTCTCCATGAACCTTTTCTGTACCATTAACCCTTGCTTGATATAAATGTTCTTCTTATTCTCACAAAGTCGTCGTGTTCCTACTTTCACCCTTTCTGACTCCACTACAATGGTGGCAACAAGGATGTAAAAAAAAAAATTTATTTTTTAAAGAACTCACGTGCAAAACTTCAACTTTCAAACATACGAAATGCAAACTTTCTAAGTTACAATGCAAAACCACAAAAGTTCAACGACGGAAAATGGCAGTGTAAAAAAAAAAAAGTCTACAACACTTAAATTTATCTACTAAAAGAAATTGTAAGTAGAATTTCTTTTTTTCATGCTTGCTAAAAAAAAAAAAAAAAAAGGGGGGGGTGAAAGAAAAGTAATCTTGTTTTTACCGAGTTGACTCAATTGTTTATGCAAAATTACATATGGACTTTATGTTGGAAGATTTCTTTTCTCCTCTGTTACTGAAATTTCGGGAAATGAATTCTTGTTTTATGACAAAGTGAATATTGTTGACCGACTCGTTGTTTGTTGGAACTGTACCAAGAAAAAGAAAAGAAAAAGAAACAGTTGTGAAAAGGGCAAATATTCTTACGTGCTAGGAAGCCATTTTTTGTTTTTTGATGATTTGAAGAAAAAAAGAATTTTTTTCTTTCTTCCTCCCCATTTATTTTTGCAACGGCACACATGCACATTGAAGGGAAATGATACTATTTTTTTTTTTTTTCTTTCACCTGTCTTTTTTTTTTTTTTTTTTTTTTTTTTTTTAAAGCACTTAAAATAAAGACTCTTTTTGTTGTTGGATAAATTTTTGCTCGCCAGTGGAGTGAAAAAAAATATGGCTCGTGCAACAATATCTATTACTGCAAATAGGAACCCGGAACAATTTTTTTTTTTTTTTAAACCCGTAACTTTGCTGAACACAAGTCGACTTGTATATTGTATGTGTTATATTGTATATTTTGTATTGTATTGTTTATTTCATGGTGTATATAGTATATTGTACTATTTTTTTTTTCTCTATAGTAAAACAAAAATCTGCCTCGATCCAAACTATTGGCATATCTGAGACAAAAGGAACATGTGTCAACGTGTAAATAAGTGTATGCAAAATTAATCTATAATTTTTGCACTTCTGCTACAGCTACTGAAGTGTATACTAGTCCATAAATTATAAAAGTTTTCCCTTGCTGTGACTTCCGCTAAGTTACAAGTTCCCTTAAAAGAATAGAATTTTTTTTTCTCTTCGAGAAATAAAATAAAAAGAGACACAATGGAAGATGTGAAAGAGACGATAACACGTCTAATTGAATTTCAAATGGACCAGCAAAAAACAACTAACGATAGAAAGAATGATCCAAATGCAAAAGAGAGCTGATGACAGACTCTTTGCATTACAAACAGAACACAAAAAAAGAGAACTGAAGCACTGCTACTTTAATGAATAGGAATCGAGCTACAGAGAGCAATACAGCGTTTCCCCAGAGTGCAGTACTAAGTACAATAAATAATTTCACTTACTGTCCTGAAGAAAATCAAACATTTGAAACGTATTTCAGATGGTATGAAGAGCTGTACAATATCGACTGTGGAAATTGGGTAGACCCAAAAAAATGTTTGCTACTCACAAAATTAGGGGCTATGCAACACAACAAATTCATCGACTATATCTTGCCACAAAAGATTAGCGGTCTGATGTTTACGGAAACCGTGAAACGGCTAACTTCGAACTTCAGACTTAACGCATTCTTGGTTATACCGTTCCGTGGGTCTTCACCAAACACTTGGCACTTGGTTGCCAAAGGAGATACAAAATCGAGACTCATCTGAAAAGCAACTGCTCATAAAACTTGGACTGCAGACGAATGGTGGCGTGTTATCTTTTCAGATGAGTCTTGATTTTGTATCTCCTTCGGCGACCAAGGGCCACGTGTTTGTAGAACCATGGAACGGTATAACCAAGAATGCGTTAAGAAGTCTGTGACGTTCCCGCAGTCTTGCATGGTGTGGGGCTGTATGAGTGCTAAAGGTGTTGATAATTTATGCTTCATCAAATGAACTGTAAATGCAAAAGTGTACCAAGATATAATGGAAGCTAATTTACTGCCAGTGTAGGATAACCAGTTTGACAGGGAGGCTACAGACATCATTTTTCAACATGGCTTGGCACCGGTGCACTCTACTAACACCATATCTTCCTGGCTCCGAGAACGATCGGTCCCTGTTCTTGAATGGCCGGCGAACTCGCCAGATTTGAACGTTATTGAAGCCTTGTTGGACCAAATAAAGAGGAAACTCCGCAAAGAAAAACCTACTACCCTTGCAAACCCGAACACATTGGATTCAGTGTTTACACAGGATAGCGAGAAGCTTGTTAATTACATGCCCCGGTGAATTGATGCTGTTATCAAGGCAAAAGGTGCTGCTACTAAATATTGTTTAATTTTATTTGTATTTATGTTAATAATAAATATTCGAAAACTGACATTGCAATTGATAAGAAAAAAAACATTCTGTCATAAAACAACTATTTCAGTTAGTTTAGCATGATAGGGGTATTTCAACACCAATTACATCTCACAAATCGTCCTCAATAAGAATTTAGTTGTAAAAACCTTGATGTTCTATTTTATTGATGAGCACTAGTATATGTAATGAAAAAATATTGTGTATTTATTCATTTGAAAGATATCTTGAACAGTGTTTTTTTTGTTTTTAATCTTTTATTATTATTAAATATTTCTAGTTGGATTAACTTTTTGACATGGCCAAATCTAAAATTAAATATCCCAAATAAAATAAAAATTGGATTCTCAGACATCAAAATCTCATTAACATTTGCTATGATAATTATAAATTAAATAAACATGGTTTTCTGTTAAAATCAAACATGAAAATGAGTTCTAATGGTTTTTACTGTCCTGTTAATGGATTTTTTATTTGCAATTTTATATGGAAATAATCTATGATTATAATTTATGATCTTTTATGAGTGGGAATACAAATTTTTTCATTTGACTTTTTTCTCATGTTTTAGTATGATGATAAATGAAGAAAGTGGATTGCTCTATCTTGTGCTCGGACGTTCTGTTAACTTGGTTGAAGCTTACAAAGCTGCTCAAAATATTGTGGTAAGTGTTTGGAGTGTCTTCTAATCAAATTTTGGAAAATAGTTTTGAATTTATGATGAGTTGGATCTTAGAAAAGTTCAGTTAATTAAATAAAATTAATTTATTTTATGCACTTAAATTTTATTTAAATGTAAATATTTATAAATTTTATTTTATTTGTACTTTTTATTTGTCTTTTTAAACAGTATTTTATTTGCAGAATAAATCTTTAAAATTTATTTCATGCTAAAAGTTGAAGTAAAAATAGACTTTTCAAACCTAAAAATAAAAAGTAAGCAAAATGTCTATTTTTAGAATGGTGTCATTTTTATCAGGTTTATTTGAAACTTTTTAATGTTATCATTCAAAGACAGTTATATATAACTGTTTTAAATTCAGTCGTTTTACCTTACATAAGAAAACCATTCGGCTAGTGTAACTGGATCAGGTTGTCTGAAGATGGCTTCCTGATTCAAATGCATCTGCATTAACATCTTTTGGTTTTTGTTTTTTTTAACTCTTTGTACAACTAAATCATGTTCTACAAAAACAAGTCCCCATCCTCTCCCTCCTTTTTCTTTTTTCACTCTCACTTCCCTACTGACTTCCTAACTTAAAACACACTAATCAAGAATATTATAAACCCTTTCCATTCGCAGAGCTAAATCATCTTCTGTAGTGTCGGGAATAAAAACAACAAAATCCACTACAAGTCTTCAGCTTTATCTCTACCTTACTCTACAAAATCAGTAAATCGGAACCCATGAATAAATATAGGAAAAATGTAAACAACTTAAAGTATAAAACCTTTACACTTTTTTTTTTCACTCTATCAGTAGGACATTAAATTAAGCCGACTCCCCCCCCCCTGTAGAGGGTAGAAATCCCTCAATGGGGCAACCAGTTAGCTGTGGGTTGCTACCCATAACATTTTAGAACGTGATCCTGGTAATTGAGCTGACCTAGACCTGGGTGCATAGAAATCTAGGCACCGTTTGGCTCTTGGGCTAGATGGGCGGTCAGAGAGGCTCAATCTGACTAATCAGCCAGTCACACTAAGCCCTAGCACTTACACTCAAAATGTCAACTACCATAACAAAGAACAAAACTCAAAGGCACTTCATCTTTTTTCCTTGCTACCAAAAACAAGTGCTAGAAAACGGTGGCATGGATCAATCAATTGGAAAGACCAAAACTCAACACTTCATCTAAACATTTATATTTTTAAGGACATAATAAAAAGGAAATAGAAAGTATTTGAGAACTCCTTACCAAAAGCGTATATACTCTACATAACTCCGACATGATCAAGGTGAATGGGTTTCCCCCTTACTATGTCACAATTTTGAACTCTGAGGTGGGTAGGGAGCGTGGTTGATGAAAAATAAACTCCAAAATACATGGCTGACAAAAACAAATACTTCCCCCTGAAAACCCTTAAAAAATCCTAGTCCAGATAATGAAAAAAAAATCCCAAATTAGGAAAACTGTACCATCTATATGCAAAGGAAACTTCCCAAGATTCCTAGTCATTGAGTTAATAGAAAATGGCAAATTTATACTGGAATAAATATCCTAACAACAAACTTCATGAAATAATGCCAAAAATTAAAAAAAAAAAACAAGAACTAAATATAATACTAAACAGAAGTCAAACTAACAAGAATAAAAATAGGCCGTACACATTTAACCCACTCATACCTGCTAAAAAAAAGAAAGCCAACCCATCTGTATACCTTGTCAAACATCACTCACAATTAAACACATACTGATTGAATGCACTGATTTTGAAATAACAAGGAATAATTTCTACAAAGAAAAAATATGGAAGATCTATTCGAAAATAACAATCCCCACATCATACTTTCATATCTCAAAAAGATTGTTTTTTATCAAAAAATTTAAAAAGAACTCGCTTATACAACAGCTAGAGCAGGGGGAAAAGACTCCCTGAACCCGTAGACACTCTGCATATAATAAACCAAAGGGTTGACATGCCGTAAAACCTAACATAACAAACAAAACCATTCAGGTCACTTTAAAATCTTATTGATATAAACATATCAGTGTGATGGTATAAAAGTAATTGTGCATTTTATGAGCCTTATATTTTTTGTTTTTCTTTGCCAGATGAGTTACATCAAAGGTGAATCTCAGTTTAATGAGATTGAATTGGAAAGTGCCCGAAGCAGTTTGATATTTGAAATCATTGATTTAGAGAAGACAACAGCTGATGTATCAATGGCTTCTCTTCGTGCTTACCTCAAGCGGGTTGATCATAATTATAACAGGTAATCTATATTAATATCTCAAACATGTCTTAATGTCTTGTATATGGAAGTAGCATATGGACTTTCATGAAAAGATTGAAGTAAATTGGTGTATACATCAGAATGCTACTCTTAACATCTTTGAAGGCAGCACCCCACATGAAAGCAACTCTGTGGATACCTTCTTCGGATCTCAGCTTTGATCAGATAGAGAAACAGATCTGCTGGAGTGCTAAGAATTAAACTATCAACAATGATTTTTTTGTGGATGCCAAAATGAGGATGTTGCTCAAAGGGGAGACCTTAGACCAACGTAAATATAGCAGGCTATGCCACTAAGTCACAGGTGAAATCTTACGGTCATGGACTCACAGTACTGATTATTATGAAGGATCATTATTTTCTGTTTCTTTTCTCAAAGAAATTGCCACAGGATTCATAAAACTGGCTCAAAAGTGACTATTTTATTTTTCGAAAGAGAAAAAAATATTTTAGATTTAGACACGTGCAATTACCAGCTTTCAAATAATATTTAAACAAGATTTTTTAAAATAATTTTTCTCCTGATAATATAACAATGTTGAATTAGCTTTTAAGTGTATAATTTATTATAAGAATCTTAAAAAAACTTGCGTTAGACTTGAAGACAACCATATTGTAGTCTGCTTTCCAGCTGACTACAATATGGTTGTCTTCAAGTCTAACGTAAACAAGTTTTTGATGAGCTGTTCCATATAAGTTAACAAATTTACCGAATCTCCATTGCTAACGGTTACTATATTGTCCAATTTCTACTGTACACTCTTTAACCCTTATCCTCGAGTGGCCTCTTGACCATGGTAAGTGGTGATGCCTATGTAAAAAAAAAACAAAAAAAAAATTTTTACACGAGTAACTTTGTATTTAAATTATTTCTTTGAATTTAAATAGTTTTCATTTTAAAAATGATTTATCATTCAATTTAATTTTATTTGCTGAATTCATAATTCAGTTTTTGCAGTATTTATCTGTTTTAAACATACATAATTTGACATACATAATTCTTGTTTTTGCTTTATATTTCATATTAAAGTTCAGTTTCAGTATAAATTGAATCCTGTTCATTTATTTTCTTTTTTATGCAATTTTTTTAGTAAATAATCAACAAATTTAATTTTTTTAAATTCATGAAACAACAAAATGTTTTACAGAATGTTGTTTCACAGAAACAACTTTTTCCTTTTGAATTAATTCTCTTTTTTTTTTTTTTTTTTTCCAATTTATATTGCATAAGTTCAGTTTCAGTATAAATTGTTACTTATTTCTTTTTTAATGCAAGTTTTAAGTTTTCTAATGATTTTGTAAAAAGTTCTCATTCATTATCAACATTGACTGTTCGAAAGATCTTGCTTGTTAGGACCTCAAATGTGACATCATTTTTCAGCAATTGATATGGAAGTAATGAGAAATCTTTTTTCTTTTTTCTTTTTTTTTTTTACATGGTGGTCACCACTTATCAAGGCCCAGAAGCCACTTGGGGATAAGGTTTATTGTGTGTACAGTAATCAATGGAATATTATCGTAGTAATAGTTAGTATTGGAGATTTGATAAGGTGTCATTACTTAAGGGGGCGGTTCATCAGGAATTTGTTTGTGTTGGACTTGGAGACATCCAAGTTGAAGTCGGGGGGGGGGACAGGCAAGCGGCAGAGAGTTCCTGGAATCTACATTTTGATTTAGGCACAGATAAAGAGTGGGGAAAATTGATAGTGGTTTCAGCTAGTCGGGTATTTTTCGTGAAAGATTGATGAGGGGGGGGGCAGAGAATGAAGCTCAGACGAGCACTTGCCATGGAAATAACGATAAAACAGAGACAGGCTCGCAACGTCTCTTCTGTGGGAGAGAGGTTGCAGGGGAGAGAAAAAGGCATCCCCCACCAAGCGACGAAGTCTATTTTGTACTCTGTCACACAGAATCTACATCAAACAACTAGCAGAAAACTCCCAATGCATTTATGCCTATCTATTAATTGTAATGGAGGATAGTAAGATGGTGTAAGATTTCCACAAGATGATGAATAGGTTGTTTCTTACTAAAGTTGTTGTTAAAGTTTTATCTTTGGCTATTTTATTAGAACAGTGGTGCTTAATTTTGAAGTTATTGTCAACTCATTGATTAAAATACACAAGATATTTCATCCTCTTCAGCTGACGGGGTTTCATCTTTAAAATTAAACGTGTCTGAATTTTACACATCGGATTCTTTTTATTTTATTTTTCTCTGGAAAAAATACTAAATTGGCTGGACAGTTTTTATCATATCCAAGAAATATACCTCTGTCGGCTTTAATATTCAATTTACTCTTTTTATCTATATATACGAAGCAAGTTGAACCAAATATATGCATTCTGCTTAAATTTGTTTTTTTTTTTTACCACAGAAAGATTCATATGGGGTTTTAGATAGTGTTTTGTCAAAGCACCTGTTGCATATATAGGCTGCCGCCATAAGTGCGTACGTCCAGAGGTTTTTTTGGAGTTTTGATTCAATGAGTAGGCATCTTGCCATTTCAAAAAGTGTCTGCCACACTCGTTCAGCAGTCCCGTTTTGGTGTGGCAATCTAGGAACTGACTTTTCATGCTTGATATGATGGTTAATTAGTAAAAGTTCAAAGTCTTTGTGAATTCCGTATCGTTGTCAGAGCGAATATACTTTACTTCACCGTAGGGAGCCATGTCAGCTAAATATTTTTTTAGTTGCTAACAGGGTATCAGATTTATTCTTTAAAAAGTAAACATTATTAAACCTGAATAGTCATCTACGAAATTCAACACTGTTTAAGTCACAATGCACCATTGATAGGATTTTTTTGGCCTTCTTGTCTGGTATCTTGCTTTGATAGTTTGTCGTTTTCCCTTGCATACAGACGTCGCAGTTGAAGTTTTTTGATGTTTGTATTTTCATTCCATCAACTACAGTTGGCAACCTTTTGATATCAGGAATATTGCAGTGTCCAAGAATTTTATGCCATGTCTGTAGATCATGGCAGGCAGTTTTTGATGGGATTACGCTATTTAAATAATATAGTCTTCCATTTTCTTTAATGTTGAATACAGTTCCATTCGGGTACACTAGTTTTGATTTATTGGGGTTAAAGTTTATATTTGCACCTTGTTTAGTGGTAGCTTGTACAGAAAATA
Organism: Euprymna scolopes; assembly: GCF_053919585.1. Taxonomy (NCBI): domain Eukaryota; kingdom Metazoa; phylum Mollusca; class Cephalopoda; order Sepiida; family Sepiolidae; genus Euprymna; species Euprymna scolopes. Next base: position 95,637,852 of record NC_136500.1, on the reverse strand, counting down.
TATTTTGTTTAAATTTTGAGATTAGAAGAGCGTTTTCTAGAATACAGAAACATAATTCACCTTTATTGTTCCTTAGCGAGATTTTAGCATCGCCTCTTTTCAAAACGATATCATTTACTCGACTCCCATCAGCTACTTCTACAAAATGATTTTGTGGCTTAAAGTTGGGATCAAAATTGATAAAATCAGATTTCTTTGTAATCACATGTGTCGTAGCACTACAATCGACAAGAAAATTATTATTGTTTGTTGAAGTGTTAAACTTACATGCAAATAAGAATGTATGTTCGCTAACGGAACTCTCCACATTTTTAATGGAGTTACCATTTTGAGTCCTGTATCTACATGGGAAACACTTGTGATTAGGTCATCCACAATTATAGCAAATAATTTGTATACTTTTCTTACGAGAAAAATTGTTTTTGGCAAAGTTGCGGTTTTTATTCCCGGCATGGCTATAATTTGATTTTGGTGTTTTTATGTGTGCATTTTTAAATTTCATGATATTGGTAGATTCGTTTTTTTCTGTGATCATTTTTTTCAGTTTCCTCGTAACTTCTGAGTGCTACCTTGAATTGGCTAAACGTTATGGGTTTTTCTTTCCGGGTTATCACGGTGGTAAATGGCTTGAAATCAGTCGGTAATCCCTTAAGGACCATGGAAATTAACATACTGTCACTTATAACTTCACCAGACATTTTTAAAGAATTTACAGTCGTTTCGGCTCTTATAATATAATCAGTAATGGTTTTGGCTTCCATTCGTTTTAGAGAGGTCAGTTCAGTATATAAAGAAATAATTTGGGGTTTTCCTTTCGATAAATAATGCTCTCTCAATATGTTCAATGCTTTGCAGCTATTGTCCAGGGCTTCTCTCATTACCAGTGATAGACTTCAGTCATCTAAGCACTGTATTAATTCTGCAAAGACAGTTGCGTTCTTTTCAATGAAGTCGGGGTCGTTTCTATTTTCAGGTTGAGTTTGAAGTACTTTGTGTAGCTTTTGAATTCGTAGATATCCGAGAAATTTAACTTGCCACAATTCGAATTTTGATTCGGATCCATCAAAATAAAGACGCATATTCGGTCCATAACCTCTAGAAGTGTAGGCCATGTTTAGTTTCAGAACAGTTTCTGATGGTTCGTTATTCTATACAAGTCCTGAGAGGTGACTGGTTTTCAGTAGACAGTTCCACAGAGCAAAAGATTCTTACCATGTCAAGACGGAAAAAAACATATGCGAAATTGCTACAGAAAGGTTTAATATTTATGAAGCAATTCTGGTTTCTGATTGGTTGGTAGCAGAATGTGAATTGATTTGTTTGTTCCTAGCAGCATCGTTTATGAATAGAATCTCCCGACTGTGCGGAATCATACCCCATTATACAACAATATTGTAACAGACTACAAGATGGATCAAGTAATAAGTCTTAAGTAATGAACAGAACCAAAATTATCACCATCATTTTACTAACATTGAATCTTTGATACAGTTTGGTGACAATTAGTCAGACGATGTGGACACTAGGCTGTACCCAAGCAAACTATACTAAAAACATACTCATTAGCAGAGGTTATAATACAAGTTATCACTTCCTATCACAAAGATTCTGAAATCTATTATTTGTGAAATTGTTTGTTTATAAAGGGATTAAAAATGTGTCTTTTAGTAGTGGAACTTTTTTTTTCCCAAGATATTAATTGTATATTATATTCTGTTAAAATTAATTGTATATTATATTCTGTTAAAATTAATTCTGTATTATATTCTGGTAAAATTAATTGTGTATTATATTCTGGTAAAATTAATTGTGTATTATATTCTGGTAAAATCGATTGTACATTATATTCTGGTAAAATCGATTGTACATTATATTCTGGTAAAATCGATTGTACATTATATTCTGGTAAAATCGATTGTACATACATTATATTCTGGTAAAATCGATTGTACATTATATTCTGGTAAAATCGATTGTACATTATATTCTGGTAAAATCGATTGTACATTATATTCTGGTAAAATCGATTGTACATTATATTCTGGTAAAATCGATTGTACATTATATTCTGTTAAAGTCGCGTGGCTGTTGGATCCGGTCAAAGTCGCGTGGCTGTTGGATCCGGTCAAAGTCGCGTGGCTGTTGGATCCGGTCAAAGTCGCGTGGCTGTTGGATCCGGTCAAAGTCGCGTGGCTGTTGGATCCGGTCAAAGTCGCGTGGCTGTTGGATCCGGTCAAAGTCGCGTGGCTGTTGGATCCGGTCAAAGTCGCGTGGCTGTTGGATCCGGTCAAAGTCGCGTGGCTGTTGGATCCGGTCAAAGTCGCGTGGCTGTTGGATCCGGTCAAAGTCGCGTGGCTGTTGGATCCGGTCAAAGTCGCGTGGCTGTTGGATCCGGTCAAAGTCGCGTGGCTGTTGGATCCGGTCAAAGTCGCGTGGCTGTTGGATCCGGTCAAAGTCGCGTGGCTGTTGGATCCGGTCAAAGTCGCGTGGCTGTTGGATCCGGTCAAAGTCGCGTGGCTGTTGGATCCGGTCAAAGTCGCGTGGCTGTTGGATCCGGTCAAAGTCGCGTGGCTGTTGGATCCGGTCAAAGTCGCGTGGCTGTTGGATCCGGTCAAAGTCGCGTGGCTGTTGGATCCGGTCAAAGTCGCGTGGCTGTTGGATCCGGTCAAAGTCGCGTGGCTGTTGGATCCGGTCAAAGTCGCGTGGCTGTTGGATCCGGTCAAAGTCGCGTGGCTGTTGGATCCGGTCAAAGTCGCGTGGCTGTTGGATCCGGTCAAAGTCGCGTGGCTGTTGGAGTTTGCATAATTTGATGTTTATGTAAACAAATTATTTCTTTTTTTCAGAGAAATGCTCAAGAAAGTTTCTCAAGTGAATTTGGAAGATCTGAAGAGAGTTGGTGATAAATATCTGGGTGATTTCTTTGATGCAAACAAGGTTCGCTGTTCTGTGTGTTGTCATCCATCAAAAGTGGAAGAAGTGCGTAATGGTTTAAAGCAGTATGTATCTTTTTATTTTTTTTATTTTAGTATTGGCTCCATCTCGAAGTTTTCTATCCTGTGAAATGATTGCATATTTTTTTTTTTTTTTATAGAGTTGTATAATGCAAATAGTTGAAATGATATCTTCAAATCTTTCTAGGGAGACCATATCTCGTTAAATGTGGTTTATTTTGGTTGTCCTCCCATCCACATTTTTATTTTATATAAAATAGATTAGTAGTATATCTGTCCCAAGAAGGAGAAAATTAATTTCCCGAACAGAATAGTTTTATACTACTTTTGTGTCTCCTTACAAAGATTAACATCAAAATATTACAATATTTATGTCTTGAATCATTTATCCAATTGTGATTCTAGAAAATTTATGCCTTCTGTGAATCTAAAGAAGAAATTAAAATTTAAGGAATCTTGCTTGATTGGTGTCTAATGACTGTGTATCAACTTTAATGCAAATCTGAAATATTTTCAAATGTGCCGTAAAACTCAAATACTCCAAAGAATATGAAATTTGAGGAATTTTTATTAAGTGATGTCTAATAGTTATTGTTAAAGTTGCACAAAAATCATAGGTATCCGAATTTTCACAAAAAGTTTTCACCTTTTTACCTCTTTGCATCAAATTAAACTAAATACAGCCCTCACTATGTGCCTTATGTCTAACAAATGTGTTAAAAAATGTGTAATAATTGGTTTATTAGCTTAAGAATGAATCCCATTTATAAATACATACACTGTGTATACCTTTACATAGAAACATTTACACATACCTAACTTTATATAAATGGATTTTAACTTTAATATTCTGATATGTATCAGAAGAATGGAAAATGAACTAAAAGCATTATTTAACGTCTTTCTATCTTTAATCCCAATTGTCACATGCTGCCTTCTAAATATCTGCAATTTCTAATATTTCTTTTTCAATCATTACATGACTCTATCGGTGGGGCATTTTAAAATCCACCAACTGCCCCTTCCTCTCTGCAAAGAGTAAAAGCCCTTCAATGGGGTCACTTGGTAACCGTGAATGGCAATCTGTAATGCCTAAAGACGAGATCCTGGTTGTAGAGCAGATCATGTTCAAGGTTCTATTAGGACATGAGATGCAACATGCCACTTTGGCTCTTACTTGAGCTAGGATAGGCCCGATCAAATCAATCGGTTGGTCGTGACTAGCACTAAATCAGATAAACACAAGAAAATATGCTCATGCTCCTCACATTAGACAATAAACTGATTGTGGTGACTTAAGGATGAATCAACTTGTTGAAGAATGGATAAAACATGGCTAGAAAACTAACATCTTTCCAGAAATTAGGCCATTAGAAAAGACGAAGGAAACATGTGTGCTTGAGTCCATCACCAGGATAAGTATACTTCTCTTGTATCCTTGTTGCATTGGGGCAAATGCCCCTCCTCCTCCCAACACTTCCCACACAGGGCTCCAAGGCAGGTGGGGGGAGCAGGAGAAATGAAAAATCCAAAATATATAAATGTCAAATAAAAAGCCTCAAAAAAGAAACCACTGTGATGTTTCAGATGAATCTAGTTCAGATTCAGAAACAGAATCCCAAGAATTAGAATTACAAGAAACCTTCCCTACCGCCAATAGGAATGGCCAATGACTCTTTATCTGAAAATACATCTTTTAAATTCCTCAGCCTAACGTTCACAGGAAACATGAGTTGGAACAATTACATTGAGAACATTGCCAGGACCGCTGCCAAGAAAGTGGGTTCTCTCTATCGTGCTAGAAAGCTATTAATGCCTGAAAATATTCTATACCTCTATAAGGCCACCATTCGCCCATGTATGGAGTATTGTTGTCATATTTGGGCTGGTGCATCTGCCACTAGTCTCGCTCCTAGACAAGGTTCAAAATAGTCGCCAATCTGATAGGTCCTGAACTGTCAGCTAAACTTCAGCCTCTGTCACATCAATGAAATGTTGCATCCCTCTGCCTGTTCTACAAGTACTTTAGTGGTGAATGCTCCGGCGAACTGCAAGCACTTGTGCCTCCTCGACGTAAATACCCCCGACAAACCCAACAAGCAGCTAAATCCCACCCCTTTACAATAGAGATCCCTAGATGCAAGAGAGCCTTCTACTCCAGTAGTTTCTTCCCCAGAACAGTGAGACTTTGGAATTCCCTTCCGGGTCCCTGTACTGACATGCAGAAGTTCAAGTGTAATGTGAACCGACATCTTGCTGCCAATGTCCCTGATAGTAGCCCCCTACAACAAAGTGGCAATGTGCCTTGTTTGGGGTGAAAATGCAATAAAAAAAAAAAGAAAAAAAGAATCCCAAAACCGAAATCTAAATCAAAATCTTTATTTTATAATTATAGAAGCAACTGAAGAAGAACCGATAACAAAAGTGTCTCCCTTCAAAATAGAGAAAATATTTTCAAACATCAAACCTAAAATGGTCAAGAAACTAAATAACAGCAGACTACTAGTGGAAGTAGAAAGCTAAAAACATAATAGAAATCTTCAAATGGAAACTTTTTACAACCAAAAAGTAAAAATCTACTGCAAGAAAATGCTGAATACCAGTAAAGTGATCAGAAGTTCAAAATTATCCTTGTGCTCCTTGGAAGAAATCAAGACTAACTTGAGAAACCAAAATGTTATCGATGTAAAAAGAATCCAAATTAAAATATATGGTGAAACTATCTATACAAATTCATTCCTACATTCTAAGTTTTTAACACTCATTAAATCCCAAGTAACATCAAAATATTATATAAAAAAAAAATAAACACTGAACCATACATACCAAACCTACTCAGATATTACAACTACCAAAGGTATGGACACCATCGACACCCATGCACACACTTTCCAGTATGCATGGGGTGTGGAGAAAACAATATCCATACAGATTGCCAAAAAGAGTTAAAATGTACCAACTGCCAAAAAGGTCATAGTGCAAACTCAAAAGAATGCGACAAATGAAAGAAAAAGAAATTACTAAAATAAAATATACCTAAAATATAACCTTCCAAGAAGCTCATAACCTAGCCGAAAATACAAGATACTCTGAAATAACAAAAAAACATACAGCATATCACCGGACTAAATAACTAAACAACAAAAGCAAACCTATCAAACCTGGAGATATTATTAAATTACTCAATGAAATAAGGGAACTAATGGGAAGAGTTAAAAAAAAACTATGGAAAAAAAAAACAAATCTGCATTGTAAATAAAGATTACACAAACTTCCAAAACTCAACTCGGAAGATCCAAAGTACTACAACATCCATAGAAACAACCCCTCTCACCAAAATAAAACAACAAAAAAAAAAAAACAGAAACCCAAAAAGTGCCCATGTAGGAAAAGGAAATAAACCACCAACCAACAAAGTTAAAACCAAAATAAACAAACCATGCTCGATTTCCAGGCTAAGAGACTTCATCCAAAACAGATTTAAGAAAATGGACATGGAAGATCAAACATCAGATACTAACAACTAACAAAAGTTAAAAATCTATATATCTATAAAAGTGAACGTGTCTGTCTGTCTGTGTACATTTCCCTACACAATAACTCTGTCAATTTTTAGTCTATAGACTCGAAATTTGAAATACCGGGTACTGAGATTTGGGAAAATCGATGTGACGGGTGTCAGCCAGAAATTTGGCTGTTAAGGGGTCAAATTTCAATGATTTGACCTTTAAGAACTCTACCAAACTCCTCCGACAATTTTGGGTCTAGACACTTGAAATTTTAGATATAGGTTCCTTGAACCTGGATCTAACTTAATAAAGTGATTTGAGCCCGAAACTATAAATTTTAAGGGGTCATAATAGGGGTCAAAGTTTTTTAAAAAATTGACCTCTGTGGTCTCTTCCAAATTACTCAGACAATTTCTGTTCTAAATATTTGAAATTTTATATAAAGGGTATTCAGAGATAGGGCAAGCTTTTTCATCAGTTTGGGTCGAAAATTTTTTGTTACCAATATATAAATGTATGTATGTATGTCTGTTTGCATGTTTGCCTTAAACTTTCAATAGAGGCAACGGATTTTACCAAGATCAGTATCGTTTTTAAGTTCGACCTTTCATATGACAAATATCGAAAAATTGGCTAAAAAATATCTTCCCCTTCAACTAGGCACTTTTCTACAGGGTGGAGGGTCACTTTTTTCGCCGATATTTTTTAAAGTTATCCTCTCCTTTAGATTGTCTAGCCTTACTTTTAAAAAATGTCACTTCCGGTTTGGCGGTGATCATAACAGCATAAACTTTAGGTTTTACCCCGTTCTTTTCGTCCTTTGCGGTACGGGTTCGAGCCTGCCTTCCTACTACCACTTTTTTTTTTTTTTTTTTGCACAACATACACATCCAAACACCCGGCTGAAACATACACATCCAACGCCAGGCTGAAATGCTAGTAAATACATAAAATCAAACCATAACCCAAAAATCATCCAATGGAACTGCCAGGTCCTAAAGCCTAATATAAATCATCTATTACTTCTTATAACAAACCATCAACCAGCCATGATGTGTCTTCAAGAAACTTTTTTAATAGCTGAAAATAAATATAAAAAACTACAAACAATACAACCACATCCACAATATCCAACAGAGAGCCTCTGGAGGAGTATCTATCCTTATTAGAAATATTATCCTACAAAGCAAAATATATCTAAAAACTAATATTCAAGCCATTGCTACAACAGCCACACTACACAGAACTATAAATATCCGCACTATCTACATCCCATCCCAAAATCCAGTAAATGGAACGGAGCTAAACGAAATAATAAATCAGTTACCCAAACCCTTCTTACTGTTAGATGACTTTAAGTCACGACGATGTATGGGGATCTGCATACTTGGATAAGAAAGAAAAAAAAAATCTTGAAAACGTTATTAATGAGAATGACTTAAACAATAAATCCAACTTATATCTTTTTACCGCTTCAGGCACCTACTCAGCACTCGATCTATCATTGTGTGACCCCACTATGTTCATGGACTACAACTAACAGGCTCTAAAAGATTTATGGGGTAGCGACCATTTCCCAGTAGTTTTAACAAAAAATCATCTCCCCAATGGAAAATTTAAAAAAAAAAAAGCAAATTGGGAGGAATATAAAAAAATACCAACAAAAATTCTTAGAAGAGGAAAAATAAATGTATAGAATATTTTTCTAAAACATTACTAGCCATTGCACATGATTGTATACCTAAAGGTGGCAGAAATAACAAACAATGAAGTACAATTTAAACCTTTTTAAGCAAAAAGAGCAGGAGCTTGAAAAGTTATCAGAGAAGCGAAAAGGACATCATGAAAAGATTATATAAATAAAATAAATTCAAATACAAACCCCAAACAAGTGTGGAACATCGTAAAGAAAATTTTGGACAAAACATTAAAATAACAGACAAAAAATATAGCGAATCTTCTCGACGAAAGTTTTCAAAACAATTCCTCCAGTAAAAATTAGTCAGTTCTTTCAAAAGACAAAGCAAGATACAGAAAAAAGATAAACAAATTAAATTTTAACTCAAACAGCAAAGAAAAACAACTATCCTTTTACTAAAAATGAATTAAAAACCATAAACGAAACACATAATACAGCTATCGGTGCAGATGAGATACATTAGTTGTTTCTGAAACCACTTCCTCCCAAATCAATAACATATCTTTTAAACACCCTCAACAAAATTTGGTTAAAGGGAAAATTACCCAATGGCTGGAAACATGCTATCGTGATCCTCATCCCTAATCCAGAGAAAGACAGTTCATATCCACAAAATTTCAGATTAATTGCATTGACAAGTTGTCTCTGCGAAACATTTGAAAGAATCATAAACAAACAACTGAACTGGTATCTAGAAACCAATGATTCAATTGCCAACATACAAAGTGGTTTTAGAAACAAAAGAGAAACAATGGACAACATAATCCAATTAGAAACCATTTATCAAAGAAGTTTTCATTAAAAAAGAACATGCAATAGCTATCTTTTTTGATTTAGAAAAGACTTAGGATACAACATGGTGACAGGGTATAATAAAAGACATTTATAATCTTGGATTAAAAGACAAACTATCTATCCTGATAAAAGATTTTCTATCTGATAGAAGTTTTAAAGTAAGAATCGGACCAAGCCTATTAGACACAAAAATACAGGAAGGCATTCCATAAGGATGTATTTTATCAGTCACACTCTTCAATATAAAAAATTAATAATATTGTAAATTGTCTAAAGATAAATGGCTCCTTATATGTGGATGACATGTTGACATGACTTGGCATTCTGAGATATGAATATTTTTTTTATCTATAGCATAGATAAAAAAATATCTCCGAACGCCAACTACAGATGTGCATAAACAAACTAACACAATGAACCACAGACAATGGCTTTAAATTTTCAACAACCAAAACTAAATGTATTCATTTCTGTAATAGGAAAATGCACAATGACCCTACTCTCAACCTAAAAGGAACAAAAATCGAAATAGCTAACCAACATAAATTTCTAGGACTTATTTTAACAAAAAACTCTCCTTCACCCCTCACGTAAAATATTTAAAATGAAAATGTTTCAAAGCCCTACAACTATTAAGGGTTATAGCAAATATTGAGTGGGGATCAGACTCCTAAAATTATATAGAACCCTTATAAGTGCCAAACTAGCCTATGGGAGCTTTATATATGGTTTAACCAGAAAAAGTTATCTTAAAACTCTGAACCCCATCCATTACACAGGATTAAGGCACTTGCCTTGTGGACATTCAAAACTTCCTTGATAAAAAGCTTATATTCCACTATATATAAAAAGCTTATATTCCTTGATAAAAAGCTTATATTCCACTATATATAAAAAGCTTATATTCCATTATATTATGAACCTCCACTAAAATTGAGACGTGAAAAATTAGACTTACAATATTATCTAAAACTCAAATCAAACCCCCAAAATTCTGCATATCAATGCACTTTTAATCCCAACTACACACATCTATTAAAAGAAAATGAAAATGCAATTAAACCCTTTGGTCTCTACGTGGAAGAAATGATAAAACCACTTACAAATAACTCAATAAATCAAACCAGTATTCACGAGGGAATTTCACAGAACCCCCACCCTAGCTGTTAAATCAACCTAAAGTCACTAGACTTGACAATATATACAAATCCAATACTCACCCCTCAGACTATAGAGAAAAACTAAATAACATTCTGGTTTCTTACCCAAATTGGACACACATTTACACAGATGGTTCCAAACATCAAAACAAAGTGGGATGTGCTGCGATTTCAGAAACACTATTTGGCAGAAAAGGTTACCAAATAACTCCTCAATCTATAGTGCAGAAATAATAGCCATAAACTTGGCTCTAGATATTATCAACAACTGAAACTCCAAGAAATTCATAATATTTGTAAACTCATTATCAGTACTAAAATCATTAAAAAAATCATAAATTAAACAATCCCTTACTAATTAAACTGCTACGAAGGATCCATTCTATAATACAACACAAAACTTTCTTCTGTTGGATTCCTAGTCACTAGGAGTTCTGTAGAAATGAAAAAACTAATATGGCAGTCAAAAAATTCCCCAAAACTCCAAATAAGCGATATAAAGGTTCCATACATGGACTACAAACCTTCAATAAACAATTTTATTAATTTTATTACAAAGAAATGGTAAGAAAACTGGAACAATTTCCAAAACAACAAACTCTTTCAAATTATGCCTATACTTAAAAAGATCCTACTAGATCCCAGAAAATCACAAAGAAATATCCATATAGGACATACATACATAACTCACACCTTCATACTAAAAAGTGAAGAACCTTCTAAATATATACCATGTCACAAACCTTATATGGTGAAACACTTTACTTGACTGCTATGACCTTGTACAAACTCGTCAACACTACTACAAGGCCACAAACTTAAATTGAACTCTTCAAAAAAGAAAACCCTAAAACCATTCTAAACTTCCTAAAAGAGCATAAAATATTGATGCCATCAAATAACAAACTATATCAAAACTTTACTCAAATATACCCTTGAAAAGCATCTAAAAATTTAAATTATATATCCAGCATTAAATGACCCAAAGAAGGTCAGTATGCTGGCATTTGACACTTGATTCTTTTAAAGAAATCTTGTAGAATGGGTAAACTGAGATTGTACTAATTTTTAAAGTTGTAAAAATTTCAATATTTTTAAATAACAATTCCACAATAGGAATATGTCAGAAACTTCATTTATATTCATATCAAAATCATATTTCAAATTTTAATTAAATAAAATAAAAATTAATCGGTTATAAAAAAATATTTAAATCCAGTATTTTTATTTTGGTTCATGTTAAGAATATATTTTTTCTTTATTTTTTTCAGAGTAAACCTTGAATTGGATTTGTTGCCAGGTTTGGATGAGGCCTTCTTAGTAAATCTTCATGAATGAATTCTTTGACGGAGAGCCATTGACCTTATTCAAACACCCATGGCTCATCCCATCAGTGTAATTTTTGGCAAATTTCCAGGGCATATTTTAATATCATGTTGACATTTTTGTTCAAGTTGTGCAAATGTTCTAAAGATAATTTATCTGTGAAATAAATTTCATTGCAACACAAAAATATAACCTTTTTCTTTACATTCAATACAAAATCTTAATTTTATTTCTCATTTTTCAGCTATAGATTAAATTGGAGAAAGAAAATTCTGAAATGATAATGAGTGGTAATTTTGGGGTTCTACTCAAAAGCAATAATAAAACAATGAGATTAACCTTTTTAAATTTGTATACAAACATGGTCACAAAGTACATTAATTTGGTGAAATGATAACACTTATGCACATGGACAAATGGCAGAATAAAAAATGAAATCACATCATTTTATTCAGCACAAGACAGGTTGGACATTGGAAACAAGCCTACCTCAACTCTGCTTTAGATTCCAGATTAAAATTACACTTCAAGATATAAAAATAAATAATATATATATATATATATATATATATATATATATATGAGAGAGAGAGAGAGTTTGAATCTAATAAATCAAAAAGTGGTTAACTAAGCCAGCAAAAACAATCTATTTAATGACAAGCAATATGGATTTCATCTTGTAAGATGTGTTTACTGTAATATCACATAAGATCAATGAATCTATTTGATGGAGGTTTTGTATCTAGGACAATAGAAATAGCAAAGGCCTTTACTTCACAAGTTAACTAGCTATAGAATATTTAGAAATATCTTTTCAACCAACAAATCTTTTCTCTCTGGTAGGCTTATAAAAGTAGTCTAAAGTACATCCAGTCAATGGAAAACTTGCATCAAATCTTTAGCTAAAATTGATAGAAATATAATTGGATTATTTTACCACTACAGTAATTAACTCGCTTCTGATGCAATCCTCTACCTGTATGAGAGTCAAATACGTTTGGAATACTGTTGCCACATATTGGGAGATGCTGCTCAGAAGAACATTTTCTGCAAAACCAACTACAAAATCTAGTAGGGGGATGTCCTCTTCTCTTCTCTACAGTCTCTTTCTTGTAGAATAAAGGTTGCTAGTCTTTCTCTGCTCTAATGATAGGTGTTTGAATGAGCTTCAATCTATAATCCTCACTGTAAAACATAACTCATCTAAATACAACCACTGTAAATAATGTTCTTCTGTGTACAAAAAAATAAACAATTTCCACAAGCAAAATTTATTTCCAAGAATACCATGAGGCTGCTTCCCAGCTGACTATAGCATGGTCATTTTCAAGTACAATGTTAACAAATTCTTTTCTCACTACCCTCTTAAATCAAATTCTGATCAGTTAACTTTGTTTTATCAGTTAAGTTAGCTTTGCATTATTCAGACTAAGAATCTCATCTCGGATTTAACTAATCTCACAGCATTTCAACTGATGTAACCATTGATCCTCTTAAAGTGTATCTTATTGAACTTGGGAATCTATGTAATTTTAAATTGAACTCTTCATTTAATTTACTAAGGTAGATTGTTCTCCTTCTGTTATCCATGACTGAGTAGAAGTGTTAAAAATAAAATATTTATCTATATTGAGGATTCAACTTTCAGCCTCCAGAAGTCACTTAGAATTGATTATCACTTTAAACTTTATCTGTTGTGCTAAGAGTTTATGTACAAATAAAGATTTTCAAGTTAAAACAAGACACACATGAAGGCCCGAGGTTGCATCAGTTGAAACATTGCGAGAATAACATCAAAGATGAAAACGGTGAACAATGTGAATTTTATCTCAAATTTTGCAACCTCTCACAACTAATGAGTGCCTAAAAAAGTTTTCTTTTACATTTGAAAGTAAAGTGAGTTTGACCCACACTGTGACCTTGTATCTGAGTAAATAATTTAGTATTTAACTCTGTATTAAATTCATGAAAATCAGGTTGTGTTGATTTACAGGAAAACTTAACTGTTTGGTTTTAATAATTTGAATAGTTGAAAATATCTTATTGAAACTTATTATGGTTTGCTTTTCACATTTACTGAAGTTTTATATTTTTTGTAAATTTTAAGGGAAAATTTCAAAGAATGAAAAAATTAACCCCTAAAGAATATATATATACTAGCAAAAGTACCCGTCGTTGACTGGGTTCAAAACAGCCTGCAGAAAATGGACTCTGATTTATGAAAGTATGATAGGTTATGAAAAGGAAGGGTTGTAAAGAGATAGCTTCGAATTTGGGGGTATCAAAACCAAAGCAAAATATGATGAAAGTAAAAATAAAATAGATAAACCCCATAATTTATTATACCATACCTGTTCACACTGAAACACTTATCACAATATTCTGTAGATCTATATTAAAAAATCTTGTTAAACTTTGTGACATATTTCCATTTTATAGAGGTCAGGTGCGAACAAACACCCCATAATTTTATCATACCATATTTCTTCAAACAACTGAAACATAATTATCAAAGTATACTTACGCAGATAGATATGAAAAGTCTTTATTAAAGTTTGTGCCTATTTCCATTCTATGGAGGCCAGGCGCGAACGCAGACCCCACAATTTTATTATACCATCCCTATTTAAGTTAAAACATACTTATCAAAGTATTATGTACATCTATATTAAAAACACTTGTAAACGTTTTTTTTTTTTTTAATTTTTTATTTACATACTTTGTGGACCAGGTGCGAACGCAGACCCCACAATTTTAATTATCCACCGTTCTGCCAGATCAAACATACCCATTCCTGTGTCTCGATACATCTCCTATCATTATATGTAATCAGTTTTTTAAAATAGTCAACCATATAGGAGCCCATTCGTGACCACACACAGCTTTATATTATATTATATATATATATATATATGTGCATATAAAATAAAAACAGTTAAATTTCTATTAAAAAAATAATCATGTGATGTCATCCATTATGTTTGCAACTTTAATGAATAACAAAGGAAAAAGATAAGCCAATGGATATGTTTATTTTGTTTATAATTTCATTTCAAAATAAAACAACTTTGAATATTTTTTTTTTTTTTTTTTTTTTTTTTTTTTTTTACAAGGTAGCTTATCAAGACCTGGAAGTCACCTGGGGATAAGGGTTATTGCATGTACAGTATGTTAGTATTGGAGATTTGATAAAGTGTCTTACTTTAGAGGGCGGTTCATCAGGAATTTGTTTGCATTGGACTTATATGGTGAAACACTTTACTTGACTGCTATGACCTTGCACAAACTCGTCAACACTACAAGGCCACAAACTTAAATTGAACTCTTCAAAAAAGAAAACCCTAAAACCATTCTAAACTTCCTAAAAGAGCATAAAATATTGATCCAGATTGTAGTCAGGTGGGAAAACAGGCAACCGGAACAGTTCTACAGGCGTGCACTTCTAAGAAAGAAGCTTTGTTCATGGAATCTACATTTTAATTTTGGTACAGATAAGGAGTGGGGAAAATTTTTGACAGTGGTTTGAGCTAGTCGGGTGTTTATCGTGAAAGATTAGTGAAGGGGGACAGATTGGAGCTCAGACGAGCACTTGCCATGGTAGTAACGATAAAACAGACAGGCTTGCAACCTCTCTCCTATGGGAGAGAGGTTGTAGGGAAGAGAAAAGGGCATTTTGCACTCTGTCAAGGCAGGATAGGCTGTTTTAAGCAGCTCCTGCCCAGATGTGGCAGCAGTACTCCATCCTTGGACGTACTTCGCTTTTATACAGATAGAGAATTGCATCGGGGGTGAGATATCTTCTGGAGCGGTAGAAGGATCCTACCATTTTTCCAGCGACCTTGGCAACTGACTTGATGTACATGTTCCATTTCAGGTCAGGAGTAAAGGTCAAACCCAGAAGCTTATCAAAACATGGAGCTTCCTCTAGACGAGAGCCACCTATTTCAATTGATGCCAAATGGGGATCAGAGTGTTGATGATGTAAAGATAAGAGTTTGGTTTTAGATGCATTAAAAGTAACCAGCCACCTCCTCCCCCACTGTACCACACGCTCGAGATCAGAGGAGAGAGAATCAGAGAGAACTTTATTTACAGTCTTTGATGTGTTGCCATAGATGGTCGTGTCATCAGCATAGATGTCAATGAATGATTTAAGTATGTGTTTTGGGAGATCATTGATGCAGATCAGGAAGAGAGTTGGGCCTAGGATTGACCCCTGGAGGACTCCAGCATTAATACTGTGGGCCTCTGATTTCTGCCCATCAACCACTAATCTTATGAGTCTATCGGAGAGAAATGATTTAATGATCGAGAAAACATTTCCAGTTATACCGTAGCTGGAAATCTTGTGAAGTAGGCCCTTATGCCATACCTTATCGAAGGCCTTTGATATGTCAAGAGCAATTGCCCTAGAGAGGAAGCCTTTGTCAAGAGATTCGCTAATCCTATGAGATATAACAGTTAGCACATCTGCTGTAGATCTAGCAGAACGGAAACGATATCGCATGTCACTAAGGTTATTTCTGCTGAGGTGGTTGACTACTTCTCTATTTAATATGGATTCCAGCAGCTTACTCATGACACACAGGAGACTTATTGGTCTGTACTGAGAGGGAGATGACTTATCACCTGAATTCTTAAATACAAGGCATACTGATGAGGTTTTCCGGGGTGTTGGGAAGCACTTCTCTTTAAGGCAAGTTCTGGTTGAAGCTTTTTCAGCACAATGATTGGAATGCCGTCAGGGCCAGTTGCTTTACTGGAATCAAGGTTCTTGATTAGCTTGGTGACCTCATGCACAGATATTTGTATGTTGCAGAGCGTATTGTCTGTTATAGGGTAGAATTAGCTGTAAAGTTCTTGGCAAATAGTTTGGCCTTATCTGATGCTGACGAGATGACCTAAGGTCCATTGATGATGTTTGGGATAGAACACACGCTTCTGTTCAGGATCCTGTTTGCTATTTGCCAAAACTGGTGGGAAACAAGCCGCTGCTCAGCTACTTTGGATTTAACAGACTGAGCATATAGCTCTCTTGCATTTTTTATTACTCTTTTACAGTGGTTGCTGGCAGTCCTAAAGGCAGCTTTAGTCTCAGTGCATCTATTACATTGGTAGCGATGGAAAAAGTAATTTCTGTGCGCGATGGCAGCAACACATTCTGAGGAGAACCATGGCTGGCTATTAGGTTTTTGTTGGAATTCTTTGGATGGTATGAATCGGTCTATGCTTACAATTAGCCATTCGGTCAGGTCTGAAACTATAGAGGACACATCATTTTTAAACATGGAATGCATGGGTAGATCAGATATAAGTGTATGGAAGCTTTCCCAGTCAGCCATAGAGTATCGATATACAGTACGGTGGAGAGGTACACGTGAAGACTTATTGCATTTCGTTGTTATCTTAACTGCTAAAACCGAGTGGTCGGAAGATCCCAGAGGAGACAGAACGGAACTTGAACATAGCTCAGAGGAAGTTGTGAGAAAAAGGTCTAGAAGGCTAGCATACTGACTGAAAGTATTGGGTACTGCGGGTGGGTTTGTGAACAATCTGAGTGAGGTCATAGGCAATGGCGAAATCATGACAGAACCTCCCCTCATCATCTGTCTTGTTAAAGTGGGCCAGCCATTTCAAATTGTGGACATTGAAGTCACCACAAATGTGGATGTTAGCTGAAGGGTGAGCAGACACGATGTGGTCTATTTTTTCAGATATGCTCTTAAAGATAGTTACTCTGTTGTTGTGGGGGCGATAGAGAGCAAATATAAATGCAGTGGTGTAAGCAAGTGCAACCTGGAAGCACATATAAGGTAAATTAGGGTCTTCTCTGGAGATATCTCTACCACACGAAAAGCCATCTTTAATGTAGGCACATATTCCATGTCCATGGCGATCTTGGGGGTCAGATTTAGATGTTAAGTTCAAGGAGTATCCTTTAATTATGAATTCATCAAGGGAAGTTGTCGGCCTTATGCCAGTTTCGCTTAGGAAGAATATGTCTGGTTTTGTCTCCTGTAATTGGGCTTCAACCTCTGGAAGGTTGGAACGTAGACCCCTGATGTTGGAGAAGGAGACATTGTAGTAGGGGTCTACATTGGAGGATGGGGTTCTAGGTTCACACATGTTATCTTTCTGGAGATATTTCATGTTGAGATTTGTGGAACAGGTCAATGGACTTGGTTAGAGCAGGACAGAGAGGGAAAGTAAGAGAGAAAATTTTTTTTTTTTTTTTGTAGCCATAAGGTAAAGCTGTAACAATTACTCACTAGTATGGCATCGAGAGGCCCCGCTAGAAACTACTGCATGGTCCAGAGTCCATTCACCAGATGGCAATACAGCAGCCCCAATATTTTGCACCTGCTTATAGGGCAGCCTCCTTAGTGGTTAATCCAAGGTTCGGGTCCCTGACTATCAGGTGGATAACGTCAGCCCAGATAAAACGTTTACCTCCAGCACCCTTACTAGTGACATGGCCACAAGGATAGACATAGGAACAGAAAATTTCCGATATCTCAGGCTACTGTTCACGAAGTACTGCCGTCCTGGAGAGCAGCTTTTTCTTCACCCTTTGTCAGAAACATCACTCATTGGAAATGAGGACTGAGGGACAAATAAGAGGAAGCGAGAGTAACGAATATTGATGAACTCAAAGAATTTATCCTAAACATAATATATATACAGTAGAACCCCGAAATATGGTAGCTCTAGGATACAGTTTTTTTTCAGGTTACGATGTAGAATACAATGTTACGGTATTTGCCCCGCCTTACAGTGTTATGTTATTTGATTATATACACGTGTATTATACACTGTACTATATTTTGTTACTAATTTTTAATACTGTATCCTGAGGTTTTACTGTGTGTGTGTGTGTATATATATATATATATATAATATATATATATATATATATATATATTATATATATATATATATATATGAAATTTGAAATTTATAAAAATCATAGAGAAAAAAACTAAATAGCTGGACTGATAATATAATAAAATAGCGAAAGGGAGCGATAATGAAATTGTTGAAAGTACATTACATAGCAATTAAAAAGTTAAACTATTATTAATTAAAATTAACTATTTAAAAAAAAGTGTACATTACAGTGAAAAAACTATAGGAAACAATTATTTCAACTTTAAAAGAGAATACAGAGGAACATTTTTGAAGAAATCCATTTTTTATTATTAAAATTGAAACCAAACTCAAGAAACGAACATCATATGAGCTGTTTGTCTTGAAGAGTAAGTCAGCAAAATATTGATGATAGTGATAGCAAGAAATAAGTAGGGCTATGACAAGAGAATATATGGCGATTGCCGGGAGCTGGTGTCTTGTTGAAGTAGGAAGTTGGGAAATACAGAAATAAAGATTGCTGAACTCACACAAGAATTGGAGAAAATTATGTATATTAAATTGAAAATATTACAAAGAAAAGGTTCTTGCAAAACTAATTGTGTTTGCGGCTTTAGAAGTCCAATAAAAAGTTCTTTATCGTCCAAAAGTCTTGGACGGCTCCCTGAAAAAGTTCAATCAAATTCGGCGGCAAATTTAGGAGAGATTTTCCATAGTTGTCTATAGGCCGACGATTGATTCAAAAAGAGGGCGAATCTGTTTTTCCAGAATTCTGCTTATATTAAATGTTTGTTGATTGGCCAAGGAGCTTCATCCTAGCCAATCAAAATAGGGTGTTCAGAAAGGAGAAGTGGTCGATATAATTAGTTTGAACAAAGGGAGGTAACTACTTTTTTTTATAAATATTCTTATTGTTTTGACCCTCGAGTACATATCTGACACAGTTAATCAATCGAGAACCGCATCACTCTATCTAAAAACATAGATACTACCTGATATATACTCAAGAGTTAAAATAATGAAAAGAATATTCTCTTGCCATAGCCCCAGATATAAGACAAAAAAAAATTTGGATGAAAAATTAGCATAATTGTTGATGAAATCGTGTGGATTTGTTCTGATTTGACATGGACAGAGAAATTGTATAAAAGAGAAAGCAAAATGGATAAAACTATTAATGGAAGTCAAAAAGATAAAGTTTGCAATATATAAACAAATGATGGAATTAAAAAATGATGGAATTAAGGATAATTGCACATAAATGCAAAATAAGCATTTGTGAACAGAAAATCTTAAGAAATATTAATTTCCAATTTGAAAATATTGAGAAATGTTTAAGTTTTTGGGTCTCTACAATTTCTGTTTAAAAACTTTTTTACAGCTGTCTAAATAAAATTAGTTGAATGAATTGCAATCACTAGCTTTGAAACTATGATCTCAACTCTAAATTTGAGTAAAGACAAAAACTAATATTAAAACAATAGGATTTAACATTAGACTTTAGGAGGCAAGCCTTAAAATTTGGTGCTGTGAAAATTCATCTTTCCTCACACCTTCTTCAATTGGAGTATGACAAGGGGCATTATCAATAACTAAGATAAAACCCTTTTCATAAATTCCATTCGTCTTCCTAATGCACTCCCTGGCCCATTCTTTTGCATCCTCTTTTATGAAAGAGCCTCTTCTAATTTTATGATGAATTAATCTATTGTTACTTATACAGTCAATAACTTGGATGTTATTTCCCCTGGATCTGGCTGCAATTCTGGTGCACCTTGTGCCCTTTTTAGAGCGACCTTCTCTTCTTCAAAGATGGAAATTAAAATTGGTTTCATCCACGTCAAGAATTGGCAGACTTTGGGACTGAAATTCTAATAAAGTTACTGCAGAATCCTTTCGTTTCGCTTTATCGATGTTATTATTGGCAGCTTCTGGTTCATAATGAACTGCTTTTAAAGTAAAGGCCATAGAGTCCAGGTGCGTTCTTATGCATTCTTTTGTCACATGAATCTCATAATTTTTGAATCCCAGTGTGGTTTCCGCCCATCTAGAAGAACCATTGACATGATTTTTTGTGCTTGCTAACTACAGGAAAAATCAAAAGAACAAAAACCCATATTCCTAATATTCTACGACCTTGAGAAAGCGTATGACAGTGTTCCAAGAACAGCAATGTGGTCAGTCCTAGATCAGTTTGGAGTCTCTGAACCATTTGTGGACATGATCAAAGCCCTGCATGGTGGGATATCAGCTAAAATGATCCACAAAAACAACCTGTCAGAGCCCTTCTATGTTTTCTAGATGTTTCTATGTGTCGTTAATACATACAGGCGTTTCAAAACAATGATCATTGTGAAATGTTCCTGCCTGTCATTTATTCCGGCTGGACATAGCAGTCGCTACAAATACATCTATATTTTTAATAAATATTTGTGCAAATATCAAAACTAACAAAACAAAATAATAGCAAAAAGACATTAATTCCATCAATGCTTGGATCATTTCGTCGATCTTGAATGTATGCACAAAATGATGACGTCAACGATTTTACAGTGAGCATTAAAGCGTGGCTATCGGTGGCTGTGGTTGGAGTCCCTAAAAGGCATTCGTTTACTTTTCCATTTTATTTTACTAAAAGTAGTCAAACTGTTTAAGGTTATATTATTTTAATAATTAAGCAGTTTTACCAAAAATCAGGAAATTGACGCATTTTAATGAAATAATGATCATGGAATATAATATGAACCCATTATTTTTATTTGAATCTTAGTGGAAATGTATTATTTTGTTTAAACAAAAATACATTTACTAAAGTTATGGTTTTCAGTAGTAAAAAAAAAAATGAATTAATTTGTTTTTGCTTTTTTTTTTTTTTTTTAATAAAAATAAAGCATCGTAAATTATAACAATAAAAAAGAAAAAATATTTTTTTCAGAAACATTACGAAAAAAGCCCCCAAAGTCAGTATTAATGAATTCGACATAACTAAAAAAAAAGAAAAAAAAAAAAATGTCCTCCGATATTATCATTGAATTCATTATCATTAAATTATCATTTATTTAAAAATTAAATTGTCATTGTTTACTTAATATTTTCACACAAAAAATTATAATTGCAAAAAATATTTCTACTTTTTTTCTTTTAGATTATATGTTTCGTGTAATATTTATATGTAAGATTCCAATATTTTCCTTGTTTTAATGAACGTCAAACTTTCGGCGTAATATAATTTTTATGTAATCTGACAAAAGGAGGTCGGAAATTCATCCTTGTCCATTCGCCCGTTCGTCTGTTCGCATTTTTCTCAATAACTCCGCCTGGGAACTTTTTGAAATTGCGCACAAACATTAAACATGATATGAGTAAAAAAAGTAACAGAACGGATTTTCCGAGAAAACTCCGGTTGGCCCCTCCTCCGCTAGGGCAGGTCGATTTTGGAACCCCGGTGAGAGAGGCAATGGTGATGATAGTTGGGGTTTGACATAGAAAAGACCTACACGAAATATTTTTCTCAAAATCGTTATCTTTGCTTGAGGAGCTGACATTAAAAGTTGAAAAATTGAAGCGATTAAAAGTTTTTCAGTGAATTGTTAAGAAGTCCCGTCATCAAAACAATCCGTACTGTTAAGAAAATGGAATCGTTATTTAGAAAATTTCAAATGACATTTTTTAATAAAATGAGTGAGGATAATGAATCAATAAAATAAATATTAAGTGTAAAGGCAAAATTATGTTTTTTTAAATAATAGCGACCAACGTTCGCTTTTTTATTTCAGGAACTTTTTTGGGATGGAAACATTTAAAATTTCACTGTCGCAAAACATGCTCGTTATTGATATTGAAGATTAACGTTTGTTTATTATTTAATTTGAAAACATTACGATTTAGGCTTAATTATTTCGAAAGCAAAAACGAAAAAGACTTGTTTAAAATATATATTATTATATTTCAAGTGTCTGCAGTGAATTTAAACATATTTGCTTTATCTTTTTAATGTGTTTTTCTATTAGGTTGACACAAACACAATGTCATTTTTTGACGTTCCAATGAACGTCAAAAACATTATTTTTGCACCAACCTAATATTTCACATCAAATTCTATTTGAAATTTTTATTAAAATATGGTAATACTCCTGTTTTATATATATAAAAAAAATAGTCACTACAATTTTATTCTACACATTCTTTACGAAACATAACCACGTAAATTTTCAAGTTTTTCTACTTAATAAAAAATACTTTGCAGAAAATTAGTATCAAATTTTAATTTCTTTTATTTTTAGGGAGTAATTGTTTTTAAGCAGTGTTTTTCTTCTAAAATTATAGTTTTTAAATCAGATAACCCACAAAGATTAATACGAGTAAATAAGGAAACTCCTTTAAAGGTTTTTCGTTATTTGTGCATCTATGTTATTCTGCTGAAATAACTTTGTTATTTAGAAAGCCATTCTTAATATGGGAAGGAGGTTGTATTGTAACTATTCTGTACTTTCACCTAAAAATTTAATAAACAAAAATTTCATAAAAATTAAATTTAACTTGAAAATACTATTAAAAATAGCATAGTAACATAGATGCACAAGCACTGGTTTTTCAAACTCTAAACACTAAACACTCGTTTAAAATGGCACAGCTACAGCAAGAATGAATCTCTTTATGGATAAATTCATGTTATCGAAGGAGGAGCTAAAATCTGCTAAAAATGTCTAAACTAAACACTACTATGCCTCTGATTTGGTTTGGTCCTCTCTCTTCAATACATCTAATTCAACTCTACAAAGTTTTTCATTATTTCTTATAACTAGCACTTATTTTTTTACGTATGAAACTGGGAATACAGTTTCCTCCAGTTATAATCCATTTATTTTACTTTTCAGATTAGAATGTCAGTAAAAGCACAACGTTCAGTTATAACGTGTGGTTCACAAAATTTGCTGGTCCACCTTGTCATTTGGATGAAACAGCACTCCCAACTTCACGACAAGTCATCCAGTTTAGTTATTTCCTCAAAAACAGTTATCCCACTTAAAAAATAGTGAGATTTCTAAGTTAATTGCCAAGGAAATAATTAGTATTCGGCAAGCAGTTAATCCACAAATACCCTTGCTAAGGTAACATTATATAGGACAAAAAGTCAATATATTTTGCTATAAGAGGGCCAAACATTTGACAGGAAATCTCTTGCAGCAATCAAAGTGAAAAGAATGAAGGAACAGCTAGACAGACTGTTTGATATATCTTCTTGCAGCTGTAAACTTTCTGCCTTGAGATGTGATGACTTTGCAGTAAAGTGCAAGACAGAAAATTGTCAAACAAGGCACATAATCTGCACTTGTCCTTCTAACAAGGAGGTAAAATTAATTCTATAGATTCACCTGCAATTATGTTCCTTTTTGTGGAAAATAAAATAATATATTGGTTTTTATTACATATTCTGGCTCTATTATTAAACATGCAAATTTTCCAATTTTCAGGTTCCACTAGAAGAACTGCCATTTACAGCAATTTTTAAATTAATTGATGGAACAAGAAAAAGCCTAACAGCATTTACTGGTCCTTTGGGGAAACTTTGTATCAATAATTATCAAGATTTGCCTCATGTAGAATTCTAAAAATTAGTATCCCTCCCGATCATCATTATCTGACAGCAGAAGAAACAAATCTAATTTAAGTGTGAAGACCAGAGGTTACTTTTTGAGTATGCTGTTGGCATTTCTTGTGAAGAAATTAACTTAGAAAATTGGGTCCTTGAATCAAGGAAGATGGCTAACATAAGCCACAACATTAATGTGTTTATGGACTAGTGTTGTCTATCCTCAAACACTATGATAAATTAAACATTCTGGTCAAATTTATCATCCAAGTGTATGCAGTTAGTTGGTTTGAGATCAAAACCGACAATGTTTTTTTTTTTTTTTTAACCAACAACAATATATTTTAATATGATTCAGAGAACAAAACAGTTAACTGAAATCTAAATTACTGTTTTAAACAGTTCAAAATATAGTGCTTTTGCACTACTTCTGGAAAATATAGTCTAATATTGATGATAAACTCAGATGAATTGGATATGAGAGAAGAGGGCATTCAAATGATTTTGTCCATTAGGTAAATAAATATTTATCCAGAAGAGGGCATTCAAATGATTTTGTCCATTAGGTAAATAAATATTTATCCATTCAATTTTATTAGTTTTCTTAATTTAGCCAAACAATAGTTAGTTTTATTCATATTACATCGCAAAAATATAAAAAATAAGTGTTTTCAAATAATTGTTTTTTTTTGTGTTGTTTTTTCCAGAAATAGTGAACAACTAAAAAAAAAAAATGAAAAAGATTACTGCTATCAATTTTGCAGCCACAAACTGGTCAAATTTGATTGATTTTTCTCAAAAAGCAAGAATAGACACATTATTACAAAATCATCGTGCTAGCAAATTAGACCTTCATTTTCCTCAAAAGGAAATTATACAGAACAATTTAGTTCTATTATAAGTTTATATTATTGCCTCTAACAAAAAATTAAAATACATTGTTCTGTAATTTGTATCAAGTTGTGGTTATTCTGACGCTCCACACTTCTTTGTTTACCTTGGAAGTAACGTCACACAAATCTTATAATACAGATGGCTACAATTGTAAAAATAATTTGTTTTATTTTTCTTTCATTTTGAGCTTCTTTTTTCTCCCGCTTGTTTTTGTTTTCTACAATTAATAAACCAGTTTACAAGTAAAAAATATTTTGTTTTACTTGTATAGTTTTTTAACAGGTGCTTATGCAGTTTAATTAACCGTTTTAACATAAGTAACGTGCTGACATTAATCAAGCAGAAGAACTGTTTATTATTTTACACCGCTTCCCACCAAATGTAAACAGGTAATTTTAAAGAATTTTCCGATGGTAGAAAGGAAGTCCCCCCAACCAAAAAAAAATCGTGGCCACAAAAGTGGGTGATCATTTTACGTTAAATTATTATAGAAAAGTGATCCCCCACTTTTTAAAACTAACATTTCTTCATATCTGGGAAACTACTCGTTTGCCGTAATTTTAAACGTTATTTTCGTTTTCAGCGACCCCGAAAACCTTTAAGAGTGGTAATTTTAAAGGAATTTTCGAGGGTGGAGTAATTCTTCATATTTACCTTTTTTTAATTGAATTGTTAGATGAAAGTACAGAATAGTTACAATACACCCTCCCTTCCCCATGTTAAATAATAGGTTTCTAAATAATAGCGTTAAAAAATAGCTTGGGTTGTAAAGTGCAGGACTGCAGGAGTACCTATAAAAGGTAACGCCGGATCAGAAAAAGAGCTCAAAATGAAATGGGAGAAAAAAAAAGTTAAACGGGAGAAAAAAGGAGCTCAAAATGAAAGAAAAATAAAACAAATTATTTTTACAATTGTAGACATCCGTATTATAAGATTTGGTTGACGTCACTTCCAAGGTAAACAAAGAAGTGCGGAGCGTCAGGATAACCCAAGTTGTTATATTGTGTAATACATCTCCACATATCTTTTTGAAATGTGAAATTTAAAAGACTTAGCTTGTTTTTACAATTTTGGTTTAATCAATGCAGTAAAAGTTGAGGTATTTTGCTAGTTGTGATTCATAATTAAAATTATAATTCATGTATTTATTTTTCTTTCAATGTATTTCATATATATATATATATCAATTTTAATTGATTTTTTTTTTATAAAAATAGTAAAATTTTAAAGTCAGTGTTGTGAAAAATGCTATGAAAATGAAGGATTTTTCAGCATTTTTCTACACAATTTTTAAAATTAAATGCTCAATTTTCTGTTCAAGATGGGAATCTAATTTTTGGTATATGTTCTTATCACATCAAATCCCAACTATCATCACCAGTGCGATGTTGATTTTCTGAAAAAAGTTGCAAATCGACCTGCCCTTCTCCTCCGCCGGTGCCTTTCGGGTTAAAATAGCTAGACTTGACATTTTTGTGCTTATTAAAAAAAAATTAATGCCTTGGATTTTTATAAAACTTTCTGAAAAGTTGTAACTAACTGATTTCTATATAATTTTGTTTGTCTATACTTCTTGATAAATGTTGATGAGTGTGCCACAAGTGCTGTTTTATGGCTGATAAAACACTCCATTTTTGAGACTATTTTACCAGATTTGTCCAAATTTTTCTATTTAGCAGTTTTGCATGGTGCTGAACTCAAATTTAGGGTTTGTTTTACTGTATACATAGATTCAAAAAAGTTGTCACAAAACAAATATAGAACCAATAAATGTTATCAAAGGCAAGATAAGTTATTTTTCTACCCAACTGGATATGTTTTTAGTGTTTATATTTAATGTAATATGTTTATTCAGCTCGAAAAACATACAGCATTTACCGATGGATTGGAAAATTCAAAATGGCGTCCAACTCTCTCTCTCGGAGACGGTAAGTTTGGGAAAAGGAGTTATAAATAAAAAACCAGTCAAAATACTGTTAAAAACCCGCCGAATATATGTCAGTCTATGTCACGGTAACATATATTGAGCGAGTTTCTAACAGTATTTTGTCTGGTTTTTTATTTATAACTCATTTGCCCAAACTTACCACCTCAAAGAGAGAGTCGGCTTCCACTTTAAATTTTCCAATACATTAGTAAACACTGTATGTTTTTTGAGCTGAATAAACATGTTACATTAAATATAAACACTAAAAACATATCCAGTTATGTAGAAAAGTAACTTATCTTCCTTTGATAACTTTTATTTGTTATATATTTGTTTTGTTACAACTTTTTCGAATCTATGTTAGGCCTAAAACTTCACCGTTTGTTCATTTTCACCAGGATTTGACGTTCCCTTGGGACTTTGGGGGCTAAATGGTTGGGGATAGGTGGGCAAATGCTGGACTTAGTCATTTTTTATGCCTCATTCATTATGCATTCACGGGGTCACTTGTTTTTTTTTAAATTTAAAAACAGGAACACAGAAAATAATTAAACTGAAAAAAAAAAAAACCAACAACAACAAAAAACAAAAGATAAAAATTATACAAACGTTCACAATATGAATGCACGGCTGGGAGGGGGTGATGAAAACTAGCACTCTTTACCACCCCACCAACTACCTACTGTCATTTTCAGACAGCTTTTCGACTTTTGGGCTTCTGTAGAACCCATTCTTAGACGACTTCGTTTTGGTTTGTACGAAGGCAGAATCTCTTGCTTTTGGGGGCTAATTAAGCTATTTTTTGTACAAACAAGGTGTCTGACTTTTTAAAAATTTAATTCAATATCTTAGGACTTTACGAATTATTTTGAAATAGGCACAGAAAACTAATATTTATCTTCAAACGATGTTTACAATGAATTTATTTAACTTTAAAATTTAGCTGCATTTGTCAGCTTCCGAATGTCGCCGTGAAAACACTTTTCATTATAACATTTTTTTTTCACGTGTACAAATATTGTTTTTCCTTTTCGAAATTAACTTAAGGCTTTAATCTTTGAAATACAATCCGAAAGTATTCGGAAACTTACAAAAATATTATGATAAACCAACTTTCAAAACTATGTCTTCTTATTTTTTCCCCTCCATTATTACATTTGATTTGTTTATTTTTGTTTTATTCTTATTTTCCTCACTCGTTCAGTTAAAGATCAAATGTCGCTGACTGGTCTCCTCATGACGACTCAAGACAAACGTAATCGTGTGAAGAAATGGCGGATATTCGACTTGCAGTTGCCTCTCTTCGAACTACAAATGTCAACCCAGATCATCAGGGACTCGATAATTTGGTCACTCCCGGTGATATAATTACATCAGACACTGGTTTTATGCGGTGAGTCCATGTTGTTATAAACTTTTTTAAAAGAAAGTGTCTCAACCTTGCGTGTTAGTCTCATCCACGTGGTTTTGTGTTGTCAATTTCTACGGCGTGAGTTTCTAAAAAAAAAATCAAATGTTTCACTGTTTACATTTGTTCCTTGTTCAATATGGTAATTGTTGTGCAGTAAAGAAGAAAAAGGGATATTTTTTTGTTCTTGTGTAGATTGATGAGCTTTAAAATCAACGCATTTCTGGTGAAAACATTATTACGTATTTACGTGTTATAAATTAAAAAAAATTACGAAAAATGATGCAGTTTACGGTAAATGTTACCTTACGCTACAACAGAACACCGACCACTTTCATTTGTTTTTTAGGGGTATTTGAGGTCATTGACAATCGCATGTTTTAATGTGGAGAAGTCGTGCGACCAATTCTGTATGAAAAACTGACTTCTCTCACTTGACTTAAAGGTTCATTTTAAACACAACATGTCAGAACGTATGTGGATGATGTTTTGTTTAAAAAACGGTACTTGTGCACTTATTGAACCGTGCTGAAACAATAACGTTATTTAGAAAGCCATTCTTAACATGGGGAGAGGATGGTTTTATAACTATTCTTACCTATTCGGTAAATATTACCTTATGTTACAACAGAACACCGACTAGTCTAATTTGGTTTTCTAGGGGTATTTGAGATCGCTGACAACGAATCTGATAACCAAACCCGTTGCAAATTTACCGTTTGCATGGTATGAACCCCTGGGACTACTTTGTCCCATTTCATCGCCTTTGTTGCGGGGTCGTTCGTCCGGAGACCATCGACTCAACAACTTTATGAAGGTTAATGCAGGCAGAAAAACGGTGAATATGCAAAGAATGACAGACACAGGATGTTTGTTTAAAGGACGAAAGATCACCTTTTTATTCATCTGAATATAAATATGGTCTGAACGAGAGTTGTTCTCAGGAACTGGTCTGCTAGACGTTGGAGATGTTGATCAGGTCTGGAGTAGTCAGCTGACCATACAGGTAGTCTGGATCAGGAATCGTGAACGAGAACCTAGATGTTAGGGTGATCAAGAGTCCTTGTCCTGGTCTGGATTGATCGGCTGGACGTCAGGAACTAGAGACTAGATGTTAGGATCGTCTAAAGTCTTGACCTGGTCTGGATCGGACAGGAACCGGGGGTCTAGACACTGGAGCGTTCTAGGAATGATGTCCGGGACTGGAACAGGGAGGCAGCAGACTGCAAAGCAGAACCGAGCTGCACCGGAGGAAGGCTGGGTGTTGCAAGCAGGAGTTGCAGGAGGCTGAAGGCAGGAGTCGCAGGAAGCTGAGGCCGCAGGCAGGAGATGCAGGAATCTGAAGGCTGCAGGCAGGAGATGCAGGAAGCTGAAGGCTGCAGGCAGGAGATGCAGGAAGCTGAGGCTGCAGGATCACTGGAAGTTGCAGGAGGCGACAGGCAATAAAACAAAGGGGAAGGTCTTTCATAGGAACCTAGGCCTGAAAAGGGCTCTTTAGATTACTGTTGCTGTGGCTGCTGCATGAGATTCTTCAGCAGTGTTTGGATCTCTCAATTCGGGGGACTCTTAGCCCCCTAGCCGGATTGGAATTTTTGGCCGAGAAGCATTTTCTTTATGGCAACAGAGTCAAACTAATGACGTCGCTCTCTGGAAATGAATAAATGAAGGTCATTAATTCCAGACGAAATTTTTACAAATCAAACTTAGTTTAGAAGTTCGATAATTGTATTTGAATTAATTCCGTCTAAAACAAAAGGACAATCATTTAGATTTTAATCATAAAAAATTAATTATTATATTTCGTTTATCAAAGCAAATAAAGCGGGAATGCTGGAGAAGAGGGACATAAGTAGGTCAACTTGCCTCACTTTCGGTTTGTTGTTAAGCGGATTTATTCATCCTCTCTTCTCTTCTTCGTTCTCTCTCTATCTCATGCTGGAATGCCGCATGTCTGTTTTGTTGTATGAAACAGTGGAGTGGGGGAAAAGGGAACATAGTTTTTCTTGCCCCACGACACCTTCGTTTACATGAGGGATCAATTTAGTAGAACGTTATAATTAAAAAGTGATCACTAATATATTTTTTTCAATCTTTCTTTTTGGTAACCTGACAGTTAAGTCAGTGACCTGTGATAATCCCCGGAAAATAATTTTAAAAAAGTGGAAAGGAAATTATTTACATGTAGGGGATAGCTTGTTTATGTCTGCCAATTTCACATGTAAAAGATTTATTGGATATGAATTTGTTATTGCTACTTTTAACCTATCATTCGAGTCCTATTACAAGATGGCAGCTGATTTATTTGGAAGCTATTTGCTAATTTCACGCTTAGAAGATAATAAAAGCTTACACAAAATAACAACAACCCCAAACTTAACCCTAGCCCATCTTTTTTTTAAAAAACTACTTTTAAGTTTAAAATTAGTAATAAGCTTTCAAACAAATCTATTGCCATCTTAAAAGCCGCTTGAGGATAAGGGTTAAGGAGTGATCACCAAGACAACAGCATAGTAATCGTTAGTGATGAAGATTGGGTAGAATTTGATTATTTAAAGGAATGGATAAACAAGAAATTGTTTATATTGGATTTGAAGATAGCCAGAGACAGGTTTGTAATGTCTCTTCTGTGGGAAAGAGGTTGCAGGGAAGAGAAAAGGGTATCACTTACTTGTTTGGAATTCTATCAAGACATAATAGGGTACTCTGAGCAACTTCTGCCCAAATGTGGCAACAAATACTCCATTTTAGGACATATTTGGCTCTTATGATTGCGTTGAGAGTGAGATAACTTCTGGAACGATAGAATGACGCATCCATTTTCCCAACAACCTCGGTAACAGATTTGATGCAAGTTTTTCATTTCAGGCCAAGAGTGAAGGTCAGACCCAGAAGCTTGTCAAAGCAGGAAGCTTCTTTGAGATGAGAAGCATTCATATCAATTGGGGTCAAGTGGTGATGAGACTGTTTATGGTGAAAAGATAGAAGCTTGGTTTTTGAGGTATTAAAATTAACCTGCTACCTTTACAGCCCCATTACACCACATGCTTTAGGTCGGAGGAGAGAGACTCGGAGATATCTTAGTTGTTGTTGTCCTTTGATGTGTGTTATAGATGGTAGTATCATCTGCGTATATGTCGACAAATGAACTTAGATGTGATTTAGGAGATCATTGATGAAGATAAGGAAAAGAGTTTGACTTAGGATGGATCCTTGAGACACACTGACGTAAATACTTTGAGCTTTGGACTTCTGTCCATTGATGACTACCTGTATAAACCTATCAGAGAGAAAAGATTTGAGTGTTGAGAAGGCATTTCCAGATATTCTATAGCTGGACATCTTGTGAAGTAGACCTTTATGCCAAACCCTATCAAATGCCTTTGATATATCAACAGAGAGAGGAAACCCCTGTCAATAGATTCATTAATTCTATGTGAAATTACAGTCAATACATCAGCTGTATATCTCGCAGGATTGAAACCATATTGCTTATCACTAAGTAGGTTTTTACTGAGGTGGCTGACAGTTTCTCTATTTAACACAGATTCGAGCAACTTATGACGCACAAAAGAATAATTGGTCTTTACTGAGATGCAAAAGACTAATTTCTGTTATTTTTAAATATTGACATTTTCCAAGGTGTTCGGAAGCATTTCTCATTTAGACATTGATTGAACAATTTTGACTAGAAAATATGTAGTTGAAGAATTCTAACAAACAAAAAAGTACCATGCGAAATCCCTACAAAACCAAGCTGTCTATGAAAAACAATCAAAGATTTATCAAATGAAGTGCATACAGCAAATCAAGAAAGACATTGAAAAGAATAACGTATAATTTGAAAAGACATTGAGAAATAATGCAACAACAATTAAAATCTAAGCAGAAAAAACAGAGAGGCTTCAAAAGGAAGTTATTTTGAAATACAAACAAGAGGTTAAAGTTTTTAGAAAAAGGCAAAAACTAATATCAATCAGAGGTGCAAGTAAGATTGACAAATGTGAAGTTGGTTTGATTATACCAGTTTCTAACATTTCAGTTTCTTTGTATGAACGCCTAAATAGTAATACTAAATTAATTGAACTTGCAAAATGGAATTGGGGGATGTCTGGCAGAAACTATTGGATGATATTACTAAAGAAATGCAGACCTTAAATCTAATTATAAATGATTGGATATATGGTCTACATAGTCTGTGGCCCCAAACGAAAATCTCTAGACTTTATCATGGTAAACCCTAGGAATAAACAATACTTAGATCCTGTGGAGTTAAGGTTTTGGAGGCAGGGTGTTATGTTATGGATAAATATGGATAATAATGAACTCTTCAGCTTACTATAAAGACTGGGAGAATATGTCTCTTGGTGTTAGCACACAAGTTAAGCACAAATCATGCACATGTGGCAGTTGGACTGAAGTATAACCTTATTCTTTATTTGTTGTATTTACTTTCCTCTTCAGTATATTTTATTTCCACTAAATACAGCATTGTGTCTTTCTTACGGAACCACAAATATAATCGGCCAGAAAAGGGAACACAATGCTCTTGTAGGGAAATAACTTCTAATGTTCAACTTTCCTTTGTTCACTGAGGTCACCTCCTTATTCCTTGTCTGTTAAGCATTTCTAGTTTGTCTATTCTAAATTAAATCTCCTCATTAACATAATCTGTCAAAAACATGACAAAATATTTTTGAAAATAGAGCTTTCATGATTCATGTTATCTTAAATTTTTAAGAGTTAATTTCACAATGAAATCAATAATTGGAATTTTTCTTAAATTTTGGAAATATTACAATTTGGAGACATTTGTTTATAGTTTAAATTTCATAAAAAAATTAGACATAAAAACTTTTCATCATTTATCAAGTAAATTACAATAGTTACAAATTTCAGTTTTTAAGAACTTCCCTAAGAATTCCAAAATGAATAAATAACATTGTGACTCATAACAATACCTAGAATTCTTGTTTCAATACACATTTCCAGTTATAGTATGGACATATAAACAGAATTTTCTTTTATCATTTCTTGAACTAAGATGTATATATTTGTTTTTGTGTAAATAAAATGGATTTACATTTGAGGTACTTTTTATGTTGGAAAAAAAAACAGTTAAAAAAGAAAAACATCTTTTCTATTAATTTGGTATGATCCTTTTTCTCCATTTCAAAATTGTTTTATTTTTTTCCAGTGGTCATGGCACTTACATGGAAGATGATAATCTACATGCATCGGTGGCAGGTGTGGTCGACAGAGTGAACAAATTGATCTGTGTTCGACCTTTGAAAACAAGGTGAATGCTTTGGTATTTTCTTTGTAAAATCTTGGCAAACAATTGACATTGCCAACATTTTAAGGGAAATATAACTGGGAAATTCATGCTAAACAATTTATTTTGGTTTATCTATTTATGAGTAATGTATTTGCATTAAAAATAATTTAATATTTAATAGAAAAGCAAAAATATAAGTATGTGAAGTTACCATTAGTAGAAACTAATCATCCATTGAATGTTTTTTTTTCCTTTCCTAATTAAACTCCATATTAGTGTCCTTCATTAATTCAACTACATCCTAACGGTATTTTCACGTTTATATTTTCTATTGTTTTTAAAATGTCAGATATATCAACATGAGTAGATAAACTAAATTGTTTTGAATGAATTTTACAATTATATTTCTTTTAAAATCTTTCATGTTGCCAATAATACCATTTGCCAAAATATTTATTGAAATGTAGATATAACATTTTTGGCCTTCATATTAGAGTGTAGTATCTGTTTTATTGCAGGAGGCAAACCTTTCCAGATACTACCATCTTTTAGAGATTACAAAAGGTCACATTATCTGTCAGTTTTAGAGATTCTTTTAATGCTCTCCTGATAAATGTTTCTTTATTTAGACAATGTGTGTTTAATTTTCGTGTGTCAGAGTTTTTGTTGGATCTCATCATATAGCCAGGTGTTGGTAAATTTCTTAGACATTTTTAATGAGAAAGGAACAATTTTAAATGTTATTTGGGTAATTTTATTTTGATTTACATCTAACAAATTTTTACATATTTATTTAAAAATATTCTCGCTATTTTCTTAAATTGTTTGATCTTAATATCTAACAGTATTCCATGTTTATTGTTTTCAGATATAATGGAGAAGTTGGTGATGTTGTTGTTGGTCGTATAATTGAAGTTGGTCAGCGTCGGTGGAAAGTTGACACTCATTCCAAGTTGGATTCTATTCTGATGTTGTCCTCTGTCAATTTACCCGGTGGAGAACTTGTAAGACATTAATAACCATTTCAGTTCTAGTTTCTTATATTTTTCCAAATATTTTAAGCCAATATTTTTAGATGTAACTAATGTTATATCGATATATTACAATAAAACAACTCCTGAGGTACTCCCGCATTTATATCATATTGTTTAGATGTATGACTGTCGAGGATAACCTGGATTTTTCTTACTTAAGAAAGATGTAATGACGTTATGTATTCTTCCATATGATCTGATTTTCCTGAGAAGACCATCACGCTATAACCTGTCAAAAGCCTATAATTTCAATGATTTTGGCACTAGGTATTATGGAGTCATCTTTCTTTATATCAAGTAAATACTAATCGTTCTGCCTGTTATTACAGTATCAACTTTTAGAATATTGTCATTTGTGATATCTTTATATATCTATAATATAAAACTGAATGTCTGTGTGTGGTGTGTGTGTGTGTCTGGTCACGAATAGGCTCCTATATGGTTCACTATTTTAAAAAAACTGATTACATATAATGATAGAAGATGTATCGAGACACAGAAATGGGTATGTTTGATCTGGCAGAACGGTGGTTCATTAAAATTGTGGGGTCTGCGTTCACGCCTGGTCCACAAAGTATGGAAATAAAAAATTAAAAAATTAAAAAAAATCGTTTACAAGTGGTTGTGATATAGATGTACATAATAATACTTTGATAAGTAGGTTTTAACTGAAATAGGGATGGTATAATAAAATTGTGGGGTCTGCGTTCGCGCCTGGCCTCCATAGAATGGAAATATGTCACAAAGTTTAATAAAGACTTTTCATATCTATCTGCGTAAGTATACTTTGATAATTATGTTTCAGTTTGAAGAAATATTGTATAATAAAATTATGGGGTGTTCGTTCGCACCTGACCTCCATAGAATGGAAATATGTCACAAAGTTTAACAAGGCTTTTTAATATAGATCCACAGAATATTGTGATAAGTGTTTCAGTGTGAACAGGTATGGTATAATAAATTATGGGGTTTATCTATTTTATTTTTACTTTCATCATATTTTGCTTTGGTTTTGATACCCTCAAATTCGAAACTATCTCTTTACAACCCTTCCTTTTCATAACCTATCATACTTTCATAAATCAGTCCATTTTCTGTAGGCTGTTTTGGAACCCAGTCAGCGACGGGTACTTTTGCTAGTATATATATATATATATATATATATATATATATATTTTATATGTGTGTGTATATATATATAAATTAAATAAGTGCTAAGTCATTGATGTGCGTTTATAAATAACAATAATAAACTCTTTCTAATTTTATATATATATATATATATATATATATAATCATATCACAAGTTGAAAAAAAGAACATAAAAATGCTCAATCGTAGGTCCTATCAGAGCTAATATTTACTATTATTATTTATTATTATGAGTATGTATTTATAAAAGTTGATAATGCAGAAAACCGAAATGGTGAAAGATAAAGAAAAACAGTTTACTTCATCTAAGGAAACGAAAATCTCCTATGTTTTCTTTCCTTTGGATGGATTGAACTTTTCGTTTATTTTCTTAGGAGAGGAATGTTTCTCCTAAAACATGAAAAATGGGAATTTTTCCGAATATCAAATGCTAAGGAAGTTTCATCAACTATAATGATGCAAGTAAGGACA
This sequence comes from Euprymna scolopes, assembly GCF_053919585.1. NCBI lineage: Eukaryota > Metazoa > Mollusca > Cephalopoda > Sepiida > Sepiolidae > Euprymna > Euprymna scolopes. Next base: position 95,601,791 of record NC_136500.1, on the reverse strand, counting down.
CAGTCGAAAGAATAAGAAAGCAAAAATACAATTAATATTGTATTAATCAAAATGAATCTGCATGACTCATTCCAATATTGTAAGTCTTAATTTGTTTCAATTCGTGTAGATCCGTTACACGTCTGCATTGTATTGCTATCTATAAATTTTCTTCATATCTAAAAAACACTTTGTCCTTTTATTTTTAAAAAACATTTCTAAAATTTTATATATTTTGTTCCCTTTTACAGAGGCGTCGATCAGAAGAAGATGAAAAAATGATGCGGCATTATTTAAAAGAAGGAGATTTAATTAGTGTATCCTTTTATATAATGAACTGACCATTTGAATATGGTCTGCGTTTATGGAGTTTGTAACCATTTGCTTGTTGCTCTTGTGCAACTGAGTATCTTGGTACAAGCTCAGCAAGCATACAGTTAACACATCATTAGGAGCAACCGGGCTAATGAAAAAGAATTTCCAAAACTATCTGGTGAATATACCAGGTGAACCAAGTGCAAGAGAAATACAAACAATAGCACTTAAAGGGACGGTTAGAATCTTAAAAAGATCTCTCGGTTGGAGTAACTAAACTAACAGGAGAATGTTTGGCATCCGGTAGAATGTCTCATCTTCAGCAAAAACAAAGTGATAAGAAAATTAAAACAAAAAAGGGAACATTTCGTTACATTATGTTTAACATATCATTGCATTAAAAAAACTACCATAATTTTTGTTAACTGTCAAGAAAAGAAGCTTCGTTATTACCAAGCGATTTTTCAATTAATTTTTGGGGTGCTTTTTTTGTCAAATAAATAATTTTAAGTAAATGTTTTCAAGAAAAGGTCCAAAGAAATGAGTTTTTTTTTTGTTTTTTTTTTAACAAGTTTGTTTAAAAATGTAATATTTTTTTTTTTTTAAGAAGGAAAATTGGTTTGTTTTCAAGTATTTTTTTGTTAATGAAGAAAAATTGGAACAAACTTTCTTTTATTTTAAAGTTTCACTTGCTTTTTAGGGGTATCCGGGTTATAGTGTTTTCTTTTTTTAATTTTTTTTAAAAAGTATTTTCTGATAAAAAAGTTAAAATAAAAGCGGGTGGATTATGTTTTTTTGCTGATTGACTTGGAATAAGTGGGAGCTTTTTATCTGATTGCCATGTTACATTAAACAGCAGCTGTTGATATCATGTTTCAGAGGAAAGCCAAGCGAATGCTGAGTTACGTTTGGTTCAAAGGATGCACTAGTAACTCATTATAGTTCATTATAATTAACATATAACATTATGATTAATATATTACATAAGGATAAACATATTACATTATGATTAACATATTACATTATGACGAAATGTTGCTTCCCTCTGCCTGTTTTACAAGTATTTTAATGGTGGATGCTCTGACAAACTACAAGCCCTTGTACATTCTTGACGAAAATACCCTCGACAAACCCGACAAGCAGCAAAGTCCCACCCCTACACAGTTGAGATCCATAGATGTAAGAAAGCCTTTTACTCTAATAGCTTCTTCCCTAGAGCTGCAAGACTTTGAATTCTCTTCTTGTTTCCTGCTTCCCCAACTGTACTGACATGCAGAAGTTCAAATGTAATATGAACGGACATCTTGCTGCTAAACTCCCTACATAGTACCCCTGCAACTTAGGTCCCTGATAGTAGCCCCCTACTTCAAAGTGGCAATATGCCTTGTTTGGGGGTGAAAATGTAATAATAATAAAAAAAAAAATATCTATTACATTATGATTAACATATTACATTATGATTAATATATTATGTTATGATTAACATATTACATTATGATTAATATATTACATTATGATTAAAATATTATGATTACTAGATTACATTAATTGACATGTCATTCTATTATAATTAGCATGTAACTGAAAATATGAAAAACAAATCTTAGGAATAAAATGCAAAAGGAATATACCTTACTTAGATGTCAAAACAATAGTCGAAGGATACATGAAAAATATAATTATGCAAAAATAAAAAAAATCTTCTGACAGATAAGTACTATGAACTTATAGAAAACTTATACACCAAACAAACGGCCAAATTTCCCCCCAAAATACTTGAAAATACTACTCTAAAAGTTAGTGAAATTAAATCAGAAACCAAAAAAGATACCAAAGCAAATATCAACCTTTACTTTAGTTACATGTTTCTGATTGCTGTCCTTATTTTGGTTGTTATGTCCACAATAGTTTGGCTGTTGTACTCTCCAGGGCAACAACCAAGATGAGAACAACAGCTTTAAATATGGAATGCATTATTTGGATTATTCAAACTACTGTTATCATCTTGGCTGTTAATCTCATAATATTTTGGTTGATACAACTTCTAACTTTCTTCAGGTGCATGGATCTGTGGCGCAATGGATAAAGTGCCAAGTTATAATTAGTTTCTAAGTAATAACTTTTTGGAAGTTGAAGGTTCTATCCTGTGTACAGGCGATACTAAGATTTCTTCCCAGATGATAATAGCAGGTTTGTTTTCAAGTCTAATGTTAAGAAATTCTTGTTGAACCATCTCATAAAGTAATCAACTTCAGATCCAATCATGACCTGCAATCCTCAAGGTGTTTTTCTCACTATTCACTTGAAACAAACCATTAACCCTTGTCCTTGAATGACCTTAATTAGTGATTACTCATTAGCAAAAAAAAAAAAATGCAGCATCACATGAGGACTTCTTGATAAAATACAGTTCTCTGCAAATCTACCTTCGATTCTCAAATGGTATTCTAGGTATATTATTTTTTGAAAGTAGGTATTTTAGTGTCTTAATATCGAAAGGGTAAATTTCTAGGAAAAATCATCAATTCCTGAGAAATGTTTTAGGCTTGTTTGATTTTGAGAAGTGATTGCCTAAATGCTCATATATTGAGTCTGTGTCCTCAGATTCTTTTCTGATGATGAGTCATCACATATAAAGGTTAAAAGCCACTTGAGGATAAGGGTTTATGAGACCATCCATTCAGCACAGCTGTAGCTGAGATTGAACTCACTACACGAGTTTGTAGTGTAATTCAAATCTTGTCGGTAGCTGAATATTTGATGCTTCGCCAAGGCTATCAAGGGTATTTTTTATCGTGACACCATCACTAGATGGATTGCTTACTATGGCCTAAGATAGTCCCATGTACCCTGGAGAGAAGGATAGACTGCACCAGTTTCTCATAAACCTGATATTTTTACCTTGTATGCGACAGTTTATGATTAATATGATTGGATTGAAAATAATGAATGAAAAAAAATTTGACCACTTATGAATATAGTTTGTGACAAGTAATTACATTCCTGACAGCAAATCTTGTTACAACTCCACTCCTACTCACAATTATCAATTCCTAAAGCCGCTTTCGGGGTTGGATAGTTTTCTTGTTGGACCGAATCTTCTAATAGAGAAATGTTTTATTCTTCAATCTAATGTTATTGTTCCTTAATTGTCTGAGGCAGAAGTTCAGTCTCTTTTCATGGATGGCTCACTCTCACTTCACACCCGCAGTCTTAAATATGGAAAGGTGAGTATTCCAGTTATTCAGGTTCAGAAAATTATTTTGTAGTTGATTTTAGTAGCAGCATTTTAAAAATGTTTCCATATTTATTTAGATGAATCTGTTTTCATTTAACACTATCGTCATATTCTGAGTATAAGTGCGGCCATGATGTATTGTGGGGATATCTTGGGTAATAAGGTAACAAGTGTAGCCTGGCTGCGCCATGAGTATATTCCTAATGCATACTGGGAGGCCAGATTTCACATGAAGTGTGGTTGACAAAGTTGTCTAACATCTTGGTTTCAGTTTTCCGGCTGCTATGACAGAGTGTTGAGTTTTACTGTTAAATATACAACCTATCTATAACTACCTCATCAATCTAGGGTTTCACTACATCAAAATGCAGATATAGACATCAATGTTCAGTCTGTGCTCCTTAGGGAAAAAGTGGTGTAACATAACAAAATGTTGTAGAATGAATTTTGGCATATTGACAGCATTAGATTGTTGGTCATGCTTTCCTCTCTGATGTTGCCTTGTAATCTAATCCTGAACCTTTCAATTTCTTCATGACCATCTTTCTGCCGATACTGAATAAGTCTGAAATTTATTTTGTGTGGATTTCAAGGAACATTCTTTGTTTCTTCTGTAGTTATGAAGATCCAAAATTTCTTCTGTAGTTATGAAGATCCAAAATTATTCTAATCAATTATTTTGCAAAAAGAAGAATGGAATGTTATCACTGTTTTCATGAAGATACGACAATGAAAAATAATAATTTGCATAGTTGAAACTGTACAAATAACACCGTAATAATATACCCAGTAATTATGTATAATACATTCTTAGCAAATCTTTAAATAGAAAAACAAAACAGATACTCCAAACCAACTTCCTGACAGGATGCTAGTCTGTCACCAATTATACTCCCAGCAATTTATTTATACACCTGGATGAGGTGTTTTGTTGACTAGTCCTAATGATTATTAAAATAGAACTTTGTATTCAATTACAACCACTTTCCTTCAACAAACTGAAATATATTTGAGGTTTTCACACTCTTAAATGTCTATAATAGACTGTAATACTTTCAGACATTGTGATCACAACTTCATGGACTCATGTTTGTGTCATTTTAACTGAATTATTTTATGTGATTGTTTCAAAATTCATTTTTTGAATTATGTTTACAATCTTTTCAGAAGTTAACTAAACTTAGCTGAAAGTTCAAGATGAGTTTTTGAAAATTTTTATCCATTTTCTGACTTTTATTTTGAAAAAAATTATCAAAGGTTCTCTCAGCTGTGCATGTATTGTATTTTGTGAATTACCTGGGAAACATTTCCAACATACAAAACATAGTTTTGATGATAAGTGACCAAGTCATGTGGTTTGTATTTAGGATGCCTCCTTCCAAGGAAGCATTGTACAAGTAACTCAGTTGTGTCCATGTTCTACACCTTGTAAGCAGTATACACAGATTTCTGATGGACATTTTGTATAAAATTGAAATCTCAAGCAGAACAGATGTAAATCACTTTAATTATCTCCTTTTCTACATTCTTGTTGACGATATGTACATTTTTTTTTTTTTTTTGCAATATTGTGTTTTATTGGTGAAGAATACAAGTTTTAAAATTATTTTGTTCCAGCTTGGTCAGGGGACGTTAGTGACAGTATCACCATCTTTAGTAAAACGTCGTAAGACACATTTCCATAATCTTCCCTGTGGAGCACAGATCATCCTCGGAAATAATGGTTACATCTGGATTTCCCCCATCTTGTCAGAACAAACTGAGGATGCTACTGGAGGCGGTTATGAACAAGATTTGGAGGTAAGAATTTCAAATTTCTTCATTTAAAAAAAATTGTTATTTCTTCTCTGGGTTTCTCTTTGATCAGGTTTTCTCTCTTTTGATGAGGGACAATGGTGCTGAAAAAAGAAATAATGAAATAGATTTGCAACTGCAGCAAATAAATAACATCAAAAACTAAGATGTAGCCTAGAGCAAATAATGGAGTTATTGTGCTCTTTAATTGTTCTAAAAGTTCTATTATTACAGCAACAATTAGAAGGAAAGAAAAAAAAATTCACTATTTCTATAACGAGACTGATGCTGTCACTATTATAGAGAGATGTCTATACCTATTTAGCTGACTACTTAAGTGGCAATAAGATGATATCGGCCAACTGCTTACAAGGGTGAAAAGAATTTATTGGTTGTAATGCTATAAAAAAAAAGAAACAACTCAGGTCAAGATCAAAGTGTAGTATCTGTTCTTCAGATGCTGCACTTCAATTTCTTGTTCTATGTCAGTGGAGGAGAAATGACTGAGACAATTTTTATTTTTATTCCTTTTCTCCACATTAAAAAACGACTCCGGTGTCTAATTCTGTCCCGTGGGGAGACATTGTAAATAGGAACAACTCGTGTAGACATTCGAATTAATAAACGATTTAGTATTTAAAGCATTTAAATTAAAACTTTATTTGTCATAAAAGTTAGCATTCAGATTTTAGTGAAAAAAACTTGAATGCCAACTAAATACTGTCCTGAAGTGTGTAAGATTTATCTGTACAAGGGTTTATCAAGGAAGCCTGGCATGAAGATACTTCACCCTACAAGTAAACCCTGATTAAATATTCCAAAGAACATGATATTTGAAGTTCAAATAAAGTCTACACTGGTTTATATGAAGAATAGCACACCTTCTGCAAGTAATGTTTCCTATAGTAACAGCAACAAGCTGGATACTCCACTAAACTAGATGAATTCTTGTCATAGAATTCAGTATGACCAAGAGATCACAAGAATGATATACTATTAAATAGTTAACTGGTCAATTGGAGAAACGAAAATTAATGTTTCTAACTTCTTTACTAAGTCAATGTTTTAGAGGTTGAAATAAAACAAAAAAGATTTTAGTTAAAGTAATTATGTAAAGTATATAAAATGTTAAACTTATACCTATTTTATACCCACAATATATATATATATATATATATATATATATATATATATATATATATATATATATATTTTATACCCACAATATATATATATATATATATATATTTTATACCCACAATATATATATATATATTTTATACCCACAATATATATATATATATTTTATACCCACAATATATATATATATATTTTATACCCACAATATATATATATATTTTATACCCACAATATATATATATATATATATATATTTTATACCCACAATATATATATATATATTTTATACCCACAATATATATATATATATATTTTATACCCACAATATATATATATATATATTTTATACCCACAATATATATATATATATATATTTTATACCCACAATATATATATATATATATATTTTATACCCACAATATATATATATATATATATTTTATACCCACAATATATATATATATATATATATTTTATACCCACAATATATATATATATATATATATATATATATATATATATATATATATTTTATACCCACAATATATATATATATATATATTTTATACCCACAATATATATATATACTTTATACCCACTATATATATATATATATATATATATATATATATATATATATATATATTATATATTATACCCACATATATGTTATGAGAGATATATAATTTTATTCAACTTAGGTAAGCAAAATTACCATAATTCACTACAATAAATCTACTGTTTCAGTCTTAAGACATTGTCGGGTGGCAATATATCTCTGATTTTGCTCAAGGCCAGTCATTTCATGAAAATGAAAACCGAATATAAAAAAAAAAAATAAAAAAAATAGAAAGAAGAGATGAAAAGGAAGAAAAGAATGTTTTCGTGACCACTTCTTAAAATTAAATGTCTAGATATGCATCATTTTTTTAAGGGGATGCTTGTTTAATAAGTTATAATGAAGGTGTCTTTCATTACTTAAATTATGTCAAAATGCGCACGTGTGTCATGTGGTCGGAAATAATGAATCCGCCAACTGAAAGCCATTTATGAAAGGTGGAAGAGAGTGAGGCTTTTTCAACTCTGCAATCTGTCTATAAGTTAATGCACATATGTCCTTGAATGTTTTATGCCCAGTTTCGTTAAAAATAATCTTGGTTAAATTTGTTGATAAAAACTTAGTCTGAAGTAAAAATAAGGATTTAATTGTAAAATCCTAACATTTGTTATGAAAAGCCTAATATTTTAAGTTTTATATAATAATAGGTTAATCTACTCTAAATATTTTATACTGGTTCTCAGTATAAATAAAATAGTCAAACTTCCAACAAAATGATGATAAAATAGATTAAAACTACATCTTTTTTTAATATATCCAATTTATAAAAGTTGTTAGTATACATTTTATTAGAGTTAAGTTTAACAGTTAGATAGATAATATATTATAGGAAGTAATACTAGCATCTAACGTACACTAATTAAAGTTTATTTATTTTATTTAATCATTTTTTTTTTATGTTGATGGATCATAATTAATATCAGTTAATTTTATGATTTATCTATCTTTATATCTTAAAGCTAATATATTGAGGTAGCTGGGTTGAATTTAAAAATTAGGGTTAAAAAAGTTAGCATGTGAAACAATTAATTATAGAGAAGAATTTATCTTGTGGTAATATAAAGGGAAATGTTTACAATTAACTGTAAGCCTGACAGGTCCATTTGTTTAATTGTAAAATTAATTATGAGTGGTAGTCTGCTTTAAGAAAACTTGGAAAGTTTAAGCATGTTGCCATCTGCTTGCATAACCTTCCAGAGGGTGGTGCAGTCGACAGTCAAATGCCGTATTAAAATCAATGAAACAGATGCCTCTCCTTTGTTGGAAACACCAACAATGTCTAAGGATTCATCCGAGGATGAAGATTTGATCGATGCAGCCACATCTTGGATGAAAACCACGTTGATTTCACTACTCTCTTAAACATTTGCTGATGTCCAGTCTGCTAGTAATGAGCTTCAGCATGTATCGCAGAATGGGATTTAGGTTTTATAGCTAAGGTAAAATACGAACTTTGTGTCTATTATCTTTGTAAAAATAAAATGTATCATTGTGAATGTATATTTTTTGTCTAAATAAAATAAACAATTATGATAAAAATAAATGTCTTGAAGACAAAAATATTTGCTTCAACTACAAAAAACACCTATCATCTTTAATGGTGATGTTCTTGGAGAAGTTGAGTTTCAAATATGTTATCATCACAATCGCAGTTCAAGGTAGAGCTGACATCAAAATGTAAATTGACATTGCATGTCATACCTTTTGCTAACTCCATTCCTGGCTCCAGTCAAAATCTGAGATAAAGCGCATCATCAAAGTTTGAATGAACAGTGAGTTTCAATAACCACTACCCGTTTTACATCTTCCGTGTCGCACTTCATCTCAAACAATACAGTATGTTTCTGCTGCAAGATTAACTCTCTCCAACAATCATCCTTATGAGTTAGGTCAGGGTCTTCGGCATCAACCAGGAGAATTCATCTATGAAACAATTGATCAAGGTTCTCTACGGGGTTCGAAAAAGCAATGTAGTGGACAACGAAAAGCCAAGCTAATGACAGTTAAATTTGACTTGAAACCCAACTTGATCTCACGAATCTATAGAGTTTGCCAGCAGTATAGTGAATGGCTAGAGATCACCCAATCATTGACTTCAAATCGTCAGGCTTGGTCAACCTTTATGAGGGATGCTGTAGCAAGAATGAATGGAACCGGATCAGGTGAATGTTGATTCAAACATAAACAACAAATATAATAAATAATTTCAAATAATGTGAAATTACAACCAGAAGGTACAGTGTCAAAAAACCATCTGATTTTGCATGGATAAAATGATAAGAGATGCTGGACTGTCAGTTTTTGGAAAATCTGGCACCTGTATCAAACTATTTTTCTGATAACAAAAGTAACAATATAATATTTCTTCTATTAATAATTATCTACATGTTAATACTGTAGTACCTTTAATGTACGTATGTACGTGCGTCACAGTTTCTAGATTATAAATTATTCGATTGGGAGATCCTATTTATCGGGGGAGGGGGGGTTGATGTAGGTGGGCATGTCGCGAACATTAAATTAGTATATAGAGATGCTAATTTAATGTTTGTAGTATGTTGCTGCCTTCTGTCCTCCTTTTTGATAAAATAGGATCTCCCAATCACCAAAGACGCAATGTAAAAAAATTAAAATAAAAAAATAATGTCACTTTTAGGTTGTATGTGAAACTAAGATATATATTCTTGGTCTTCTTACTAGGATCCAAGGGTAGTATCTGTTCTATCTAAGGATGGCATAATGATGTTGTGGAGTTTCTGTTCACGCTGGCTGTTTATGCAATAGAAATATGTCACAGACTCTTATAAAGATATTGAAAATAAACCATGATAACCAGATATATTCTAACACTACATTAACTAGATTACTTACACAAATACTTTCAGCTTTAACAAAAGGGATAAAATAATATCCTTCGGTCTCCATTTACCCTGAACGTGCACAGAATACTCAGCAGCAATATATTACATATGAAAGATGACGCTGTGGAATTTCCACAGGTGCCCCTAGTTTATATTGTGAACGTCCTGTGAACAATGTATAAAAAAAAAAAATCACCGTTGTCTACTGGTGGTCCATTGACCAGCATTTGAGAACCACTTAAAACTTTGTATAAATTGTGGCTAGAGCAGCAAAATGAGGTCAAATAGTGGATTTTTCATAAACATACTTTTTTAGAAAATAAATTCTGCAAGAGTTATTTCCCTTACACTCATTTGTTTTCTTAACATTTTAGTTTTTTATTACAATACCATTTGTATATTATAAGCAAAGATTACACAGGTATCAAATATAATAAACATAATTTTATTGATTTATTCTTTCTATTACGAACGCAGTTTTTTGTGAGTTGCGATAGAATAAATAATATTTGTGGCATAATAATTTAGTATGGCTCATAAAACATAGTTTTTGATAATTGATGTTTCCAGTTAATTTTCAATTTAAGTTAAAAATTTCTTTACATTGTTGTATTCTTTCAATTTTTTTTTTATATTAAAGGACTTACGTATTTAAGTATTATTGAAGCTCTGTAACCTATACTACCACCTCCACGAAAAAAAAAAAAAAAAAAAAAAGATTCTACTTTTTTTAGGTGTTTACAGCCTGAAAAAATTAGCAATAAAAAAAGGTAAAACAAAATGACAGTTTTCTCTTTCGAGTTTTTCACATCAATTTAACATAAGTTCAACTCAAGCCAAAAAGGTTTTTATTTAATAATTATTAAATTAAAAATGTTGTCTATATTTTAAAACATTCTTTATAATTAACTGAATCACTGAGTGCACACACACACACACACACACACATATGTTTGTGTATATATATACACATACACTCACTAGCATATACTCACTATGTATGTGTATATATATATACACACACACTCACTAGCAGGCCACCCTGGCATACACTTAAATATGATATTTTGATTAATGCATATTTCATATTTATTATTATATTATGTTGGACCCAATATATAATAATGATTTAAAAAGTTCAAAAAAGAATGATTTGTGTGCCACCACCGAGAATCAAAACAAAAACATGTAGCTTGTGATTTACTTTTTCCTTTGATGTTAATGACTGTACTATGAAGATGTGTTTACTGCAAAACTAAAAATTAAAAGATGAACCAATAGCTATTACGTTATGCATGCATATTTGTAATGCTGTCGTTTGACCTTCACCTGGCTAATTTCATTTTTTTACTTTTCACACTTTTATACCGATTTTCTCCAAATATAAAGTTTCACATGGGTTCGAATACCTTATATGTGAAGTTTCATGTCTGTAGACCAAAAACTGACGGAGGAGTTTGGTAAACAAAATTTTTTAAACAAAAATATATACGAATACATAAATATATATAGAAAGAGGTTTGTGTTTACTATAAGCTTTTTTACACAAATATTACACAAGTATAGATCATGTAGAATATCTGCATGAATATAATTACACGTAACAATTAACTAAAGATGATCATCCTATAAACAAACTAATAAGGAATTAATTAAAATGAATGTTAAAAAGAATATGCAAATTAACTAGATCTTTTGTAAATAAATGCAATTCAAGGACTCATATATAACAAAGTTGTATTTTCTTTTTAAATAAATAGAAAGAAGGGTTTTTAATATGAATATCAATACACAAAAAAACACAAATTTATAGGAGTAGCATTGTTGATCCAGTAATCTAAACTACCAAAGGTTTTTAAAAAATTTTTGAGGCCTAATATAATCATTTTTCTTAAAAACATTTTCTTGAAACTTAATTGACAAAAAATGTGTTCATGCATTTCTCCTTTTCTTGCTGATTTCAATTATTTAGTTTATGAGATTTCTCCTATTGGTTAATGAAATTGCGTATTTGTGGATTGGTGATTCTTTAGTCATCTCATAATCAATAATCTTGTTTTAAACTTTGATGAAAATTTATTTATATACAAGTGTAAACTCTCTGACAACAATGATGAAAACAAAAAATTTATTCTCCGTCAATGTTTGCACTGATATTCATACAAAATCATAAAATTATGTTAGCAATTTAACTTTTCATATATGAATTGTTATTGCTGATGACCTACAAAAAAATCCCACTTACTGTTGACTTTTTAGAGGGTTTAGGTGAACTTTTGAAGGATTTATTTTTTAATTCATTTCAAATTGTTAATATAGTCTTACTTGCTATTTGCTTTCTCGTTTCACCTTACACATTGGTTTTATAAGACTAGGAGACGTGTGTGTGTGTATATGCATATATATATATATGACTAGAGGACATGTGTGTATATATATATATATATATATAGAAAGAGAGATAAATTAAAATAATTTATCTGATGATATATTTTTATTATTTGGTCTACTATTATTATTTTAGTTATAGTTTCATAATATTTCAGCCAACCTTCTTCATATGTATATTTTTGAACTTGAGCAACTAATAATCAAACTTTGGAATGTGTACAGAATTTGAAACTGAACACACTCAGATAAGAATGATAGTCTTAATAATCCAAAAAACACAAATTAACTTTAGTAATATTTTGAATGTAATAATAAAAGTTAAAAAAAAAATCAAGTTATAATTTGTTGTGAGGTAAATAAAAAAAAGTTAATCTAATATTAAATGTTGATTTGATTGTGAAAAAAAATCACTCTCTCGTGTTTTGTGTTGAATTCTCTTTTGCTACATAAAATGCTTTCATCACGCATACTTTTTCGATGGCTTGTGAGAGTCCACCATGCCTTAATAGTGGCAGTTAAAATTCTACTCCTCTTTTGCTTGTGCAAACAACTCTTATCTCCCTTCCCTTTTGATCAAACGAGGAACAATGGTATGGTATTTGTGTTAAATAAATAAAAATTGAAAATGAAGAAAAATTTGCAACTGACAATTTCGTGCTAAGCAAAGTAAATTCCAATTTCTTTGTTTTTGTTTTGTGTTGAATTTCCTTAATAATTGCGCATTCAACTGAGGTTTGCTTGCTCTAGTTAGGGATCCATCGCAGTGCACTGGGAGGAAGCTTCACATGCCTCTCCGCTGTGAATTAGTCCATAACACATGGTAGTTTACATTGCATTATAAAGAACCTTTATTTTTATATATAATGGCTTGAATTAAAGTTAAAAATGCAAAAGTCAAATATGCTTTAAGTGTGTTCTAAACTGAAACATTCATTTTGAATGCATCCTGTCACATCAAAGAATCTACTGTTGATTTTATGTCGGGCCTTTTGGCTTGTGTGGTAATAAAACTTCTAAAATGAACTTGTGATGTTAGGCTGTGTAAAGTGTTAACTTTGGTCAAAATCGCATCTTCCTTCTTTCATCGGATTATTTCGATTATCGATACTTATTGAAGTCATTCAAATACAAAATTTAAGAACACTGTCAGGAACATTTCATATGAAATTTCATAAAAATCGACCCAGTCATTTTCGAACTCGCACACACACACACACACACACACACACAGTTCCTTTTATATAATAGTAGAGATTACTAAGTCTGGCCCACACAACCGATATTGTAAAACATTTTTAAATAATCATAAAAAATCAAAATCAACAAAAGAAACAACTCATATTTTTTTTTTTGATGAATATAAGACTTGTCTACCCTGTGACTAAAATTAATTTCTTTTTCATCATAAGTTTAAAACATGTGCAAAGAAAGAAAATCACTTCATTATTCTGACCAATGTCGAATAGAAACAGCCAATGTTTTATAAGTACGATCAATGCACTTGTTTGAATAAAGGTCTGCTCCAGTAAAAAAAAAAAAAAAAATGTTTATTGCAGTGCAAACCTATGCTGAATATTGTATTATAAAACACAAAATTCCCACATGTGACTTGAATTTTTCTGTTTCTTTTGTTTCTTCGATATTGCGACTGTTTTTCTTCTTTTTTTGCTGGAGTGAACCCTGAAAGCGTCCGTTATTGTGATAAAAAGCAAAAATGACTTTTCGCTCTACTTTCACATGCCTCCTTTCCCCATTGCACTTCTAAAAAGCCTGAAAACATTGAGATCTTTTTTTGTGTGAAGATCATTTAAAGAACTTTTCAATGAGAGCAATGAACCATAGTTTGACTTGTTCAGTCAACCTGTTACCTACAAACTCACAGGACAGCATGTCTCCTTCAATGGGAAATCCAATGGATTTTTATCTTTCAAACTCAACATTAACCTTTTCATTTTTTCTTCCATCTGTCTGTCTCTCTCAATATAAAAATTTTGTTGTAGACATGCATGTCAGTAATTGTGTGCGTGTGTGTGCACATGTATGTGTGTGTATATATATATATATATATATATATATATATATATATATTTCTGGGTTTATATAAAACTAGCATAGAGACCAGTCGTTGTCCGGGATTGAATGAAAATCAAAAAAAATTTCTATCCTTTCATATTCCGTGTTCAAAATGAATGTTTCTATTTAGAACACAATGTCATCAAAATCGGTATAGTCATCCATATTTTAATCAGATCGGTTGATCTAGTTGAGGATCCACCACAGTGTACTGGGAGGAAACGTCACATTTCCCTGCAGCAACTTAAAATTTCTTTATATTAAAATGAAAAGCAGGTGGAAAAATTTATGCTTTAAAAATATATATTAAAATTTAAAAAAAAAGTATTTCAATAAACCCCTATTTACTTACCTGCTTACAAGGGCAATTTTTTTTTTGTTTGTTCTTGGAATGTAAAAACAAAAAGAAAATTCAAAGATATCCTGCAAAATTATTCTCATTTTTGTCTGATACTACTTTGGATTCACCTTTCTTTGAATCACCTTTGAAAAACATTTGTTTTGATTGAATCTTAAGTTAATCTTCTGTTATGTTTCTAATATTTTGAAATAATTTCTATTTAGATTATTTGAACTACTGTTCTCATCTTGAGTCTTATTTTCACAATGTTTTATTTAATCCACTGGGGTAGCATGCTCTTGTTCCATCAGCCATGATCGCATAAAAATGCTAACTAATTCACGCTTGTATTCTGAATGTCATCTGCATTGATAGTGAACTTTTAACCTGCAAAAGAGTATCACTTATGACTGAATTTTACCAAGTACATCTTGCCCAGATTTAATCTTCCTCTGAGTACCATCAGAACTAAGACTGTTTTTAAAACTCACATCACACATCCATCATATCATTTACATGCAATAAGTATCCTCAACCCTCAGTGGCAACGTGTTATTTTCATGCATCATCATGCTTGCCTGATAGACTCTTCCCTTGACAGTGTTAATACTCTGCTTCATATTTAGATAAGGGAAAAATATCACCATACTTAATATATGTTTAACCAACCGTCATTCTATTTGAATAAGATGACATTTTTTGCATGTTTTAATCAGTCAGATATTACAAACAAAATATCTGTTAGCAAAAATCTCTGCTCTTTTCGATCATGTATTTTTGTTTGGGAAGATAGTATTATTGGTTGCACTGCTGGTCCTTGCAGACAATTCTAGTATGAATTTTGGGAGTCTGAACCTTATTCTTGTTTTTTAGATGTACAATCTTACTAATCACTACTGTAGAACACTACTTATTGACCACTATATATTGTTTTTAAAATATAATTAAATTAAAATATATATTGTATTTATATTTTATTTATTAAAGCATATATATATCTATAATATAAAGCTGAACGTCTGTGTGTGTGTCTGGTCACGAATAGGCTCCTATATGGTTGATCACATATAATGATAGAAAACTGATCACATATAATGATAGAAGATGTATCGAGACACAGGAATGTGTATGTTTTATCTGGCATAATGATGATTCATTAAAATTGTGGAGTCCACAAAGTATGGAAATAAAAAAATTTAAAAGTTAAAAAAAAAGTTTACAAGTGTTTTTGATACAGATGTACATAATAATACTTTGATAAGTATGTTTTAACTGAAATAGGGATGGTATAATAAAATTGTGGGGTCTGCGTTCGCGCCTGGCCTCCATAGAATGGAAATAGGCACAAACTTTAATAAAGACTTTTCATATCTATCTGCGTAAGTATACTTTGATAATTATGTTTCAGTTTGAAGAAATATGGTATGATAAAATTATGGGGTGTTCGTTTGCGCCTGACTTCCATAGAATGGAAATATGTCACAAAGTTTAACAAGGTTTTTTAATATAGATCCACAGAATATTGTGATAAGTGTTTCAGTGTGAACAGGTATAGTATAATAAATTATGGGGTTTATCTATTTTATTTTTACTTTCATCATATTTTGCTTTGGTTTTGATACCCCCAAATTCGAAGCTATCTCTTTACAACCCTTCCTTTTCATAACCTATCATACTTTCATAAATCAGTCCATTTTCTGTAGGCTGTTTTTGAACCCAGTCAACGACGGGTACTTTTGGTAGTGTATATATCTATAAAAATAAATGCTTTAATAAATATAAATATAATATATATAAATATTTTAAATGCCCCATAGGAGAATGTGTCTCCAAAAATAACATGTACATCAGTATGACTAGAACCAGTATCTCTCACAGACTAACATGCTACTTGTGTTCCTTGAATAACTTGATTTACCAACACCTCAGAGCACACGACACTACCAAAACTGAATTTAGAGCTATACTAATAAAAGACACCACCATTTTAGCCATCTCACACTGTGATCTATGCCTCACAATTATTGAAGTCCTACTAATCTATCAATCAGGCTCAATATGAAAGGGAAGGCACGCTTAAGTATTTTAAACAATTTTTAATCCTTGTTTGATTAAACTCACAAACGCAATCTTTTCTTTTTTCATTACTCGTCTGATGATGACTTATGAAAGTCAAAAAGGTTTGTGAATACGGCAAATTTCTTTTCACACTCGAACAGAACCTTTGAACACTAGCCTGCCAAAAAGAAAAAAGACGGATTGCAAGCGAAACAAACAGGAATTGTCCCTGCTACTCAATGAAAGATATATGAATGGAAATGTATAAAAAAGAATACGAAAAGTATAAAAGCTTATAACTTTTCTTTATTCGTTTTCAATTGGTGACGTGCAGGAATACAAAATAATATGAAAAAAAATTAAAAACTTTTTTTACATGTACATAATTTTCGACCGATCCTTCAGTCTTCATCGGTGTAGTGAAAGATAAAGTCACAAAAGACCATATATATATATATAAAATATATACTGAATATTCCACGTTTCATTCACTCTAGGACTCCTCAGGCTTATAATAAGCGTGAAGAATCCTAGAGTGGATGAAACGCGGAATATTCAGTGTAGCTTAATCGCCATATATATATATTTTATAAATTACTAACTAGCTCTACCTACGTATTGAGCACTTTTGAAGTAAATACTTAAAGTTTACGCATAAATCTATACTTTCGTAGATTAATTTTATGTAAGTAAAATAAGTAGTTATATATATATATATATATATATATATATATATATATATATACACACACACTTTATTGTGACTTTATTATCCCAATATTGTGTTAAATTCTATACTAGCTCTGCATAGTAGCTGATTGTTACCCAGCATATATGCTGCTTCTTTGAGTAGATTTACTCTTCATTGCTTTCTATAATTTTTACTTTGCCCATAAAAGGACATTGTGAAAATAACACTATGATATTAATTCAAATATTATGGGTTCTTTTCTTTTTCTTTTAAATGATTCCAAATGAAGAGAATGGAATTAATTTTGGTAAAGTAAAATTACAGCTGAGATTTTTCAGTCTGTCTAACAACATTATCATAATTCATCGTTCATTTTGATTGGTTATAAAATAAATTTTCTCTTTCTCTTTTTTTTTTTATTCCAGTAAAAATAAAAAAGCGAAAAAAGACATCTGGAAATTATTGAATTCTAATTTTTTCGATAACGGGTTTTTCTTTTATTTAATTTCAACATTGTCATAACTTGTCATATGCTATAAAGTAATGTACTTTTTCTTTACAATTTCCAAAGGTATAAGTAGCCTTAAACATCATGGACATAATGTGTATCAGCCACATATAATTCTCCCTCACATAAATAAAGCATTTAATTCAATCCTTAATAGCTTTAACATCCCTCATAATGTGCCCATTTTCACTCTTTTACAATGCTCATGCCATTTGGTGAGCATAAATTATTTAATTGCTGAAATAATATTTTTCTCTTTGTTTGTTCTACAGCATAACATAAAAATCTTCCAAATTACCTAGGTGAATGTCCTCCTCATCGTTAGCACAACCCACCTTGCTTTCACGAATGTGATTATGCCCCGTTATGCAGATCAGGGGACATTACTGCAGGATTATGTCTTTTTTCCTTTTGTTCAGGTTTGCTCACAATGGATTGTCGGGTAGTGGGTGTGTGGGGGGCGGGCCATGAAGAATGCTTTACTCTATTGAGATGAAGACCCCCCTCCCCTCCAAAAAAAACTCTTTCATTCCTTTTGTTAAGACTGAATTGATGCATCATTTAAAACTTTATAACTTGATTTTCTTAAAGATTTTGATTAGTGCCCACTTTCATGCAAAATGACTTCTTTAAACCATTATATTTTTAGTGTTGTCAATTTTATATAACTTAAACAGATTCTGAGCCAATAACTCTACATGCCAAGTCAGATTGAAATCAAGGTGATGAGTTGTTTTGTTCAAATTGGATAAGAAATTAAACATTTTTAAAATAAGATTTTTAACATCTACTCTCAGATTGATTTAAGTCTGAAGAATAAAAGTATAAATGTTAATTTACTATAATTGTCAATATTTTATATTTTAAAAACAAAGTTTGTTGTGCAAAATTTGCAAAGGTTGCCATTAAGAAATTTGAAAATACAATTAAATTTGATATTTTCAATATTTTACTACTTTTATTTAAAAAAATCAAATTGTAAAATTACATTTTATAAGAATAATTTACACATATCTTTATATATATATATATATATATATATAATGGCTATGGATCCAGTTTAATGCCAATCTAAAAATAATCAACATCATCATCATTATAAAATCTAAAAATAATCAACATCATCATCATTATATTGATGTTGATATCTGATTTACATGCTAGCATGTTGTGGGGACTCACTCATGCGCAAACTATCAACTCTTCTGAACTGTATAAATATACCGAGAGGTACCGACTGGTGTGGCACTTCAGTTGTTTGAATAAAGCTCTGATAGTATACCGTCTTAATGTTAAGTGTTATGACTGTTGTTCTGTGTATATTCTGTTTTTGTTCTCAATACAAACAACCTTTTCTGACCAATATCCATGTTTTTCTTAATGACCCTTTCAGGACACAACACAAGTGCTGGACAACTTTTAGAAATTGACTTCCAAACTAACCTATCTCTGGCCAAGTCTTTATTTATCCCTCTTTCTCTCCAATCCATCCTTATTATTTCTTCCCATGTTTTTCTTTGTCTTCCCTTGCCAACTGATGCTGATACTTCAACTGCTCTACATAGGCCAATCTGATTCTTTCAATGTGATCAAACTAACAAAGTCTCCTGTTCTACACACATCCTGCCCAGATTTAATCTTCCTCTGGGTGCCATCGAAACTAATCCTGTTACACATCCACCATATCATTTTCATGCAATACATATCCTCAACCCTCAGTGGCCAGGTGTCATTTTTATGCATCATGCTTGTCTAATAGACTCTTCTCTTGACAGTATTAACACTCTGCTTCATATTTAAATAAGGAGGAAATATCACCAACCATCGTTCTATTCAAATAAGATGACGTTTTTTTGCATGTTTTAATTAGTCAGCTATCACAAACAAAATATCTGTTACTAGCAAAAATCTTTGCTCTTTTCAATCATATATTTTTGTTTGGGAGGATACTATCATGATGAATGAACAGATACTACACTGAAATCCAAAGGTGAAGGTAATGACTGAGAGGATGGCATTATGGCAAACTATGCTGCACTACCAGCCTCCTCCTAAAAAGAAGGAGTTAATGCTTGGGGAAATGATATATCAGCAGAACACATATAAGATTACTTCACCCCAAAGGAGAAGGTAATCCTGAGAGAAAGGTTTCATAAGGGACAAACATATACTACTCCCCTCACCCCATGTTTTCACTGTAAAAGTTCTCAAATGCTAAAGAGCCTTGTATTCTAATAGTTTCTTCTCACAAACTGCAAGACTCGAATTTCCTCCCTGTTTCCTCACTGTAACGATATGCAGAAATTTGAATGTAATATCAACAGATATCTCGCTGCTCAACTCCCTACTTAAAGTGTCCTTGTAGGCATGGTCTGTAATTCACATGTCTCAGCAGCAATTTGTTTTGTTTGGGGAGAACATGATTAGCAAAAAATATTAAATACATTAAATAACCCAAAACACGGTTAATATGCCATTAAAACAGACAAACCAAATTTTTACAACTTATTCTTATGAGATCAGTTAAGTTTCTAATAGGATTGAACTAAGGTGAAATACTTTCTGTCTACTAAATGTTTCTGAAACTTCTGCATGTAATGATCTTCACTCCATTTCTCCTACTAAAAATGAAACATTTGTTTTTGTTCTATCTACTTTGAATAAAAACCTATAAAAAACGTGTATTTCTTTGCTCCATTTTCTCAAATATTCCCCTATTCAGCTATCATCTTAATATTACTTTGTCTTGTCCCTCACTGCATAATTTGATCAAAACCTTTGGAAAATTTATGTGAGCTGGTATAAATTTATTGCTGTCTCTACGTATTAAAAAATTTTTTTTTCTGGTTCTTTTGTAGCCTGTGTCACGCATTGATCGTGAAGTGATTTCACGAATGAGGAATTGTGTGCTAGCCCTCAGCCAGAACAAAATGATGATTTTTGACACAAGCATTCTATACACCTATGAAAATTCCCAAAAGTTTTCAGTAAGTTTTTTATTTAAAAATCAAATTGTAATCTATATATATATATATAAAAGCGAAAATGTATGTATGTATGTACGCTTTTCCTCGATGTCCACAAAAGGCTTCTTTCAGAGAAGCGCTTGCTCGCTTCACAACTTCTTAAAACTTTTTATATCATCTATAAATTGTAATATCTCAGAGTTACCCACGGAGCTCGCCTGTCTATTTAATTTCATTGACTTTCAAACGTTAATTATTCGACATTTCCCGCATCGGCACGTGTTACATTCGGTTTTCGGTATAAAAAAAAGCGAAACTCTACTCTAATCACAGGCCGAAAGCCAGTTGTCTCAAGAGAGCTAAGTAACGTTTGTTCAATGTCGACTTCATCATATCAGACTGTAGCTTTCATTTCGCTCCTCCTAATAAACAGGGAGCGGGTTTTTAAAAACAAACAAACCGATTTATTCACCTCATTCAAAACTGTCCCGCACAAAATGCTTACTGCTGAATACCTACCGCCATCACATCAATCAAAAACGCGCACCTGTTTTTTTTTAACACTTTACTATTTTCCAACTGCGCGTCGTGAAGGCTTTGTTTTTTTTTTTTCACGGGAACCTGTTTTTTTTCACATACCCCGAAAAATACCCGGGCAACGCCGGGTACCCCTCGCTCATCTATATATATAAAAACGAAAATGTATGTATGTATGTTTGTGTGTCTGCTAAAAACTTTTGACCAACGGAATAAAAATTCACAAACTTGGTATCATATTAAAGCCCCACCCTCCGGACGACAAATATCGAAAAATTAGCTCAAAAGGACCATCAGAAGTGCGTCAACTGATCGATTTTCTGCAGGGGGGGGGGGACCTCCCCAAAAAAGTGACATTTTAATGTTAAACATTACATATTTTTAAATCGATTTATAACTACCCCAAAAAATACGGGCGCCAACTCTTCTACATAAAGTATACACGGGGCCGTTTATTTTGGGTCAATTTGTATTTAAAACCCGCTGAGTCATGTCACGTGATCTTGACGTCAGCAAGCTCTAATGGCAGTCTGAATTTAAAAATTGTTGTTATCGGTAAAAAAAAATTTACCCCTCACACAAGCTAAACTATGAACTTCTACGCTATGACAACGTTATCAAAGTTATTAGCACATTCAAAATAGTTAGATACGATAGTTAAATGAAAAATAACAAGCCAAAAATGTGAAGTAAAAAAAAAAATGCGCTTACAAAAAATATTAACGATCAAAGTTTTTACAAAAAAAAAACAGCCAGACGCCATTTTCTTTTTTAGTAACAGTCTTTAGAGTAAGGAAGACGAAGTGGGAGAGAGAGAGAGAGAGAAACGCAAACAGAGAGAGAGAGATAGAAAGAAAAACGTTAACTTTTTCACCTTCAAATCGACAATTTTCGACGGGGGGGGGGGGTCAACAACGCATGCGTCAGCAAAATCCGTCCTCTCATGACAATGTCGCTTCTACGCATGCGTCATACGACGTCGTAACCTGATTTAGTTTACAGAGTTTAAAAAATGACATCATTTTGTGTACGTCATCTTAGGTCAGTTGGTTAGAGCGCTGGGTCATTATCTAAAGGTTTTGGGTTCGAATCGTGGTATGAGATGTCTTTTTTTTTTTTTCGATTTTTTAAAAATTTAAATATTGAAGCAGGGTTATTTAAGCTATTTTTCACGTAATATTCGTTTTTCTGTTTTTTTTTTTTTTACTTCGCTTATTCTTAGGTTTTCATTAACACCCCCCAACCCCGACCGACCACACACCCAAAAACACCTGGGCAACACCGGGTACTCACCGATTTTTAAAATTTTAATATTGAAACAGGCTTATTTAAGCCATTTTTCACGTTTTTTTTTTGTTTTTATTTTTCAGATTTTTTAAAGAAGTTTTAACGTTCGTTTTTCTGTTTTCTTTTTTGTTTTTCCGATTTTTACATTTAACATTGTTCGTTTGCCTTACGTTAGTTATTTTTTTATTTTTTTTTTTTTCGATTTTTTTAAGTTTTAACTTTTTTTTATATAATATTTAATTTTTATTTAATACTAGTAGGGGGTACCCGGCGATGCCCGGGTGTTTTGAGGTGTGTGTGGTTTTGGGTAAATCCAAACTCTGGAGGTGGGTGGGCGTTAAAATAAAAAAAAAAGTTTTGGTAGGTGAGTATGAGGATCGAACCCGAACCTTTGAGGCAAAGTTAGAAATTAAAGTGTGAAAAAAAGACGTACGATGTTAACCACTGGGCCACGGAGACATACAAGGGAAACACGTTTGCATTTATTTATTTAACTATTGACAGGTGACAGCAATAAAAGTTAACTGCTGCTTCTATTTGACCTAATTAATGAGGTCAAATAGAAGTCACGCAGTTAACTTGGGTTTGTTTACCCAACTTTGACTGGGTTTTTTCCCAACAGATGTTGGGGAGGGGAAACCAGCTCCCCATTGTCCAGATTGATTAACAATTGTCTGATATAAGTGAACTTTGTCCCCACATTGATCAAAGCTGATTCCTTCTGGACGTTTCCCGGCGCGATGCCGAGAATGAACGGTTTGAATTTAGTTTCACTTTATTTTATACTAAAAAGCAGGACAAACAGGCGACAGAGAGAAATAGCGCGAATCTCATAAAAGTTAACGTAAATAAATGTAGAGGCGACCCGCATTCCCAAATCGTAGATATTATTATCTAGGGGCTATATAAACAGTTGTAAGCAATAGTAACGACCCCGGGAGCGTGTGTGAAAGAAGCCTTTGCGAGACATACACAAAATGGCACACACATTTTGCTTTTTATATATATAGATTTAAAAATATTTACTTCGCTTATTCTTATGTTTTGATTACTCCTCCTCTGACTGAAGACAGAATACATGATGCATTTCTAGTTTAAAATCTTTTGTGTATCATTAAAACTCATTTCTGAGTTTTATGTTAACTATGATTTTCTTTTTAACTATCATATTATTTACAAAGATAAACAGATTTTGAATCAACGACAGATAATCATTGTCTTGTTCAAAAATGATTTTAATAACACTCTAGCTGAGAGTTCATCATTCAAACTCCTCAGCTAAACATTCACAGTTAATATGAATAGGAACAAATATATTGAAGACATTGCAAAGGCTGCTGCAAAGAAGGTGGGCTCCCTCTACTGCACTAGATAAATACTCGCACCTGACAGTAATCTATATCTCTACAAAATACCATTCGGCCATGAACATTGTTGCTTCATATAGTCTGGTGTACCAACTACTAACTTCTCTATTGGACCAAGTCCTAAAAGAGGGTCTCACATCTAATAAGCTTTTTTTTTTTTTTACAAAGGAGTCACCACTCATCAAGGCCCGAAGGTCACCCGAGGATAAGAGTTAATGGATGTACATTAGTCAATGAGACAATATCATAGTATTCGTTAGTGGAAATTTGGTAAATTGGATTACTTAAAAGGACGATTCATCAAGAACTTGTTTACGTTGGACTTGAAGATAACCATATTGTAGTTAGCTGGAAAGCAGAGAAACTAAAGAGTTCCACAGACGTGCAGTTCTAAGAAAGAAGCTTTGTTCATGTTTAGGTTTAAGCACAGATAAAGAGTGGGGGAATTATTGATAGACGAGTGTTTTTCTTGAAAGTTTGGCGAGAGAATGTGGGATGCTATGAAAATAACAATAAAGCAGAGACAAAGCTTGCAACATCTCTTCTGTGGGAAAGAGGTTGCAGGGAAGAGAAAAGGGCATTCCCCACTAGGTTATGAACTCTCACAAGGTAGGATAAGCTGCTAGCAGCTCCTGCCCAGATGTGGCAACAGTACTCCATCTTCGGACATACCTGGCTCTAATACAGATAGAGAATTGCATCAGTAATGAGATATCTACTGGAGTGACCTTGGCAATGGATTTGATGTATGTGTTCAGATCAAGAATAAAGGTCAGGCCCAGAAGTTTGTCAAAACATGAAGTCTCCCTAAGATAAGAGCCATTCATTTCAGTTGATGCCAAACAGGGATCAGAGCATTGATGATGTAAAGATAGAAGCTTGGTTTTAAATGCATTAAAATTAATCAGCCACTTCTTTCCCCATTCTACAATGTGCTCAAGATCAGAGAAGAAAGAATCAGAGAAAATTTGGTCGTTTTGGCCTTTGAAGTGTTGCCATAGATGGTAGTGTTGTCAGCAGAAATGTCTACAAATGATCTTAGGGTAGAATTAGCTGTAAAGTTTTTGGCAAAGATTTTGGTTTTGTCTGATGCTGACAAAATTACCTCAGCTCAGTTGGCACATGCTTCTGTTTGCTATTTGCCAAACTGGTGGTAACCAAGCCATTGCTCAGCTACTTTGGATTTAACAGACTGAGCATACAACTCTCTCGTGTTCTTTATTACTGTTTTATAGTAGTTGCTGAACAGTCATGAAAGCGGCTTTAATCTCAGTACATTTATTACGTTGGAAGCAATGGAAAAAATGATTTCTGTGCGTAATGGCAGCAGCACATTCTGGAGAGAACCACAGTTAGCTACTAGGTTTTTGCTGGAGTCTTTTGAAGGGTATGAAGTGGTCTATATCTACAATTAACCATTACATCATGGGTAGGTCTGATACTATAGAGGACACATTCTTTTTAAACATGTAATGCAGAGGAAGATCTGATATAAATCTATGGAAGCTATCCCAGTCAGCCATAGAGTATTAAGTACGATGGAGATGTATGTCTGAGGACTTATTACATTTCGTTTTTATCGACTGATACAACCAAGTGGTCAGAAGATCCCAGTGGGACAGAACTGAGGATGAACATAGCTCTGGGCAAGTTGTGAGAAAAAGGTCTGGGAGACTTGTATACTAATTGTCTATGTCGGGCACATGGGTTGGTTGATGAACAATCTGAGTGAGGTCGTAAGCAATGGAGAAATCATAACAGAACCTTTCCTCATCATCTGTCTTGTTTGAATGGGCTAACCATTCCATATTGTGAACATTGAAGTCTCCACAAATGTGAATGTTAGCCAAAAGATGAGCAGACAGGATGTGGTCAATTTTCTCAGATATTCTCTTAAAGATAGTAACTCCGCTGTTGTGGGGGTGATAGAGTGCAAATATAAACACAGTGGTGTGAGCAAGTGTCACCTGGAAGCACATATAGAGTAATTTAGGGTTTTCTCTGGAGATGTCTCTACCACATAAAAATCCATCTTTAATGTAGGCACATATTCCATACCTATGGTTATCTTGGGGGTCGGAGTTTGATGTTAAGTTAAAGTATCCTTTAATTATGAACTCGTTCAGGAAAATAGTCTGTCCAATGACAGTTTTGCTTAGGAATAATAACAAGCTCCAACCACTGTCCCATCACTGCAATGTTGCATTCAAGTATTTTAATGAAATGTGCTCCAACAAACTCATAGTGCTGGTGCCTCCTTGAGGTAAATACCCTTGACTAACCTGACAAGCAACAAAATGCCTTCACTATTGAGGTTTCCTCAATGCTGGAGAGTTTTCTACTCTAATAGTTTCTTTCCTCGAACTGCTAGACCTTGGAATTCTATCTATATTTCCTGCTTCACTGACTGAAGAAGTTTAAATGTAATGTAAACAAACACTTGCTTGTAGTCATTGTCTCCCATTCACAGTAGTTGCTTATGACTCGGTGGCAAACCGCTTTGTTTTGTTGGGTTGAATATGTTTTTTAAAAAAAGTTATAAAATCGAGTTTACTTTATGTTGTAATTCTACAATTTTTTTTTTCTGTTTAGATCAAAGAACTCTTAAAACCTGAAGTGATGGATGAAATTGTGGAATTAACGCGGCTGCGGTTGGAACAAGAAGGATTTTGATTAAAGGTCAGGATCAATGAAAATGATTGGTTGTTTTACAAAACATTTGCAATTTTGTGTTGTTTTCTTTTTCTTGTAACGTTGAGTTCCTTTTGAAAAAATTAATACTGTTGAGATGATGGATTGGGATCAGAAAAATCAGAACTTTTTTGAAATCAAAAAAATTAGCCTAATTTCCAATTCCAGAAACGTTTCTTTAAAAATATATTAAACTTAATAATTTTCCATTGCTGGTACTGATGATAAAATGATGAATATTTATAGTTTTGAATCTACCAATAAAATTAATATTGATACATCATAATAACAAAAGTACAATATAAATTATTTTACTTAGAACAAAAAAACATTCAGCATTGACAAACCAGTCAAAAGGTGGCTACAAAGTATGAAAAGTGATTTTCATGCCTTTATGAGAAACACACTTTGGCATCAGGTTTTTTTTTGATTTTGAGTTTCCTGTTATTTAGTAGTATTAGTAGTATTTAGTATGATTACTATTTACTGGTTTAAAAAATAAGTTCTAAATATATAACAAGTGGATGCGGTGAAAATAAAAGGTAATAAAAATGAATAATCAAAATAATTCTTGGTTATTAATATTATTGAAACAGTTTTGATAGTTTATATTCTTTCCACTGACAAGACACAAATACACAAATGTGTGAAAGACTGAAAAATGGCCTGTCAACATAAAAATATAAGTATGTATTAAAAAAAAACTATCTAAAAGCAATTAAAAATGTGTTTTATGAATTAAAAGTTAATTATTAACATGTTTTATATTTTCATATAAATGTAGAAATACGAGGGGCGTGCAATAAGTAATGC
Source organism: Euprymna scolopes (assembly GCF_053919585.1). Classification (NCBI taxonomy): domain Eukaryota; kingdom Metazoa; phylum Mollusca; class Cephalopoda; order Sepiida; family Sepiolidae; genus Euprymna; species Euprymna scolopes. The sequence goes on along the minus strand of NC_136500.1, from coordinate 95,574,123 downwards.
CCCTGACCCACTTCCAGTTGTCTGATCTAGCTGAAATTTTGCATGTGCAATGATTTATATCTCTACGGGTTATGTGGCAAATTACAGCTCTGAACCAATTGTGGTTTCTGTTTTACAGGTGTTTGAACTGAGTCAGGTGTGAAATGGAGCCTGTTGAATGTCGAGCAGTGATCCGGTTTTTGTATTTGAAAGGATGCACACCACAGGAGACTTTTGATGAAATGAAAGAAACTTATGGTGATAATGCCCCATCATATGACCTTGTAAAACGCTGGCATCGTGAATTCAAACATGGCTGGAAGTCTGTGGAAACAGCTCCCAGACCTGGTCGCCCCCCCTTCTGCCATTGATGAGGCATCTGTCCGTCAAGTTGAGGCTGCCATTTTGGAAGATCGGCGCATTAATATTCGCCAAATAGCCCAAAATGTCAAGATTAGTCCAGGGTCTATGGAAACTATCATTCATGACCATTTGCATATGTATAAGGTGTCTGCCAGATTGATTCCCAGGTTGCTCACACCATTCCAGAAGCGAGAACGCTTGGAGATGTGCCAAGAAGATGAGTCAAAGTTTTTCAAAAGACTGATTACACAGAATGAAACCTGGGTCCATCACTATGATCCAGATACCAAAGTCCAGTCAATGCAGTGGAAGCACTTGGACTCACCACCTCCAAAGAAGGCAAGGGTGCAGCTCTCTGCTGGCAAGGTCATGCTCACAGTCTTCTGGGACCAGGACGGAGTAGTGATGACAGATTTCCTGGTAAAGGGTATCACAATTACAGGAGTCTATTATGCTTCACTTTTGAGGAAATTAAGGGACGCTATGAAAATCAAAAGGCGGGGAAAGATCAGCAAAAAGTACCCTCCTCCTGCAGGACAACGTTCCGGTCCACAACTCGCATGTCGCCAGATCAGAAGCACGGGCGTGTGGTTATGAAATCCTTCCCCATCCTCCCTACTCTCCTGACCTTGCACCCTCTGACTTTCACCTCTTCCCAGCCATGAAGTTTTTTTTGAAAGGAAAGCGTTTCCCAGATAATACAGCCTTGATTTCTGAAGTCACGTTGTGGTTGGAGAACCAACTTGGGGTGTTCTACAAAAACGGTCTCCAGAGCTGCATCAAACGATGGGAGAAATGCATAACTCTGGTTCCTATGTAGAGAAAGACTAATAACTGTGCCAAGTTTCGTTTCTCTACTGCTATGGGAAGTGGATCAGGGGCATTACTAATTGCACACCCCTTGTAGATTCTTTTACTAAAAACTTGTTGTAGACGAAAGTCATCAGCGGAATTCTTCCCTAAACAAAAGTTAGATTCTACTTTTTTTAGGTGATTATGTGTGGAAACTCTGAAAAATCTAGAGTTTCATGTGTAAATTTAACTGAGGCCCCTATTTCTGAGTCATTCTCGTGTTTTGGAATAGTTATCGGAGATAAATTCTGTACATTTTTTGAGGGTGGGGGGAGTACCAACCTTTTAAGCGATTTATATTTTTCTAGTGAGTGGGAAAATAATTAAATTTATACACAAAATTTGTCTAAATTCTAAAATAATTATTTTTCTTTTTTCTTTTCTGCCAAGTTTTTCAGAGTGTTCATACATAATCACCTAAAAAATGGAATCTAATTTTGGAGGGTAGTGATTTAGTTAAGAATATTATTAATTCATTATCCTACTTATTTGTCTCTCCACAGAAGCCGATTTAGACACAAAATTGTTTTTTAATGTACAAAATCTAGTTTTCCAAGAAGCAGTATTCTAGATTGGGAGAAAAATAAAAATTACCTCAGTCTAGAAGGATTTCTTCTTCACTGACTGAGGACAGAAAAAATAAAGTGTTGTACCAGAACAAACACTACACTTTGAATTATTTATTTGCTAAAATCTAAAAGAAAATGCTGGTAGAAATTTACCTAATAAATGTATGTCACTAATTGCACAAAAATGTAACATTCTACCAATATTATGTTTAATTTTCGATTTTTGATTTATTATCGAGATTTCCCATTGGACTGTCTAATATCAGCCATTTTTTTTCTTGTTCTAATTCAAAACTTAACACCAATTGTGTTTCAAAGTAAATGAATGCTTTAAAATAAGATAAAACACAAAAACTTATCGAAGTAGGTAGGAGAGTAACTTATCTTGCCTTTGGTAACAATTGTTATATATTTGTTTTCTGATCATCTTTTTGTTTTGTTGTCTATCACATGAAAGGAAATTTCTCACTGTGTATTTGTTTGTTCTTTTTTTTGTTTTTTTATAAATTATCACTGAGAAACAAAAAAACTAAACATATCCATTTTTTTATACAATTTGTTCAAGCGCAAAATTATATATATATATAACTTGCTTAAACAAATTATTAGCCAATTTTTAAAAATTAACTTAAATCCACCTCATTTAATGAATTCTTTTGATAGGGGTCAGGGAATTTGTATTACTTTTATACTGTGTTTGTGTTCTTCTGGCTGTTTTTGTTAATGGAATCAAAATCAGTAACTGTATTGGAACTGGGGAGAAAACTATTGAAATCGTCCCATCACTAATAATGTTTTTCTTTTCAAATTTTTGTTTTCAAAACAAAGATTCTATAAAAATTTTATGATTTGAAAACATAAAAAAAACATTTGCGATTAGTTTGATGATCAAAAGTTAATAGAATCAATGCAGTGATGCACAAGGTTAGGAAATAAGCTACAGATCTTTTTATTTCAACTTTCAAATTACACAGCATATGATCAAATAAATACAACTTCTAGTCCGTTCTGGCTTATCATTGCCATGAAAGCTGTTATCGCATGCAACACTTCTACGTGTTTCTGTGATGAGTGTTGTATAGCCAATCATAGCTATAATGTTCACTTCCCCTTCTTATGAGCCAAAGTGATGCTGTTGTTTGGATAGTTAAAAAAGTTTTTTCTTTTTTTTTTGCTGTGATAAGGGCCAGATTTATAGTGAGCAAGTGTGCTAGGCAATTGGGCAGATGGACATTTGTACAAATTACATTTAAATTTCTGCAAAATGAACTTCAAAGTTAAGTGTGACAAAGAGGATAGCAAAGTCTATCTCTTTAGCAGGTGGACTAATTAGGTTCGGACTATTTTATAAAATTCTGTCTTTGTTCTCCTCCTTTTTGGGGAACAGACAATGGGAAGCTTTCATTATCTATAATTTTACATGCAGTAAAAGAATAAAGCATCAAAAATCATGAGCCATTGAACAACTATATTGTTCATGTTTTTTTTTTTTAAAATTATTTCTTACTTCATTATAGAACCAAAGGAAACAGAGAGACACAAACTTATATTGTTACTTTACAAGTAGATGTCACTATTACAATGTGTCAATGAGAAGATTACAGCTAATCTAATTTGGTCAAACAGATTCCCTCACTGAATGTTACAAACAATTAAGTAATGCTACATAACATTGCAATAACTCTACACTTAACTTTAAAAGCATGTTACCCTCTCCCCTCCCGTTCAGTAATATATAAGAGAAGATGAGTTTTTTAAAGACCACAAATGCTTTTTACAATATAAGTTTAATTAGAAATGTGGATGAAAAAATAGTTATGGACCCAAACTGAATTTAGGAAATCAATTTCTATTTTGCCAAACTTGTTAAGCGTTAGATTGTAAGGTGGGGGCAGGATACTTAAGGCTTTGATTTCCCCAAGCAAGATTAAAGAAAGTGTAATTTAAAATAGTTGATTAAGTAAGTAATAGTTGATTTAGTAAGAAACAAAAGACATTGTAGGTTGCTGTTCCTTTGTCATTTAGGAATTCTAGGAAATTATGAAGCAACGCCAAACCCAGCTGGTAATTAATAAATTGGCACAATAAATATTACATGTTTTACGTGATCATCATTCATGTCATACATTCTTCACTATGAAGAAAAAAATATTTTGAAGGAGGAAGGCATTTCGTAAAGGCTGTCAAAAAAGCAATTTGTGCTTTGAGATAAATCTAATTTTAGAAGATACCATTAAAATTTGTGCTTTCATTGAAATTAACTATAAATCTTCACTCTTTGAGACAAACAATGACAACCATTTCCTTTCAAATCTATATTTAGATTTATCATATTTGATTTATATATAATTATATAAACATCAGAAAAACTATATATATTTATATATATATATATATATATATATAATTCCTGGAATGTGATTATGTATAATTAATTTAATCTTCAAAGAAATCTCTTTTGTTCTGATCTTCATTTTAATTAAGTTTTTAATTTGTACTATTTTTAGATGCATTATCGCATCTCTATTAGTTATTTCTGTGTGTTGGTCTTTTAAGTTTGAAATCGCATTTTTGTCCCTCCTGACTTGCCTGCTCATGAGATTGGCTTTTAATATAGAGAAAACCAAGCTCACAAAATATTGTCTGAATTGAGGAAATGTAGTATCAGAACATGTACTACACATTCCTCCTAGCCAAAAAGCCAATGAAGAAATAACATTTTTGTCGATAAACGCACAGACTGGATGAATGCATCTTAAAAATGTATCCATTCTTTCTCTTGCTTGCGTTTATGTTTTTTTTCTTTAAACATTTCATAGAAATTTTTTGGCTTTCTAAATTGTTTAACTGTTCTTATTTTTCAGATATTTTTGGTCAGGAAGAGGATAAAAGAAGTTTGGATAAAAGAACTAAAACAAAAATAAAAAACTTTTTTTAAAATGAATAATTGTTTTGTATTCCACATTTTTTTTTAAAACCATTGCGTTTGATTCTCACTTTAATTCTCATTTCTATTGAAAGGAAGTTGAGCATTGGTTTACCTGTTTGAACTTTGTGTGTTGTGTTTGAGTTCAATCGGAGTTGCTGTATCACTTTCACTTAATACCTTTAGAAAACGTGTGAATCCATATGTCAGATTAAATAGTAGAGTTGACTAAATTACAAGTCTTATTAAGTAGTCTGGGAGAAGGAAAACTCAAAAAAATGTTACTCGTTGTGTGTTCTTCCCCCACCCCTCCTTTGCCCAGTACTATATTTTTACAGTTTTTAAGATTTTGACCACATCTGAGCAGATAGAGGTTAGAGTAAAGTGGCTTCAATACTTTTTCATAACTATTTGCATTCCACATATTACTGTATAGCCGTCTTGCGTTTAATTGTAGTTTGAAAGCTATCTTTTGGCAAATGAAAGCAGATGCTGAATATTGACAACATCCTGCAACTTTTTGTAATCAGATGGTTAATTGTATAAGATGCTGAGAAACTTTTCATTGACCTTTTTCTTTTGTAGGCAACTTTGCGAACAGAAACATGTCCACAGATGACAGCCATCACTGGTAAACACCAGTTGATTATCTTTAACTATTTCTAATGTGCCCTCTCTTTTGGTACATGATCTTTTTCACCCAAACAGAATCTTCTGCATCTTACATTCTCTCACTATCCAACATCTGCAGGAGTGGCATAAAATTTGTGAATGTGAACAATCAACAAACAGTTAAAATCCAGATGGATCCATTTGAGTGTTCAGGAAGTTTTGTGATATTCCAGCATTGTCTTTAAAATGCTTTGTACAATAACTTGAAACACCTTAAGTAAATCCATTATATCTTGCACCAAAAATCAGATTTTTATTTCCTGTCAGCCATTATCAAGATGTTGCTTGGTGTTACCCATCTCAGTTCAGGACACTTGCAACTACCAAAACTGGATAAAGAAGTTTGTATGTTCAATTTCTGAATTAGTTGAATATAACCGATTGCTAGTTCTTTTTATTGCACTGCAAATTTATTCAGTGAATTTGCTCTAAGCACATATGCAGATGCATGCATTAAATTATTTATAACATCATAACATAATTTAATAGAAAAAGAAAATAATTTGTTCAAAGTATAATTAGTGGATTAAGACAATTTATAAATAAGTGAAATAATATTAATAGGAGGTTGAAACATTGCATATAAAGGGAATTAAAATTTATAAAAAGTAATACACTGAAGTCATTAAAAAGTTATTTTTATGTTTTAACATATTGCATCATATGCTTTGATATGCTAACTCATTAATGTTGCATCACCATTCTCTGCACATCGATGGAAGGCCATCTGTTTTTTCATACTTTAGGAGCAATTGTGGTGATTGATGTGTGCGATGGGAGTGAAGTTTAGAAAATGAGAAACAAATCCCTTCAATTCTACAGACAAAATGCGATTATATTAGTAATGTGTAGTGGAAAGATATTCACATCATAAAAATGGGCAATGTCATTTCCATTAAAAACTGTGATAAATATTCAACTCTAGTTTGAACACAAACAATTTAAAAAATGTTCCCTTTTAAACAAGGTTAGTTAATTATATATTCTTAAAAAAGATGTTTCATACTGATTTCTTAATGCTTAAATAATGAAACAACGGAAGATTCTACTTATTAAAGACTTGGAAGAAAGCTATGGAAAGTAAAGGTCCATAGTTGGAAAGACTCCGAAAAAGAGGAAAGTCTCTCTGCTCACTTAAAAATTTTTACCCCCCCCCCCCAAATCAACAGATTAGATCATACCTGTAATGATCTGGTCCCCGTTGATTGCTGTGTAATGCTTGCTCTCTGCCATTCTAGGAGGTTCACCCTCCCAGGCTTCTTTGAGAAAGGGTTAGTTTATTGCCTGAGGTGCCTTTACTGGGGAATGTCGACAGAGTTACCCAGGCATTTTTTTTAGGTCAGAGTGCTCCTCTTCTGGGGTGCTGACTTCTCAATCCCACTTTCTGACCCTGGTGTCATAGTTCTTGCAGTGGGTAAGAACTACCCCCCTCCCCCCGCTCTGCTCAGTTTTGTGGGAAAGAAAGTTGGAAGAAATTCAATTTTTTGAAATACTTGTAGAGTACACAAGAATTGCAGTAGAATTACAAGTTGGTTAAGAGCTGACAACCAGTTTATTAGCAAGAAGTGTAATGGAGATAGATGAGCAAGAAAGTGTATTTGAATGACGATTGAGTTTGTTCATAAGTTTTGTTAGCTTAGTGATATCGTTGATGCTGGTGTGATAGAGTTACGAATGGATGGAGTAAGTTCAACAAAATTGTAGACCAAAGTGGGAGTCTATCAGACGTATGCAGTGTGATGATGTATGGAAGGAAAACTTGGCCAATGAATATTGAGGATATGCGTTGCATGAGGAGAAATGTTATGAAAATTATATGATGGATGTCTAATGTACATTTTAAAGACTTTTAGATCTCATGATCTAAGAGGAAGATTAAATCTGGATATAAAACAGGAGACTTTGTAGGTATAGTCACATTAAAAGAATTAGAACATTTGAGAGAACAGTAAATATGCAGGAAAAAACATGGAAGAAGTGAAAAGGATGGATTTGAGAGAAGAGAGATAATGAAAACTAAATTAAAAAAAAAAAATGTGCTTCATTCTTGAATCCGATTGAGATTTATTCCAGTAATTAATATTTCTCATGTCACCCTCCCCCATCCCGTTGATACTTAGACAATTCAATAATAAAGCTAAGTGACTTGCACTCATCTTGTCTTGCTTATGGAATTAACTCATTAGTCTTTTCAGGCTTTAATTTAATTATTTCCTTAATATACTGATTTTTTTTTTTGCGTTAGCTCTTTGGTTGTTTATGCCTCTCCAAAATGTTTGCAGTTTAAATGTTTCGTTTATTAACCTCTTTGTCATCTCGGTCAATAAAAAATTGCTAATCTATCATTGTCAGACAGCAATGGCACCATAATTTAATTTAATTTAATTTTAACTACTAATTAGATTTTAGTGTTGCAATTCTTAGGTTGAGTGTTTTTCTCTTCACAATGTTTATTTATTTTTTAATTTTGACATTTTTAATCTCAATTTCCATGGCTTGGTGAAATCTAAAACATAGCCATATAAAAAAGTATAATTTAGCGGCCATGCTTTCTTTTCCTACCGTTTTGAGCTGACTGCTGAAAAGTAAGATGCTTCTCCAAATCCCTTTCTCTTTTCTTACTTTTCTGCTTTAGGGCATGCAGTGGTTTCCTCATCACTGGATATGTTCTGTTGAGGTGTGTTCGAGACAAGATCACTTGTTTGTCATATCCATATCTGTTATGTTTCATGTGCCTCTACACATATCGGTATATCCATCGTTCCTACATTTCCATACATTAGCAAGTTTTAGACATCTGCTTCCATATATTATGTGTAAACATAAATATATATTTTTTTGAGTGTGTTTTTTTAGTTCACTTGTTTACTTCTTTTGTTTATGTGCAAGAACAATAAAGAGACTGATGATTCAAAGCCATAATTCGCCCAGGCATGAGTACTGTTGCCACATCTGGACTAGTGCATCTCCTGATAATCCCTTACTCTTAGGCAGGATAAAAAAAAGAGGCTCAAATCTAATAGATCCTGCGCCATCGGTTCAGCTCCAACTTCTATCCCATCGCCACAATGTTGCATCACTTTGCCTGTTTTACAAGTATTTTAATGGAATGTGTTTTGATAAACTCATAGTAATTGTGTCACCTCAATGCACATACTTCCAACCTGATTAGCAACAAAATCCCACTCCTTCACTGTATAGAAAGCCTTCTACTCTGATAGTTTCTTCCATTAGACTGCTAAACTTTGAAATTCCCTCCCTGTTTCTTGCTTCCTTTACTGTACTAACTTACAAAGCTTAAGCGTACTGTGAACAGATACCTTGCTACTCAACTCCTTGCAGTACCCTGTTAAACACGATCCCAAAAATAACCATTTATGTCCAATTGGCAATATGCCTTGTTCTGAGCGAAAAAATAAAAATCTCTGCTCTATAATAAAGACCAATGTGTATTTATTTGTATATTTTAATATAAATAAATATATATTCATCTTGTTATACAAAAGTTATCAAGTAAAAAACATCCTTTTCTAGCCTCCAAATGAAACCATTTCAATTGTTGAGAAGAAACAAAAAACAAATAACGAGTCAATGATTTCTTTTCAAATTCATTTCAATTTAAATAAAATAGATCAACAGTGTGTGTTTTATTTCTTTAGACCATCAAAAATGATAATTTATATATGAACAATTCAATTTCAACTGATGAAATGATGAATTATATATGAACAATTCAATTTCAACTGATGAAATTCTATGATTTTATATAAATACTAGCAAAAATACCTGTAATTGCACAGGACTTTGCTGTAGGTACCCAAGCATACAGCAAAGTCCCGACTTTAACTTTTGACATTGACCTTGAAAAATGGTGTGCACCATCTCTAGGTTGAAGACCATCATCATATCAGGCTTGGTCATGATCGCTTCAGTGGTGTGGGCTGTAGGTGAGTATATATATATAGGTTATGACTTTTGATCTTTACCTTGGTAAATGGTGTGCACCATCCCTAGGTGGCAGGAAGCATCATCATGCCAGGTTTTGTCATGATCGATCTAGTGGTTCGGGCTGTAGGAGAGTTGCACATACACACACACACACACACACACACACACACACACTACTACTACTACTTTAATACATTAGTGTGAACACTATTGAGCTATAATATTTTTCCTGTAATTTTTGATGCGAATAAACACTAGTTTCCATTCTTTCAATGCTCAAACATTTAGCTTAACATTATCCCCTCCGCCTTACCAGTGTAAACTATTTCTACTGAGCCAAATCCATGTATCATTTATTAATGCATCAATAAATGTCAAGTCAATAAAGAATCATTGAAAAAGAAGTGATTCTACTAGTACGCCCCCTATGTTGTGGAAAGAGATTTAAAAAATTTGTAAGGGCAGATAACCTGGGTTCATATGAATAACCTTTCTCTTGATTTATGACACTTGGCAAACTTAACTTAAGAGGTTAACTACGCGACGGACTGCATTTGATTCTTGGTCGCCATCTTGGTTACTGATCTGAACTAAGCCGCCATCTTGTTCAACACTAATGTCTCAAAACTTAACAAATTATAAAATCGACGCCTGTGAAATGAAATTGTATGCCAGCATTGCCATCTTAATATTTTAAGCATAATGAATTATTTTTAGTTGATGACTAGGGATGCTTGTTGTCTGGCCTTGTCTGATTCGTAATGAACATATGGAAATGGAAGCATGTACTGAATGCATTAGGGACAAATATTTGTATGACTACAAGTGAGGGTATTTTTTTTTTTGTTCCTGTATGTGTTGATATCAGTTCACAGGTCAATTGGACAGATCTTGTTGAAAGACCTACACATGACCCGTTTTTTCCAATAATGTTTTATTTTCTGGAGCCTTTGTTTTCACAAAACATTACTAGTTTTTGTACCTATTTTTTTTAAGTGTGTGAAGATGTTTCTTATTTGTTTTTATGGGTTCTAAAATATATGATCTAAATCCTATCAACTAAAAAGTGACCAGTGCGTCAGTAATTGGAAAAGAAAGTGTAGTGATCACATATTTTCATGCACTATTTTCCTTTGCTGTAAATAGAGGTACTGTTGAGTAATTAATCTACCAGCAAAATCCAAGGTCCTAGCGTAGGAATACAGAAATTATTGGAATAACAGCACCTACACAATCTGGTTTTTCCTCCTGAGCAGTTTGAACTAAAACGCTGGGCAACACGTATTTCGTTTACTTCTTCAACTTGCCAACAATATGATAATAAATCTACCAAGGTGGGTGATGCCCTTTGTTAAAATTGTATCTTAGCTGTTTTTAATTTCTTTTCAGCTCAGCCAAATAAAAGATATTTCCATGTAAACACCAATGGTGTCTATTGGAGTCAGATGCAATATCTATTATAATTATAATGGTGAACGAATACTATTCATCCATTATAAAAATTAAAAAGGAAATAGACTACAAAACAAATTAGCAAAATATATCTTGTTGTATTTCTAATAATTTTAGTCCACTTAATATGTGAAAAAAGGTTTGAATTTGAAACATTCTTTGTCGATTTGGTAAATTCAGTTTTCTTAATTTTAATATACAGAACGTTTACATACAGCATATTTCATTAATGAAAACAATTATATAATACAAGTGATTACCTGGATGTCTGTGGATATAAATATTTAATTATTTATATACTAGAAGAATATATGCCAAGCACGGGTAAAATTAATTACTGAACAGAACAGATTTGTACCAATTTTATGTCCCCTTATGAAGATAAAACTAAAATATAATGATACTAAAACTTATGTCTAGAATCCTTATTCTAATTTTGATTCTAGAAAATATCTAAAATATAAGGCTTAAGCTTACAACAAAATTAAAATTCTAGGAATCTTGCTTGATTGATGGATCGAATTCAAGGCAAGTCTGAAATATTTGAATTTTCAAATTGGAGGTTGCCCTCATATTATCCTTCCTAAAACCACTTTCAAGTGCCCCAAAGAACCTGAAATTTGGGGAATAGTAATTACTATCTGATACCTATTGTTAAAATATTACAAAAAGTGGGGGTAGTGGAGTTTTTACAAAGGGGTCCCCTGCTCCCTTTTTTTAAATTTTCTTTGCATAATTTAAATTAAATTAAACATAGTTCACATTTAGACGCTTAGAACTAGCAGCTCTGTTCCAATGTTCATAATGATTGGTTAATTAGTTTAGGAATGAATCATTTGCATACAAATACATAAACATATACAGATACTTAACTTTATATATACATAACTAGCAATATTACTTGGCATTGCCTGGTTTAGAATGTGGAATAGTATCATATGCGTCATTGTATTAAGAAGAGTTTACTTTAACAGCAACTTTGATCCTGTCAGATATCTTACCCATTCAGCTATTCACATATGTATATTAACACTCTTAATCTAACGCTTATAAATAGATTAATTTCATTATGTTAGAAAAGTGTATTTAGCTCATTTAAGGACTAACTGGAAACACAGAACTATTTCCATTATGTCTACATGCAAATTATGTGAATACACTTATATTAAAGGTAACTCTCTAATATGCCTTCGTTTACAGAGACAGACATACACACAGACAGAGAGGTGTATTCTCACTTGCTACTTGCTTGCGTAAAGAAACAAACAAATGGAATACTGTAAATAGCGGCGGTCAAATGCTTAAATAAATGTACATTTGAGGAGGTCGTTTGTGGGCATTGATCCAGAGGGTGGAACTGCCGACTATCAACTTGATAGTTGTAGGTTCGAACTCTGGTTTGGGATGGGTGCTAGTTTAATCACATTGAAGAGCAGTTATACAGTGAAACAGTCTGTCTGTGGATAACTACTATATATATATATATATATATATATATATATGCATATCAAATAGATTCTATCTGAAAAGGATGCTCAATATTCTAGATAGAGCATTAATAAACAAAGAAAATTAACTGATGACGGATAAAAGATTTACATTATTTATTGCTTTATCAAATGTTCAATGACAGAGAATACATTAGAAGTTTTTTAAATCCATGGAGTTTTGAAAGTTTACACTTTTCTTATCACAACAAAATAAATAGTCCAGTAATGTAAAAGAAACATTTTTGAAACAATATAAAAATTGAAAAAAAATTGCAATCGTGGAATCTGATAAGAAGGTAGAATCTATTATCATTCAAATACTATCGTGTTTGAATGATGTGGTTAAGTGTTAGTTTTACTAATTTAAAACTGCTTTAAGAAATCAGAAGCTCTTAGTATTAATGCTGGAGTCCCTCAGGGGTCCATCCTGGGCCCTACTCTCTTCCTGATCTATATTAATGATCTTCCAAATCACATCCTTACATCATTCGTAGACATCTATGCTGATGACACTACTATCTATGGTATCACATCCAAGACCGTAAACGACCAAGTTCTCTCTGATTCTCTCTCCTCTGATCTTGAGCAAGTAGTACAATGGGGAAAGAGGTGGCTTGTTACTTTTAATGCATCTAAAACAAAGCTTTTATCTTTACATCATCAACGCCCTGATCCCCATCTGGCATCAATTGAAATGAATGGCTCTCGTCTTGAGGAGGCCTCATGTTTTGATAAGCTTCTGGGCTTGACCTTTACTCCTGATCTCAAATGGAACATATACATAAAATCCGTTGCCAAGGCTGCTAGAAAAATTCTATCGATCCAGTAGATTGCTGATGCAATTCTCTATCTATATAAGAGCAAGGTACATCCAAGGATAGAATACTGTTGCCACATCTGGGAAGGAGCTGCTAGAAAGGACTTATCCTACCTTGATAGAGTTCAAAATAGACTTTGTAGCCTTGTGAGGGATGTCGTTTTCTCTTCCCTGCAACCTCTATCTCACAGAAGAGATGTTGCGAGTTTGTCTCTGCTTTATCGTTATTTTCATGGCAGATGCTCGGCTGAGCTCCATTCTATGGTCCCCTCTAACCAAACTTTCACAAGAAACATCCGTCTAGCAGAAAACACTATCACTAGTATCCTCCACTCTTTATCCGTGCCTAAACCTAAGCGTAGATTCCATGAACAAAGCTTCTTTCTTAGAACTGCAAGAGTATGGAATTGTCTTCCGTTTTTCTGCTTTCCAGCTGACTACAATATGGTTGTCTTCAAGTCTAATGTAAACAAATTTTTGATGAGCCCTTCCATATAAGTTAACAAATTTACCGAATCTCCATTACTAACGGTAACTATATTGTCCAATTTCTACTGTACACTCTTTAACCCTTATCCTCGAGTGGCTTCTTGGCCCTTATAAGTGGTGATACCTATTTAAAAAAAATAAAAGAAAAAAAGCTTTATCACTCACTCATTTTGCAATGAAATTCAAACAATTTTTACTGTTCATAGGTTACTTCAGCTATATTTTGAAATAAAAGTTTTCAATTTTTGTTCATTAAAATAAAAGTTATAATAAAATTACTGGTGTTCAAAAGTCTTCAGAATTAGTAAGGAACGTGAGAGACGGTTTCTTCTAATTGGCTGTTGGTTACTAAAGCAATTTTTTCAACACTGACGTTTTAGAAACGATTTCTTCTGATTGGCTGGTGGTTACCATAGCAACTTTTTCATCGTCGATATCTTCATAAATCATAGCGAGAATGTCGCTTGCATGCCATCTTATTTGGGTTATATATAGAGAGTTAACAAAAGTGATGCTCTTTGCCGTGCTAGGGCTGATAATATTTCGTTTATGATGTCACCCTTTAATTCTGTTTCTCTCCATTTTTTCCTTTCTTTCTGTTTATTTACTTAATTACGTCTTTTATGTGATTTTTTTATTAAGTCAATTCAAGAAGTTGATATTAATTTTTTTATGGATTATTGACAATGCGTATGATATTGAACTCACAAAAAATGTATTATTTCAAAGTAAAGCCTGGAAAATCATGGATTACATAGAAAAATGCGAGCATAGAAAAGCAATATGGCTAAGATTAAGCTTAGAAAAGTAAAAGAACAAGTTGTATAATCTGGAAAAGAAAAAGACAAAATATTCTAATAAAAAATATAATAAATTTATAACTTAAAACATTGCAGCATTAAGATTTTTTTAAAATTCAATTTAACATTATATATACAATCTTTATGCTGCAATATCTTAATTAGCAATTTTGTGGACAATATAAAACTTGAAAACTTAAAATTTTCGATCGTGAAATCTGGTTTCAGAGGGAGATAAGAAGGTGGAATCTATTATGAACAAATACAATCCAATGGTAAATCCCATCTGCAATTTTATGGACAATATAAAAATTGAAAACTTAGAAGCGGCAATCATGGAATATGATTGAGAGAGTATAAAAACTTATAAATCTGTAATGAATATATGTAATCTACATGTAAATATAGACGACATATTTTGCTGAAATTATTAATATAACACACACACACACACAACAAATACACAATGGTTCTTTTGTAGTAAAGATTGAAGATTATAAAATTCAATCTAAGTTAAAAAAATAAATAAAACGAAGACGTTATCGAATATTGAAAAATAAAAAAATGATTGATAACTTGCGTAAAGAGAAAAGAATATTTGTTACAAAAATAATTGATTAGAGTGACAAGAAGAGGGTCTTGAAATAAGAGCGGGTTATCTCCTCCGACTATCTCAATGGCATTAGTAACCACAACAGAAAATATAAAAAGTTAGCATCGATTATTTTTTCAGAACACTAATCGCAATTACGGATTAAATGCCTCTTTCCATGTAACTTGCGTTTAATAAGCTATCATATATAAGAAGATATTGTTTGTAGACTGTTTCGCTGTTCACAGCTAATCAGTGTGGCTAACAGGGAAGACACTGGAATGTTATTAGCGCCACCAACACAAGATGAAACGAAAATCCTAATGTTTATATAATTAATATCAGCCACCAAGAGTTTTCTATTTGTTTTATAAAGACCTATGCATTATTACGAATGGCAGCTGGTAATTTCACTTACCAAATTACTCTGATGTACGTATGAGATATTCAGATTTTTTTTATGTGGATGTCTATATTTTAGAAACGTATCTCATCTATTTTATTTTACAGACATAAAAATGTTTGCATGCGTGAGAGAGGGAAGGGACAAAGAAATAATAACACAATGGAGGGAAAGAAGGCAGAAAGTAACTAGATTTGGTGATTAAAAAAAGAAATGGGGTCAACTGAAATGGGTAGGATTAAAATAATCGTAGTCGACCGACCTTTTCGTCGTAGACGTCGACCATCTTAACTTGTGTATTTAATGTCGACCAAATAAAAGAAAAGGCGGGGGTGTCGATCGCTGTCAGCCATTAACTCAAGTACCTTTTAATCAATCGTTGCAGAGTAAAACATGGCCTCTTTTTGTCCACCTTTTGTGGTACAGCGTCACCCTTACATATATTAGCCGTTTGTTCGCAGTGGGGACCACCATGTTTTGTGCTCTACCCTATTATGTGACCCTTGTTAGGCTCTTGACTCCAACATGTGCAATGGCCCCACTGACAATTAAAATATGTTTTTGTCACTTAAGGCAGTTAATTTTTTTAAGCACTTCTTTTTATACAATGGATAAGTTATCCAAGTTGATTTTCGTAATAAAACATTTTGCTGCACATAAGGAACAAATATATAGATAACTTATGGTAGACAAATATATAGATAACTTATGGCAGACAAATATATAGATAACTTATGGCAGACAAATATATAGATAACTTATGGCAGACAAATATATAGATAACTTATAGTAGACAAATATATAGATAACTTATAGTAGACAAATATATAGATAACTTATGGCAGACAAATATATAGATAACTTATGGCAGACAAATATATAGATAACTTATAGTAGACAAATATATAGATAACTTATGGTAGACAAATATATAGATAACTTATAGTAGACAAATATATAGATAACTTATAGTAGACAAATATATAGATAACTTATGGCAGACAAATATATAGATAACTTATAGTAGACAAATATATAGATAACTTATGGCAGACAAATATATAGATAACTTATGGTAGACAAATATATAGATAACTTATAGTAGACAAATATATAGATAACTTATGGCAGACAAATATATAGATAACTTATAGTAGACTAATATATAGATAACTTATGGCAGACAAATATATAGATAACTTATAGTAGACAAATATATAGATAACTTATGGCAGACAAATATATAGATAACTTATGGCAGACAAATATATAGATAACTTATAGTAGACAAATATATAGATAACTTATGGCAGACAAATATATAGATAACTTATGGTAGACAAATATATAGATAACTTATGGTAGACAAATATATAGATAACTTATGGTAGACAAATATATAGATAACTTATAGTAGACAAATATATAGATAACTTATGGCAGACAAATATATAGATAACTTATAGTAGACAAATATATAGATAACTTATGGCAGACAAATATATAGATAACTTATGGCAGACAAATATATAGATAACTTATAGTAGACAAATATATAGATAACTTATGGCAGACAAATATATAGATAACTTATAGTAGACAAATATATAGATAACTTATGGCAGACAAATATATAGATAACTTATGGTAGACAAATATATAGATAACTTATGGCAGACAAATATATAGATAACTTATAGTAGACAAATATATAGATAACTTATGGCAGACAAATATATAGATAACTTATAGTAGACAAATATATAGATAACTTATGGCAGACAAATATATAGATAACTTATAGTAGACAAATATATAGATAACTTATAGTAGACAAATATATAGATAACTTATGGCAGACAAATATATAGATAACTTATAGTAGACAAATATATAGATAACTTATGGCAGACAAATATATAGATAACTTATAGTAGACAAATATATAGATAACTTATGGCAGACAAATATATAGATAACTTATAGTAGACAAATATATAGATAACTTATGGCAGACAAATATATAAATAACTTATAGTAGACAAATATATAGATAACTTATGGCAGACAAATATATAGATAACTTATAGTAGACAAATATATAGATAACTTATGGCAGACAAATATATAGATAACTTATAGTAGGCAAATATATAGATAACTTATGGCAGACAAATATATAGATAACTTATGGTAGACAAATATATAGATAACTTATAGTAGACAAATATATAGATAACTTATGGCAGACAAATATATAGATAACTTATGGCAAACAAATATATAGATAACTTATAGTAGACAAATATATAGATAACTTATGGCAGACAAATATATAGATAACTTATAGTAGACAAATATATAGATAACTTATGATAGACAAATATATAGATAACTTATGGCAGACAAATATATAGATAACTTATGGCAAATAAATATATAGATAACTTATAGTAGACAAATATATAGATAACTTATGGTAGACAAATATATAGATAACTTATGGTAGACAAATATATAGATAACTTATGGTAGACAAATATATAGATAACTTATGGCAGACAAATATATAGATAACTTATGGTAGACAAATATATAGATAACTTATGGTAGACAAATATATAGATAACTTATGGTAGACAAATATATAGATAACTTATGGCAGACAAATATATAGATAACTTATGGTAGACAAATATATAAATAACTTATGGCAGACAAATATATAGATAACTTATGGCAGACAAATATATAGATAACTTATGGTAGACAAATATATAGATAACTTATGGTAGACAAATATATAGATAACTTATGGTAGACAAATATATAGATAACGTATGGCAGACAAATATATAGATAACTTATGGCAAATAAATATATAGATAACTTATAGTAGACAAATATATAGATAACTTATGGTAGACAAATATATAGATAACTTATGGCAGACAAATATATAGATAACTTATGGTAGACAAATATATAGATAACTTATGGTAGACAAATATATAGATAACTTATAGTAGACAAATATATAGATTACTTATGGCAGACAAATATATAGATAACTTATGGTAGACAAATATATAGATAACTTATGGTAGACAAATATATAGATAACTTATAGTAGACAAATATATAGATAACTTATGGCAGACAAATATATAGATAACTTATGGTAGACAAATATATAGATAACTTATGGTAGACAAATATATAGATAACTTATGGTAGACAAATATATAGATAACTTATGGTAGACAAATATATAGATAACTTATGGTAGACAAATATATAGATAACTTATGGTAGACAAATATATAGATAACCTATAGTAGACAAATATATAGATAACTTATGGCAGACAAATATATAGATAACTTATGGTAGACAAATATATAGATAACTTATGGTAGACAAATATATAGATAACTTATGGTAGACAAATATATAGATAACTTATGGTAGACAAATATATAGACAACTTATGGCAGACAAATATATAGATAACGTATGGCAGACAAATATATAGATAACTTATAGTAGACAAATATATAGATAACTTATGGGAGACAAATATATAGATAACTTATGGTAGACAAATATATAGATAACTTATGGCAGACAAATATATAGATAACTTATGGTAGACAAATATATAGATAACTTATAGTAGACAAATATATAGATAACTTATAGTAGACAAATATATAGATAACTTATGGCAGACAAATATATAGATAACTTATGGTAGACAAATGGCGAGAAGAAAAAGTATTAAAGCGAAAAGCAAAAGCAAAATGTTTACTTATTTGGGTAAAACGTAAGTCAAAGCAATAGAAAAGGAAGGCAAAGAGGAAGAATGATGCAAAGTAGATATTTACATCTCATCCACCGCGGGAAGATGTGACCTCGTCAGAAGGTTGTGATTACAAAGTCTGTGCACAAAAAATAGGTAAAATCTGACTCACAAAAATGCCTGAGGAGCGACGTCAACACTCCTGATAGAGACGCTTAAAGCGATTTATAATAAACTAACCGCTTTTCAAAAGAAAGAAGGTAACGCCAAGGAGATTGCAGCTTCTAGAGTTGCACAGAACCACAATGACGCAAAGTAATGTAACCTATAAATATAAAAGCGAAAATGTATGTATGTATGTATGTATGTATGTGTGTTCGCTTTTTCTGTATGTCTACAAAAGGCTTTTTTTTTTTCAGAGAAGCGGTCGGTCGGTTCACAACTTTTTAAAACTTTTTATATCACATATAAATCGTAATATCTCAGAGTTAACAACGAAGCTCGCCTGTCTATTTAATTTTCTCGATTTCGGGAAGATAAATATTCAACATTTGTTGCTTGCCGCATGTGGGTCAGTCTTTTCCCTATAACATCTTGGGAAGCGTTCCCGCAGTAAATGAAATACTATCCTTCAGTCAAACTTGACCCCATTAAGTCATTAAAACGGGCACCTGCCAAATCCAAGTAATTAAATAAATTCAAACGTGTTTCCGTTAGCATGTCGCGGTGGGGCAATGGTTAACGTCGCACTGTTTTTTTTTTCACACTTTAATTTACAACTTTGCCTCAACGGTTCGGGTTCGATCCTCATACTTACCTACCAAAACATTTTTTTACCCCCCCGGATTTTCCACACACACCTCCAAACACCCGGGCAACGCCGGGTACCCCTCGCTAGTACTAAAAGAAAAGGCAAAAGGATAAACGTGATGACAAAGAAACAAAGATGAAGATAAAAGGAGAAGACAAAGAGGACATGAAAGGCAAACAGACGAAAAATAAAGGAAGTAAGTAAAAGGGGAAACAAGCAAACGAAAAAGGCAAACACAAACGAGTAATACAAAGAAAAAGGGAAGACATATGAATGTCACATAGCACGGACGCGCGTATGCAAATGCATGCGAAATGGCGTCACCAGTAAAGAAAAAAAAGACTATAAAAAAAGGAAAAGACCGATCACGTTAGAGATGTGGATAACGTTCGCGATCAGGTGCAAGGTGCGAATGTCGCCCGAGAAGATGATCACGTAAGAGACGTCACAGCGGTAACGAGAGAATGAGGAAATAAATGCTGTTGTAGAAAACAAAAAGCGAGTTGAAGTTCTTTCCTATACTCGGTCTCCTTTGCGAAATATACAACGACAACGTTACATGAATCCTGGAAACCAGAAAAAGAAAACGAGGCTTAAAAAGATGTAAGGAAACAAGGCTTACACCAAGAAACATAAATTGATACTCACTTAACTTTTATACGTATTTTATACGTATTTTATTTTAAAATTCAATCAACAGAAAATACAACTTTTTATACGTATTTAGTACGTATTTTATTTTAAAATTCAATATCACGGAAAACACAACTTTCATATCACATACGCCAAGCGTTCTCTTCCGGCATTTCAAAATAATACTGCGAACAGACAACAACACGCGGACTCTTTACTAACTGTTTTATTTTCTTCAATTTAACATCATGGCGAGAAAAAAAAAATGTATGAAATTCTGGAGATGGCTTATGACGTATATCGCCGAAATATTAATTTTAAACAAATAGATATTTATGATTTAATTGGAATTCATTATTGAGATGAGTATTATATCAATTTTTTATTTATTGCGGAATATTATCCTCATCTTTCTTAGTTGTTGTTTCACGACGTTTCGGTCAACTACACCTCTGGCCTCCCTATACTTGGCCAAAACATGGTGAGACGAAAACAACTTTGGAGTTCCTACCACCTGACGAAGGGCAGAGGAATAGTTAGTCGAAACGTTGTGAAACAACAATTAAGAAATGATGAGGATAATAGTCCGCAATAAATAAAAAATTAATAAAATAAATATTTGTTTATTTTCATTATATTCCGTTGTAATTTCGCTTATAAACGTATTTTGTACGTATTTTATTTTAAAATTCATTCAACACTTCTATCACGGAAAACAACCCTGACTTTGATCTCATACTATATTTTAGTCATAGCTGAAAGGCGGAATCGAACAAAATGAAATGCGAACTCAGTAGAACCGATTCCATATTCCACAGTAGTATATATTTAACCAATCATTCAATCTCCAACATAACACAACAGACACACATTTGATTGATACCCACAAAGTGTGAGACCTTCAAAAATGGTAAATTCAACTTACGATTCGCATCAAACATGAATACAATGGTCATGACTTAATAATAATAATAATAATAATAATAATAATAATAATAATGATTCATTGCCTACATCACCTCTTAAAGGGATAAATCTTCAAATAACATTTAATCACAATTTTATTTAAGGTTTAGTCTAAATTGTTTTAACGATAGTGCTTCGAGGTTTCTCTAGATTACAGCCTGAGAAGCCTCGTTCTTTCCCTTGCTACACATGGAACCTTTGCTTGCTGTTCTTGTCCCACGTACGTCGTTTTTAGTTTGATAGTTTTGAATATTCATCTTGGAATAATGCAAGGAATAGTTTGTGTAAGGTTTTTCATTGCCCGGTATTTTTATTGAGATACCATCTCAAAATTTCTCACCCAAGCTAAAGATCCAATTTTGGCCACGAAACGCCATTAAAACCCGTCAGATATCAACCCGGTATTTAAAACCGCTGTTGCTTAACGCCAGGTATTTACTATCCTTAGAGATGATGTCTCCAATATGGTTTACTGAAGATTTTCTACCATCTCTGTCGTTTGACCCATGGCTAATTAACAGTGCAAAAACTTGCAGGACAAACACGAGTAATAAGAACGCATGAATGGGTATCTGCTATTGAAATTTAAGAACTAAAAAGAGAAATTGAGAAAGAAGACTTATATGAAAGTGTGGACATCAATAAACTTGACGAAGCATCGAGAGTAGAAGAAACAACTAAATCTGTAAACGAAAATATTGTAACTTGCGACAATCAGACTCTTTCTGCATTAACAATCGTTAAATGTATGATTGAACATGGGAAAACAAAAGAAAATATTGATATTTTCATATTGTTAGACGAGAAGCTAGGAAATGGCGATTTAGAAAAGCCACCGATCATCCAATTTGTCAATAGAAAAAGACTTAAATCTGTCACTACCAAAGTGAATGAAGTCTTGCCATTTTTGTCGGTAAATAATGTAGGCCAGTGCATTAAAGTAATTAAAGCTGCTGCCAAAGCTGTGTCCAAGCTACTTGAAATAGAAAAAATGGGAGAAAAGAAGTTTTTCTTGATGGCTGAAACGTTTAAATGAGCAAATAAAACAACTTAGAAAGAATTTAAGTAAAGTACAAGCTGCTGGAAACGGCAAACTCCAAAGTTAGAGTGATGATGAAAGGCTAATCCGTAATTTGGTATCCGCAGAAAAAGTTTCAAATGTTTAACTGAACAACTGAAACAGGGTATCACAGCTAAAATTGCCAAAGTTAAACGATACTGTGACAGAATTGAGCAGTATCAGCAGAACATATTGCTCGAGAATAACCAGAAGCTTCTTTTTAATAAACTAGAACGAATTGAAAGACGGAAAGACGTTATAGCTGATGCTGATCAATCTCGTGTATTCTGGAAAGGCATTTGGGAAAAGGAAGTAAAATATCAAGACTATGCAGAATGAATCAAACATAATGAGAGGAAGGTGCCCTCTAGAATAGAGAATAAAGATAATATTCACCGTTGAAATGCTGAAGGTGAAGATTAAAAAGCTTTCAAATATGAAATCCACGGATACTGATTCAAAAACCTCCCAGCTCTTCACTTATTTCTTGCAACAATGCTGAATGAGTGTTTGAGTAGCTTCCCTGAGTGGCTGACAAAGGATATATATATATATATATATATATATATATATATATATATATATATATATATATATATATATATATATATGATTTTTTTACTATAATAATTAAATACTTACAGACACTAGTGTTTCATCCTTTCGGGAATCTTCAGTACAGGATGTCACGATAAACACCAGTCGACAGATTCGAACTCGGCAACACGAGCTATCTCTGGCTCTATTAGCAAAGACCGTATCAATTCGGCTACCATTAACCGCGCGAAATAACGTTGAATTTAATCATTTTAATTTTAAATGTTGTTTTATGTCAGTCAGACAGTGATCTAATCGTTATAATCGTCATAAAAAATGAAGACACGACAAATCTGTTCAGGTCCTGTAATGGAATGTATGCAAACTCTATGAATTAGACGACAATGAGAAATGGTACAGGAAAATGACAATGCCAAACTTCTTTGAGACATGCGGATACAAACTGATAAGTTCTATCAGTACCCCAATCATTGATATAGCCGTCCCTTTCGATATTACATGCAAGAGAAAGAACATGAAAAAAAAAAAGAAATGGAAAATATATCAAAATCTGAAATGCAAATTAGACTATGGAAAAGGTAAAGTGATTTCCATTGTAATTGGAACACTTAAGGCCATAACGAAAAGCTACCATGCCTTGACGAGACAATTTCTTGTTCCACTTTTGTAAAACGTTTACCTGTAAGGAACGGCGAAAGTATTAACGTACAACTTGAATGTCTAAAGTAAAAAGAATTGACCTTATAACTAAAAATATTTAAAAGTCTAATAATAAAAACTAATAATAATAAAAAATCATAATCTCTGTCTGTCTGTTTCTCTGTTTCTCTGTCTCTGTCTGTCTGTCTCTTTCTCTCTCTCTCTCTCTCTCTCTCTCTCTCTCTCTCTCTCTATATATATATATATATATATATATATATATATATATATATATATATATATATAGATCATGCCCTTAATCCGTTGGGTCACCACCACCATCACCACTACCACCCCATTCTTTTAAAAGTTTTTATGAATGGAGATTCTTTCTGAAAATTTTATCAACGCCGTCCGTTGGTATTGCATTTCGGCATTAAATAACCGAAAAATGGGTCGATATGCCGTAAAACAGACAAGCAAACAAAACCCTTTTCATTACCGCACCTTCTCATTGTTTTGATGTTTCCCATTGTCTTCTTATTCAACTTCAATGTTTCCACTGCATAACTTCGGCATAACTTCGGTATAACTTCGGTATAACTTCGGCATAACTTCGGTATAACTTCGGCATAACTTCGGCATAACTTCGGCATAACTTCGGTATAACTTCGGCATAACTTCGGCATAACTTCGGCATAACTTCGGCATAAATTCGGCATAACTTCGGCATAACTTCGGTATAACTTCGGCATAACATCGGTATAACTTCGGGAACATTTCATTCAATATTAAGAAGTAAGGCACAGATTAGACTTTGACCCATCCTTACGTTGTCAAGTGGTCGAATGCAGTGAGGTGTATTTTTGTTTGGTTTGCATTTACACCTAAACCGCGACGGTCCATATGAACTGGCAGAAAATGAAAAAACTAAAAAGAAAATGCAAAAACTAAAAAGAAAATGAAAAAAGAAAGAACTGAGAGAAAAAAGAAAGAACTGAGATATTCACATAGTATTAAAGTAAAATAAAAGGTGACGTAAAAAAAACAAAAAAAAACAAAAACCGTGACGACAGATCGTGGGCGCTAAACGCTTTAGAAAACCTTAATTCAACTTTTGTCTGACCGTCTCTACACATTATTTTTACATCACACGTTTTCAGTGACGTGGAAAAAAGTAAGTATAGATCCACCATTCAAAGGGTTTTTCTTGTTGTTGGGTGGAAGAAAAGAATAGAGTTTTGAAAAGTGAAAACCAGTTCATAGTATATTTTATTTAAATATAACCTACATCGTTAACGCTAACCTTAAATCACCCCCTCCCTTCAGTAAATTAGTTACGCTAGGTGGCATCGGAAAGTTTTCGAGGCGCTAAAAATAAGAGTTCAACAGTTGGTGTTCTTTCATATTATGATTTCGTTTATAATAAGACAAACTTAAAACCTTCGTTTAACACGGACTTCACATTTGCTTATATGCAGAGATATATGGGGAGTTGAACATTGCTAATAAAAAAAATCACTTGGTGGTTCATATTTTGCTGGGAGATCACCAATGGAATATGAAATGAGTCAATTTGGTTTGCTTGTTTGATCCCACGATCATTAATGAGAGTTTTGTAAATGAAAACTAAAACCGAAAAGTTTCGTTCATTTCCGATGAAATTTTTTATAATAACGACAAAATAAAACATTTCATTATATGATGTCAATGTATATTGTTCTCTGTCCGTGTGTTTCATACACTTATTCACCATTTGTTTCGCACACGCACACACACACACACACACACACACACACACACACACACACACACACACACACACACACACACACACACACACACACACACACACATCTTCTTAGAGCATAGAATGTTCAAAGTCAGACCCAAATAGCAATCTCTCTCATATCGAACCTTGGTTCAAAGTGTCGTTTCGCCATTTTAATATATTATTGGCACGAATATATTTTGTGACCCGATGATCACTTCTGTGGTCGCGCTCCGATCAAAACAAGACAAAACGAGTTCTCAGTTAAGCTATGTGTGTATGTATTATGTGTGTGTGTGTACGTGTGTGTGTGTGTGTGTGTGTGTGTGTGCTAGACCGTCACGTAACGTAGAAAAAGGAACCTCAAACCTTGTCCTTCGCTAACTTTCTGGTCGCATCAACCCCAGCGATTTTCTTCTCGGCCCAATCTACTTTCGCTCAGCTTTGACTTCATTTTTCCCATCTCACGTGGGGAATCTCCGAGCCGCCAACTGTGGTCAACTGTCCCCAACTGTAAGCTGTCCGTAAAGCAACACCTAATATATTGACCTCTATGGCCGGTATTTTGTTCTAGTCACTACCACACCTTGATTAACAATCCTATTTCATATGTCTTTTGTGTTTCTTAGTGTCGTTCTACTAATCTTACTTCATATACTTTTGTTCTGCTGATCAACTTCTTTTCTTTTTTTTTCACTTCCTAACACTTCGAAGGGGGTATCGGTAAAATCATAATTCTATTTCGAGCAGCTTCTTTTTGAAAAAGAACATTTTTTGAGTGAAATATTTTTCACTTAGTCAACGAATATTCTTATACATTAAAGGAATCAATATCTTTTGCCTTGGCTTCTGCAAATATGAAAATCTAAAAACACTTTGCATTTAAATAATGGAATATTCGTATACATCATAGGAAAATAATCATGTCATGCGTTATTCCTCTGAATGTGTGAAAAGTAAAAAAAAAAAAACAAAACAAAAAAACAACAACAACAAAACAAAACAAAACAAAAAAAAAAACAACAACACTTTACTCAGCAGAGTTAAAGTATTATACAATTAACAATTTTAAATACCCAACTACCCCCAAACATAGTATAGTGAAATAATGTTTATACACGTTTAACGAGTGAAATTAAATGACAACAATATCTGTCCTTTGCGGAGCTAATAAGGGTTTCTATATTTTTACTAACCAAATATTATTCGTAAGCAAACATTTGGCACAAAATAAATTTTAAATATTTGAAACAACCGTTAATTTATGTACTACGCCAGTAGTTTAGCCATACTGAAGTGTATTTACGCCAGTAACATAAAAATCTTGCGTTTTGATGAAATCACAGAAAGCGTTTTTGATATCGCTTAGGTTTTTGAAGCAGAAAGTTGTCGAGATGCTTAAAAAGTGATAGTCAGTATGTGAGAGGTCTGGAGAGTATGGAGTTTCGTAATCCAATTCGTTCAACTTCTGCAGGGTCAGTTTAGCAACATGTGGTCGGGCATTGTCGTGGAAGAGAATTGGACCTTTTCTGTTGACTAATGCTGGTTGTTGTAGTCGAAGTTTCTGATGCATTTCATCCATTTGTTGACACTACTTCCCCGCTATAATGGTTTCGTCTGCATTCAAAAACTGTAATGAATGAGACCGGTCGCAAACCACTAAACAATCAGCATGACTTTCTTTTGGTGCGACTCTAGCTTGGTAAAGTGTCGTGGGACATCGTCGCCATTTAACCAATGGGCTGAGCGTTGTTGGTTGTCGAAGAATCCACTTTTTATCGCAAGCCATAACCCGGTCGAGAAACGGGTCGTTCTTGTTGTGTATAAGAAGGAAAGATGACACTTCATAACGGAGTTTCTTTTAGTTGTCAATCAACTCATGAGGCACCAATTTATCAACTGTTTTGTCTTTCCAATCTCTCTTAAGTGGTTGGAAATCGTCGTATACATTACGTCTAATTCAGAAACAATTTCTCGAACAGTTATGAATGGATTGGCTTCGACTAAGACTCTTAATTGATCGTTGTCAACATCTGATGACCGACCACTACGCTCATCATCATTGTTGCTGCCACAAAAGTTCTTAAACCACTATTATGCTGTGCGTTTAGTAGAGGTATCTGGGCCGGACGCTTCGTTGATAGCGCGAGCTGTTTCAGCTTTTCGGCCTAGTTTGAATTGAAAAAAAAAATTGTGCAAATTTGCTTTTTCCATATTGTATTTAACGTTCTAAAAAGGAGACATATTTTTTTTTAGAACGATTGTAATTTAAACGATTAGATAGAGCGAAAAACGCCATTTAAAATGATATATGTATTATAACGAAAACTTCTTTGAAAATACATCATTTGGAATCAGAATGAAACATTTCGTAAGCATCTTCTCGTTAACCTAATAATTAACTAGCTGTATAAATTGAAATCGATGTTGAAATGTTTAAAGAGTGCTTATTTATTTGTTCACTTCATCCATGAGGGTAGAATTAGACACAAGGTCGTTTTTTTTAGATGCAGAAAATCCAATCAACCCACGAGGGGCACTCTGGGGGAAATCCATCTCCGTCAAAAGAGGTACTCTTGATTGAAACAATCCCAATCTAGAAGAATTTCTTATTCACTGAATGAGGACACTAAAGATCAGAACAGATACTACACTTTGCTCCTTGCAAATTGACGAAGATGCATATTTCAATATTATCTATATGGATAAAAAGTAAGTCGATCGACTGTAGTTGAAGGCGAACAGAAAGCTCCCTTGTCTAAACGAGCATGTTATATATGCAGGCGTATTCATTATTTTCTCCCCAGTAAAACTGTTGGAATTTTATACTTCCTAAGACAGAAAATTCATGAAATACGCACCTGCACACTTAAATCGACACAACTATTCCCGGTCGAATAGCCATAAATAATTTCCCCTATTTTCCAACCAATCAAATCGTTTTCCGTTTAATTCCGACAAAACTCTTTGATCGACATCTGTAAAAACACAACATAAGTCTGCTCAACGACGAAAAAAGAAACTTCAAAGACACATATTCGCCATGACTAAATTTAGCATTTCTAGTCTGTATGTTGCGTCAGAAGCGCATCAAGCAAGTTGCCGCAATATTTAGAGAAACACCAAAGTTCACAATAGTTATTCATACCTTGGTTTCTAGACCTCCTTCTTGTATGCGCTTGTAACATAGCGCAGACGCGAGTGTGCAAATCCATGCGAAATGACGTCACCGATAAAGAAAAAAAGTCTTTAAAAAAGAAGATCACGTTAGAAACAAAAATAACGTTCGAGGTCACGTTAGAGACGTGGTTAACATTCGAAATCACGACCGAGGCGTGGATAACGTTCGAGATCACGTTAGAGAGACGATCAAGTGAGGTATCTCACAGTGGTACCGAGAGAATGGGGAAATAAATGTTGTAGTACAACAAAAAAGTTATTTTCTATTCTTTATCTACTTTGCGACTGAGGCTACAATGTGTTGGTTTCCAGACAACGTTACACACTTCTACATGATACTACTAGATTGAAAATTTGCCGTTCTTTAATTAAAGCTCCTTATTTATAGTTCGAAAAAAGACTAATTCGACTCCACTGGTGGAAAACAGCGGTCATTTATGTAATATTAACTTCTTTCTAAATAATTGACCAGTAGCAAGAATGTGTGTGTGTGAGTGTGATAGATAGATAGATAGATAGATAGATAGATAGAGAGAGAGAGAGAGAGAGAGAGAGAGAGAGAGAGAGATCGAAATCACTGATTAAGCTTGTCAGCTCATATCATTTTCACGTTAAAATGCCATACATGCTTCCAACGGACTGACTAGTCTATCACCAGTTCTCTTTGAGCTATGTGATATCATATACGTTTCTTGTTCATCCCGAAAGCCTAAACAATTTCCAGTTCTGGTTAACCTCTCAGCGACCCCTATGCCTTTCTATTCTTATTTGGATATTTAACATGCATGTAACCGTCTAACATCTAGTCACTCGTAAATACATAATTCAGATTCCTAGGCCACATCGTCAGTTGATATTTGGATTTTTTTGTCTTGTAACGCAAGATTTCTTCATACAGCCAATCCAATTATTTTTGACCAGCTTGCGATCAAAATACTAAATTGTGCGATATGGTCTCACACTGTTCCGCACAGGCATGAGCGTATACGGATGTAAAAGCACGACATCAGTGTATTTCACAAATGAGCCGATGTCAGCATGTGACATTGACTTCCTCTTTGTCCTCTTTATGCAACCTGACGTGTTCCCTTTGTGACATTATAAAAGATTATTTGTCCGGTGTTTTACACCCATGTTTTAGTGGATAAATTCATCGTTTTCTGATGTCATTCAGTGTGTATAGAGGAAACAAAACAAAAGACAAGACAAAAAAAAACAACATAAAAAAGAAACAACACAACAACAACAACACAACAACAACAACAACAACATCAACAACAACAACAACAACAACGACAACATCAACAACAACAACAAACGGGATCAACAGAGTTTTAGACATTACGGTCTCTGCTTTAATGGATACCGCTATTTTTTTGTTACTTCAACAATTATGACGCCATAAAAGATCACTTCCATGTTTTCAACCTGTTTTAATGGATGACGGGATCCTTTTTATGTATTCCCATTATACACAATTTGTCCGCTGTCTTTTACCTCTGTTTAAGTGAATGCCACAATCCCTTGGTGAGCTTATCTCGTTTGCACGGAAGCAAGAAATATAACAAATAAGTAAAATCCATAAAGGTTTTATAGTACATAGAAAGATATAAGCATTTTATTTATTTTTTTTTACAAAAGTTGGCATAAACCAGATTTCGTTCTTTTATGCAATGATTTAAATCAAAAACAAAGTGAAGCATGCATGGTCCTTCGTGAGTATGACTAAATTCCATATTTACCCCTCTCATTTAGCCCCAAAAGTCCCCAGGAGACGTCAAATCATGGTCAAAATGAACAAACTGTGCAGTTTTAGGCCTTAACATATGCAAATTTGAATTGTGCCCATGCAACAAAAGAAAAATAGACACGAAGAGAAAATTTTTGACAAATATGCTAAAATAGTCCCCAAAATGGAGTGTTTTTATTAGCCCTAAAAGAGCCTCTGGGGCACACCCAAGAATTATCGCGAAGTATAGACAAACAAAATTACTAAAGAAATTAGTTAGTTACAACTTTTCAGAAAGTTTTATAAAAATCCAAGGCATCAATTTTTTTAATATGCACAAAACTGTCAATTTTAGCCATTTTAACCCGAAAGGCACCCCATAGGGGAACAACCGGAGCTTTGTCAGAAAATCCGTTCTGTTACTTTTTTTACACATATCATGTTTGTGCAAAATTTCAAAAAATTCCAAGGCGTAATTATTGAGAAAAGTGCAGACAGACGAACAGACGAACTGACAAGGATGAATTTACAGGTCCACCCTACTTTTGTCGGGGGGACCAGAAATAAACAATAATTCCGTAGCCAACTAACATTAAGTTTCAATAAGTGAAACGTAAATGTTTTAAAACCTAAAAAAAAAAAAAAAAAAAAAAATCGAAGGATTTTGAAGTTAGAATTCAAGCAATATAAATTCTGTTATCTTTTACATAATCAGTCGAAGTTAGAACGTGCCGATCGTACCAGACGCTATTAAAGATTATATTTAGATGCGTGTTGCATGTGTTAGTTCCAAAATTATATGAGTAATCTCCCTTGGATTGATACTGGAGTTATCACCCTTGAATTATTCTTGTCGCGTAAGAAGAATACACTTTCCTGTCTTTAAAGATAAAAAATTGTTCAGACATGTGCAAACTTTCGAATACAGCCTTTTCCTTTTTGTTTGGGCTTTCAAACCCATCTGAAGTTGTCTGACTGGATATCTATATTTGTATGGACTTCACAAACATTGCTGTCACATCTGTTAGAGGCCTTTTCTGGTAGCACTCGTATGACTACATTCTTACAGAACAGACCAACATAAATATAAATAGTATTTACTTATACATTGGTTAGGAAGAGAGACACGGTCAAAATTAAGGCGCAAATCTTAAAATAAGTGCTAATAGCAGGAGCACAAATAGCTAATAGCAGAACCACGTTAAACATTAAAAGGAGTCTTACTGCAGGGCGCCTCGTTGTTTCCATGAAAAAAAAAACAAAAAACAAAAAAAAAAAAAACCCAAAAAACAAAAAAAAAACAAACAAACAAAAAAGCAAAAAAAAAAAAAAAAAAAAAAAAACGCACTTAACCAATATACAGATAAGTACGCAATATAATGACATAGTTTCAGACTTCGACGAACATGTGTCTATTTCAATCACCTTGACACCTAAACAATTTCTTTAGAAGAATGCAGGATTTTTACAATCTTCCAGTTGAGTTTTTCACACTTTAAGAATGACAAATAGGAACAGTGTTGCCAAAAATATTCGATTTATGAAATACGCACCTGCACATTTACATCGACGCAACTATTCCTGGTTGAATAGTCATAATTATTCATTGAAAATAGACAAATATTCCTTAAAGTCTTAAATTTTATATTGAATACTTTTCTGTTCTATGTATTGTTCAGGGCAGTCTTTTCATGGAGACAACGAGACGTCCTGCAAGTACAGGTACTATCTGCTGTACCCAGTGTCCAACGTGGTGCTGCTGCTAGCGCTTCTTTTAAAATTACGCCTTAATTTTGACCTTGTGGCTAGCTTCTAAACCACGTGTAGATAACCTATATATTTTCTATATTATATTTAAGACAGAGTTATAAAACTAAATGACTTTAACCACTCAAAGATCAAACTTGTATCCGATCTGGATTAGAAGTTGATATTTTATAAGGTTATATAAATGAGTGACTTTAACCTTATAATGTTCCAATGCGACAACACGTTGCATTCAAGATATTATCAGTGGAATTACATAAAAAATGACAATGCACATATATAAGCAAAGGGCCCGAGCAACAATTAAGCCAATTGGAGTGTTAGGCACAAAAGTATAACTCTGTAATCATCTACACAATTTTTTACGTATTAAACCCGATCAAGTTGATATTTTAAAATGGGTTATTAACATTAATTTATTTTCAAATATTTTAAAATGGTTTATTAATATTAATCTATTTTCAAATATTTTAAAATGGGTTATTAACATTAATTTATTTTCAAATATTTTAAAATGGGTTTTTAACATTAATTTATTTTCAAATATTTTAAAATGGGTTATTAACATTAGTCTATTTTCAAATAGCTCAAAAGCATTTAATGAATTAAGTAATTTATATTTCAAAAGAAAAAAAAGCAAAACTGTTTACAAATAAATATGGATTGAATAGCTAGAAAATCTTGCAACATGGCGTAGGGTCGATTCCCATGAATTATCGCTCTTCTGTACAAAAACATTTGCTAACACGTAGGTATATCATAATCTCGGTGGTGTTTTAACAATAGAAATAGTCTTGTTCGTTTTCCTTTTCTCTTGTTTTGATGACATCTGTTGTCTCCTTTCTTCTTGGTAGATTTTATAATGGATTCAAATAAAAGTAAAAATCTCCATCAACTTTGTTACTCAATGCGTAATATTATTCAGTTCTTAGTTACTCCATTCTTTTATAGCATTACGCCAGCTTCCATCGACAGAGAGGCAAACGAAGACAGAACTTCAAAATGTGTCTGCACTGGACCACAGGCCGAAAGAGGCTGAACATTTTATATTTTTCGTCATGTTTTATTTTGGACTACCTGCGCATAACGTCTTATTCAAATATATACTCATAACTTCCAACTTCTAATGGGATTTTCTATTATCCGCTTAATTTTAACCTTATGTGAAAAATACCGTTTTTAATATTATTTTCACACTCTTCCCATATAATCTCCTGATAATTATTTCAAAATAAAATATATCGCTAATTAGGGCGTGGAAATACATGTTACGTAAAAACAAATGCTCAGATGTCCCTAATTTTATAATGACTTATGCATTAGTTAGTTTATTCAAATAGTTTTTTTTATTTTAAGATCCCAAAAACACAATACTTACTTGTGAAAAAAAAAATGCCTCACCAATCTATACATAGGGGAATTGCCAGGTAAAACAGCGATCGATATGAGAGCATTGCTCGCAAGTTTCTATAAGATAAGCAAGAGCAAAACGAAGCGAGCAGAGAGAGAAAGAAAGAGAAGGAAGAAAAAAAGGATTGAGAGAGAGAGAGAGAGAGAGAGAGAGAGAGAGAGAGGAACAAGGGAAGAATAAATGGGGAAATATTGAAACAGGAAAAGAAAGGGAGACTAGCAATTCACTGAAGCCCCCTTGTTTTCTAACGAGTATGGGGCACAACACAACTGCCTGACCCCTGCCCTTTTGTCCCCAATGTCTCTCCCTTGTGCATCTGCACGCAAACACGGCGGACAATAGCTCGGTGTTTTTTCCACTAGTGGGAAAAGAGGTGTCTTAGCTTTGATACTAATCCCGATGACACCACGGGTCGGCATCCAAAAGGGGCCCTCATCTCAACTTTTGATTTTCTGTTTAGTCAACCGAGTCGGAAATTACCATAGCAACAACTACTTTTCTGTTTCGCAGTCATGTATTTATTATTTTTATGCTGATTTTTGGAGTAAAGGGCGTAACAGTCGAAAAACGGACGAAGAACAATGGCCGCTGCGGCGATGTTGCAAATTCGCCGATTGAAAAACAAGAATGAATCCATTCTTTATGCGCGTCTGATCAATCTAACAATTGCGCGATGGGAATGCTATTTCCAATTTAATCATGACAGACTGACCGACGGACGAAGAGGCGTATAGAGATGCCTGGACGTATCTACAACAATCTTAATTCAATTACTTAGCTATAAACATTAAAAAAATTTAAGCGTACAGTTTTAAGAAAATACTAATTCAAACTTATGCGTGACAAATCAACAGACAAAAATGTTTGAACAAATCTGAAATAAAACGCGTCTGTTTAATCTAACCAGTTAGCTATGGAACTTCTATTTCAAACTTAAGCGTTACAGACTAAATACTATCGCAAACACTAGCATCGCATATTGACTTATTGACCGACAGAAATATTGTCGAGATGGACGTATTTAAAATAAAATGCACCCATCCAATCTTTCTGTTTAGCTATAGAAATTCTATTAAACAATTTAGCGTGACAATTCCAGCATTGGCTTCTGATCTCCATTAAGTTCTAGCTCAACCGCCAGACAGTTGAGCATTGGCTAGTATATTCAATAGACGGATCTGAAATCAGATGTCGGTCTGTTCGTTTGACGATGAAAATGTTATTTCATACAAAAACGTGCCAGACCAATCGAACGACAGTGAAATGCTCTTGATACTTAATCATCATTGTTTTCTCTGTTGCTTTATCATATTGATTTGCCTCGTTTTGAATTTCTTGCTTTTTAATAATATATACGTTCAAATGATAATATCATTATTCACCGATTGTTTGGCTCTGATGACTTACAATAGGTAATATTGGTTTCACTAAGTTCGATTATTGGATGGGAGAGAGGAGGTTGAAAAGAGAGAGAGAGAGAGAGAGAGACAGGTAGATAGATAGAGACAAAGGGAGAAGGAGGGATAGATAGATAAATAGAGAGAGAGAAAGAGAAAGAGAGAGAGAGAGCATAACATTGAAAAGAGGATGCAAGACACGAATAGAAAGTTAAAAGAGGAAGAGATAAAAACGGAGCCAGAAGGAGGAAGAGGAGGAGGAGCGAGGAGGTGACGGATAAGGAAGAGGGAGGATCGAGAGCATAAAAACGTAACTGCATTTGTAATGCGAGTTTATCTTTTGCCGCGTAATAGTTGTTATTAGACTTTCTGTAGACCATAGTCAAAACACAGAAAGCATAGAGGTTAATTTTTACGAGGGATATAGGTAGATAGATGGATAGATAGATAAATAGATAGAGAGAGAGATAGAGAGAGAGAGAGAGAGAGAGACGGAGAGAAGGAAGAAAAGGGGAGAGCGTACGCATGCCTGGCGTGTTTCGTGGTATAAATAAGTGGAAGTTGGAGGAGAGGGGACGAATAAAAAGGCGAAAAGAACAAAAGAAAGAAGGAAGTGGGTAGGAAGTGTAAAAAAATGCTGTAAAATACGAATAGATAGATAGAGAGCGAGACAGAAAGAAAAAGAAAGAGAGAGGTTAAGAGTATGAATGAGAGAAAAAGAGATTTGAAAGTGGAAAGATTGGAAGCTGAAGCTGAAATGCGAGCGAAGATGGATGTGGATCTCGAGTTTTTCCGTTTAGAACTGTTTGGCATTCTACCAGGAGCGACCTTGCGCACCGAAGAGAGATGTTAAAACTTCCACCATGGCTGAAAATGTGCCTTATTTCGCGGCAAAAAAACAAAAAAACAAAACAAAACAAAAAAACATTGTTGTTTGTGTTAATCTTTTTCAGATAGTTCTCCTATGCAACGAAAACATGGAGGTGGCATTGTTCATTTCTTCGTCGTCAATTTCAAAAATTCCACTCCAGAAATCACCATGATTGTGATCCATAACTTTATTGCTACGTCTCTTTCTTAAGCAATTATTGTCATAGGGAGTTCGGTGCCTACAAGTCGTAACACATTGTGGTTTTAAGTAAAAAGGAGGAAAAGAAAGAGAAAGGAGAAAAAGGATGTGAGAAGGGCTTAGGAAAGAAATGAGTGAATAGAGAGAAAGAGATATAAAGAGAAAGAGAGAGAGAGAGAGAGCTAGAGAGAGAGAGAGAGAGAGAGAGAGAGAGAGAGAGAGAGAGAGAGAGAAAGGAGGGGAGAATCTTGTTGATCACCATCAAAAACATCAAATCAATTTAATTGAATTTATCTATGATAGTATAACTCTGTGATTATAACTGTGGTGATTTCATATGCAATAACTTAATCGTCGTCCTATTTACGCGGCAGTTAAAAGTTCAGTTCTTGAATTTTCGGTACTCGTAATATTTTGGAACGTCATGCGTTACTAATATTTAATATTAGATCTTTTTAAAAGCGAGTAAAAGTAATCACCTTTTAGAATCAACTCGCTGCAGCTAACAACCGGGAATCAGTGAAATTGTTTTAGTTCTTAAGTTTTTAATTGATTGCACATTTTTAAAACTTACTTAAAAGAAAGATAACTCTTTTTATATTCTTCAATGAAAAATAAGAGTTTATTCCCCATGCTGGGTTCAGTTTTTCGATCATAATTGAAAAATGATTCGAAGTGGAACTACATATTTGAAAAACCAACCAACCAACCAACCAACCAACCAACCAACCAACCAAACAACCAAACAAACAAACAAACAAACAAAAAACAAAAGAAACTGTATCAATGTATCATGTTATATTGCTAATAACATTGTACAGCAATAACAAATGAAAATTGTAGATTAATCAAATGCTATTCAGATCCATTTTTTTAAAATCTCTTTTTTTTCATACACATGTTTGTTTCACGGTTATTTTCATGGACAACTGTGCTCTATTATTCGCTTATAATTGTGTTCTATACCCTTGCTTTGTATAATGCATTATTTTAAGTACAACATGTCTCAGTATAAGCGTAACTCATTTGAAGGTTTAAAACTTCGCTAATATTATTTACAATATTCTATTGTTTTCAGAGTTAATCGAAAATAGAACAAAGCACGGTCAGTGCCATCTTTTATCCAGGATATGTAGTTCAGTGATGAGGCCAATTTATCTTTATAAGGCAATATGAACAGCAAGACTGGTATTCTGGGGATCTCCAGATGAAGTCCATTTGAATTTGAATATCGAAAATGTCGGCCAAAATCAAAATTTTGACATAATTTCAACTTCCAGTTTTTCCAAATTTAATGCATGAATCTGATGCTCTTCGAAAAAAAAAACAAATTTAACCTGATGAGATAAATAATTTTTGAGTTAACATTTCCATGTCATAATTACGGAAATACTTTCTACAGTTTGGAGAAGAAAACTTCAGATAAGCCTTTGTCTCTACCTTGTATTGTCAGACGGACTTCTGCTGTATAACTGACTTAATTTTTTGTTAGTTATATGTCTTTCTCTATATGAACAACTGTGAAATTAACATATAACGTTAATGGTATTGCCAACCCATTGGTATAAGAATACCATTTTTGAAACAAGAAGCAGTCATTGTGCACTACATTTACTAGACATTTTTCAAAAGCTGTTCTTCCAAAATTTGTTCTCTATTAATAACTCTTTTTGATACTGTTTTACCATTCTTTTGAATTCACCTAATCTTATCTGAAAATATTCGACGTTACCCCTGTTCTAAATCTGATCTCCTAAATTATTCCAAAAATATATTACCCCATTAAAAATGTTTAATAGATATAGTTTTCTAACAGTATTTATTGAGCATTTTAAAAATTTCAATTAAATCATGTCTCAGAATTTTCTTTAGTAAAAGTAGCTCAACCTACTTTTTCTAACCCTTCCTTGTAACTAGAATCTTATACAATTTTTTATCACTTTTGTCACTCTTCTTTGTATACCACTCGTTCTTATTATTGCATCACAATTTCATATAAAAAAACTTATCAATTCACTTATATAAACCTATATCTTTGATTTATTCGTGCTAAATGTTAAGTTATGCGAAACTTATTTAATAAAGAACATTTAAACAAAAAAACTATTACAAAAGTAATAAATACTTATATAATATCTATATAATAATAAGATACGGTATTTTATGTTTGTACGTACGTTATCACTTTTCACACACATTTCACAAAATAAGATCAACCGACCTGTAATTAATAATTAGTGATTAATCTGCTGTCGCTAAGGTAAACAATTCCGAATTTAACCATTTTAAAATGAATTGTTCCAGAATGAAATTATTGTCTTTTGTTGAGTACAGACTTAAATAAATACATTTCAATTCATTAAAAATTATTTTTACATTAAGAAAAACATGAGACTATTGTTTTCAAAGGAATGAACTTATTACAATTTTAAATGAATAAATAAGAATCATATTCGTTTTATTTATTTAAAAAATATTTAGTTGATACCGAAAGTTATTTTTTTAAGGAAGAAAGAGTTAATTTCTTCTTTATCGTATTTTTGCCCACAAACATTTATTATTTTAAAAGGAATATTATTTTAAACAGTAAATTATATAAATTGTAAAAAGCACCGTAATCCCACCTGAGATTTTAAATGGTTGAATCTGTAAAGAGTATATAAAGAGTAAATTAATGTTAATATGAAATATAGTTTAGATCTGCATACTTTTCTGAACAAATGCACATTTTCTTCGGAAATATGACGTAAAACGAAACAGCGCTTATATTTGCTAACCTGACAAGCTTCACGCAGAGAATAGAATGTTAAAATACTTAAGTCATTGGGTGAATAGCAGTAGCCAAAGATGATTCTCTTGGTCTTCGGTGTCGTCATGGAGAAAATTATATTTTTTACTGAAAAGATCATCAAGAGACCATCGCCGCTTGAGAATAAGAGTTTAGTAGATGGAATGATTGCCAGTTGAGCAATGAAGAAACTTATGAGAGGATTGGATAAAAATTGATAGGATGAACCAAGTTCGAATTACTAGTGGAGATGGTTAATTACAGAGATCTGTTGATAATGAAGACAGTTATGTTGTAATTTGCAGGGAATATGTTCCACAGACCTCACGAAGAAACAGCGCGTATATTTGCTAACCTGATAAGCTTCGTGAGCACATTTTTGTACGTTTTCTTTTACAAACTAGGCCTAACATAGATTATGAAACGGAAAACGAGTTTAAAAAAAAAAAACTATCGTCTCTCGATGCTCGTTATTACCTTCCCCAGCTCACCCAGGTTGATTTATTTTATTGTATAACCCTCCCCGGATGTCGTTACGCGTCGACACCCCTCAGTGATTGCGTGTCCCGCCTCTGCTGCCTGACTGAATCTTTTTTTTTTCTCTAAGCGGCAGCTAACTCAATACAATGGGCTTCATTGATCAAATGAATGCAAGCAAAGTCAGAGGCAACACAAATAAAAATGGCGGTCGGTGAAGGCAATGGTGAAGGCAATGAAGGGCACGTGATTACACTAACCAACCACAGGTCGTAGAGGAATAAAAAGGACACGTAGACGAGCGAGCACACGATACTCGCACGCACACATCACATACATGTCCATAGTCAATGGTATGATATATTTAGCCGTCTTTCGATCTCGAAAGGCAATGGATGTCCTCTGTAAGGATGTCTGCGTAAGGAGTTTATAACGAAACATGGTTTACGCAATCCTTAACAGCACATCCAAACTGACGTTGTTTGAGTCAAGTGTAAAAGAAGGAATCCAAGACGGCTGAAAACAATATATGTGTGTCTGTAGATTTTTTTTTATATAATATAAAGCTGAACGTCTGTGTGTGTGTGTGTGTGTGTGTGTGTGTGTGATCACGAATAGGCTCCTATTTGGTTGACTATTTTAAAAAACTGATTACATATAATGATAGAAGATGTATCGAGGATCAGGAATGGGTATGTTTGAGCTGGCAGAACGGTAGTTCATAAAAATTGTGGGGTCTGCGTTCGCGACTAGCCCCCAAAGTATGGAAATAAAAAATGAAAAAAGAAAAAAAAAAACGTTTACAAGGTTTTTTGATATAGATATACATAAGAATACTTTGATAAGTATGTTTCAACTTAAATAGGGATGGTATAATAAAATTGTGGGGTCTGCGTTCGCGCCTGTACTCCATGGAAATATAGCACAAACTTTAACAAAGACTTTTCATATCTATTTGCGTAAGTATACTTTGATAATTATGTTTTAGTTTGAAGAAATATGGTATAATAAAATTATTGGGTGTTCGTTCGCGCCTGACCTCCATAGAATGTAAATATGTCATAAAGTTTAACAAGGTTTTTTAAAAGAGGTGAGGGTCCACAATAACACCTTGAATTTAATCTTAATTCACGTTAGCTTTTATTTATTTTTTTTGAGTTGAATCATATTGTATCGAATAAATTCACCTCATAAATTCACGTTCTTATTAAAGTGAAAGCCAAAAAAAATAAAAAGTCGGAACTTTAGACAATTCTCGACACAAATTTTGCATAACTCTGTTTTTTTCCTTTTCCACTTGCACGTGGCACTCTTTCGAAAATACATAAATTGATAAATAATAAAAAGAATAAGAACGTCACTTGTTATCGTGTCAAAAGAAGGAAAAAAATCCTGCTCACGTGATTACGTGTCTTTTTAAAAACATTTACATAACCTTTTTATTTATATATCTGTTTAAGTTTTTTTTTGTCAGTGTACTAGAAGGAATTCAGCTGATTACAACCCTTTTTGCGTGTTATTTACATTACAATGAATCCGACGGCGCAATACTACACCGTTCAATACTGTAAAGCTGAAACGAAGCGGTTCTGCTTGAAAAGGGCGCCATTTTCTTCTTATTCATATTTATATCGATTCTTTGCTTTAAAAACTAAAGTAATTACATGTTTACCTTTTTAATATCCCATTTTGCTGTTTCGGATTATTTTACTCCAGTAAAATTTTTATTTTAATATCCCATTTTGCTATTTCGTATTTTATTTTAATATCCTATTTTGCTGTTTCGGATTATTTTACTTTAGTAAGTAAAGCTTCATTATTTTTCAAAACTGTTTTTGTTTCTTTGTTTTTCGATATTTCGTCGATATTATTTAGTAAGAGTGTTTAGCAGAAAAGCCAACAAACGACTACCCGAAAAAATAAATATACAAGAAATAAATGTTGCCATAGTCAATAAAAGTTCAGTTAATGTTTTTTTTTGTTTTGAAATAGTTTTTAATGCTCTTTACTTGAAATAATTTCAGCGAACTGAAATTAAAACGAAATTTGAGGCGATAACTACTTAAATGATTTTTTATATAAACTACACATGCCATAATCGAATATTCCTCAAGCAAAAATAAAAAAGGAAAACATTAAAATATGTTTATAAATATTCCTTATGTTGACGGAACTCCCTTAAATTGTTAACATAGAATGCCCAGGCGCCCCTCCTTCAAATTGAAAACCGGGCTCTCCATTTCAGAGTCGCTGCCATTTTGATTTATTTTTTAAAACCTGTTCGTGAATTAAAAAAAAAATACAAACTACTTAAAAATACAAACCAATGAACTTTTCTACCATAAAAGTAACTTTTATTGACTATGGTAACAGTTATTTCTTGTATATTATTATTATTATTATTATTATTATTATTATTATTATTATTATTATTATTATTATTATTATTATTATAATAATAATAATAATATATATAACATTTTCTCTTTGTAAGGAAACATAATTTTGTTGGTCACTCTTGGCTACGAATGGAAACAAAGTTGATATAAAAAATATATTTTCGCGAAAATTATCTTTACTTTCATCATTTGCTTCTGGTAAAATTTTTGAGCATGAAAACCTATTTCTTTACAACTCCTCCTTTTCATAACCTATCATACTCTCATAAATCACAGTCCATTTTCTGTAGGCTGTTTTTGAACCCAGTCAACGACGGGTACTTCTGCTATATATATATACGGCTGGAAACAATATATGTGTGTTTGTAGAAAAAATATATAAAAGGAAGCTAATAAAGAATATATTTTTAACAAAACTAAACTATCAAATTGCTCTTCTTAACCGTTTGAGCATTTTCTGAAATGCTCAAACGGTTAAGAAGAGCAATTAAAGAATTAGCTTCGAAATGCCATGGCCTAAAGAAGTTTATCTCACTATTTTCTCTTTTTTCTTTCTGATCTGATGATATGATGATATGATAAAGTTATATGTAAAAATATTTTATATTTGTCACTAATACACACACACACACACACAACACACACACACATGTAACTAGCTGTACATACCAGGTAAAAAACATTGCAGGCGAATGGTTTAGTCACATACTATTGAAAAAACCCCCCAGAAAATATACTAAGTTGTTAATAATGATTTTCCTGAAAGTTGATCATATTTTAGATTTTTGTAAGCATAAAACAGCTATCGTCATCTATGAAATTCAAACACAGAAATATAATTTCATAGCTTAAATGGAAATAACTTAAAGGTTAAATGAAAACTTACTTCCGTTTTTAAAAGCAACTGATCTTGGTTGTACTAAAATAAAAAAT
The DNA here is from genome assembly GCF_053919585.1 of Euprymna scolopes. NCBI lineage: Eukaryota > Metazoa > Mollusca > Cephalopoda > Sepiida > Sepiolidae > Euprymna > Euprymna scolopes. The sequence continues at coordinate 95,531,381 of NC_136500.1, read as the reverse complement.
AAATTAAATTAAATTTAAATTAAATTAAAAATAAATTAAATCGATCACCTTTATATAATGAATCTGAATAGAAGACTTAAAACAATTTTATTATTAATTTCCACTAAAACTTTAGAGATAACTAGCATTTCAGCCCGGCTTTGCCTGGGTCTTTGGAGGTGTAGAGCAAAAAAAAAAAAAAAAAAAAAAAAAAGAAAAAAGAAAAAGAAAAAAAGGTCAATTTTTAAAAATATGACCCCTATTATGACCTCTTAACATTTATTGTTTGGGGCTCAAATAAAGTTATTAAGTTAGATCCATGTCCAACGAACCTATATCTAAAATTTCAAGTGTGTAGACCCAAAACTGTCGAAGGAGTTAGGTAGAGTTCTCAAAGGTCAAATCGTTGAACTTTGACCCTTTAACAGCCAAATTTCTGGCCGAAAACCAACCACAAAGATTTTCGCAAATCTCAGTACCCTGTATATCAAATTTCGAGTCTGTAGACTAAAAATTGGCAGATTTTTTGCATAAGTAAATGTACGCAGCCACACAAACAGACACACACACAGACACGTTCACTTTTATA